>NC_053027.1:59820527-60150181 GCF_003073215.2 Triticum urartu
GCTTACCGAAGGATGAATGCTATGATAATTGCTATGATCCCGTTGATTCTTTTGAAATATCCCTTTTTGATGATGCTTGCTATGCTTGTGGCCAAGATGCCAATATGAATTATGCTTATGGAGATGAACTTGTTATAGTTCCTTATGTTAAACATGAAATTGTTGCTATTGCACCCACACATGATAGTCCTATTATCTTTTTGAATTCTCCTGACTACACTATATCAGAGAAGTTTGCCCTTATTAAGGATTATATTGATGGGTTGCCTTTTACCATTGCACATGATGATTTTGATGAATATAATATGCATGTGCTTGCTGCTCCTACTTGCAATTATTATGAGAGAGGAACTATATCTCCACCTCTCTATGTTTCCAATATGATAAAATTGCAAGAAACTGTTTATACTATGCATTGGCCTTTACTATGTGTGCATGAATTGTTCTTTTATGACATGCCGATGCATGGGAAGAGAGTTAGACTTTGTTGTTGCATGATATATGTTACTTTGTGCTCACTACTAAATTACAAATCATTATTAATTAAAATTGGCTTTGATATACCTTGGGATCTGGGTGGATTCATTACTTGAGCACTATATGCCTAGCTTAATGGCTTTAAAGAAAGCGCTGCCAGGGAGACAACCCCAAAGTTTTAGAGAGTCATTTATTTCTGTTGAGTGCTTTCATATAGTTTAAAAATAACAAAAATAAATAGGGGAACCCAAAACTTTTTCAAAAAGGAAAGTGAAAGTGAGAAAGACAAGTATTGTTGAAGTGGGAGAGCTCCTTGAACTTTGTTCATGCTCACGACAACTTTGTGAATCTTGATTACAGAAACTTTTCAACAAAAATAATTATTCCCTTGTAAAATTCCATTGTATTATAAAAATAATATGCCAAGGTTTGCCTTTAGGATGTTTACATTTGCTTGATGGTTTGTACGGTGCAGGACAGAAACTTTGGCTGTAGTGCGCGATTTTACATTTTAGCTGGAATGTCAAATGGTTCTGATTATTTTTGCACTGTCTTTCTATACAAATTGTTTATTTTTCCTAATTTTGGTAGAACTTTTCAAGTATCATAAGTATGGTGAATGTTCAGATTATTACAAACTGTTCTGTTTTTGATGCATAGTTTGCTCGTTTTGATGAAACTATCAATTCATATCTGTGGATTAAGCCATGAAAAAGTTATATTATAGTAGACACAATGCAAAAACAAAATATGAATTGGTTTGCAACAACACTTAGAGTAGTGATTTGCTTTATTATACTAACGGATCTTACCGAGTTTTCTGTTGAAGTTTTGTGTGGATGAAGTGTTCGATGATCGAGAAGGTCTCAATGTGAGAAGAAGGAAGAGAGGCAAGAGCACAAGCTTGGGGATTCCCAAGGCACCCCAAGTAAATATTCAAGGAGACTCAAGCGTCTAAGCTTGGGGATGCCCCGGAAGGCATCCCCTCTTTCTGTTGGAAATATGCCCTAGAGGCAATAATAAAAGCATTATTATTATATTTCCTTGTTCATGATAATTGTCTTTATTCATGCTATAATTGTGTTATCCGGAAATCGTAATACATGTGTGAATAATAGACACCAACATGTCCCTAGTAAGCCTCTAGTTGACTAGCTCGTTGATCAACAGATAGTCATGGTTTCCTGACTATGGACATTGGATGTCATTGATAACGAGATCACATCATTAGGAGAATGATGTGATGGACAAGACCCAATCCTAAACATAGCACAAGATCGTATAGTTCGTTTGCTAGAGTTTTCCAATGTCAAGTATCTTTTTATTAGACCATGAGATCATGTAACTCCCGGATACCGTAGGAGTGCTTTGGGTGTGCCAAACGTCACAACGTAACTGGGTTACTATAAAGGTATACTACGGGTATCTCCGAAAGTGTCTGTTGGGTTGACACGGATCAAGACTGGGATTTGTCACTCCGTATGACGGAGAGGTATCACTGGGCCCACTCGGTAATGCATCATCATTATGAGCTCAAAGTGACCAAGTGTCTGGTCATGGGATCATGCATTACGGTACGAGTAAAGTGACTTGCCGGTAACGAGATTGAACGAGGTATTGGGATACCGACGATCGAATCTCGGGCAAGTAGCATACCGATTGACAAAGGGAATTGTATACGGGGTTGCTTGAATCCTCGACATCGTGGTTCATCCGATGAGATCATCGAGGAGCATGTGGGAGCCAACATGGGTATCCAGATCCCGCTGTTGGTTATTGGCCGGAGAGTCGTCTCGGTCATGTCTACGTGTCTCCCGAACCCGTAGGGTCTACACACTTAAGGTTCGGTGACGCTAGGGTTGTAGGGATATGTATATGTAGTAACCCGAATGTTGTTCGGAGTCCCGGATGAGATCCCGGACATTATGAGGAGTTCCGGAATGGTCCGGAGGTAAAGAATTATATATAGGAAGTGCTATTTCGGCCGCCGGGACAAGTTTCGGGGTCACCAGTATTGTACTGGGACCACCGAAAGGGTCCCGGGGGTCCACCGGGTGGGGCCACCTGCCTCGGGGGCCACATGGGCTGTAGGGGTGTGCGCCTTGGCCTACATGGGCCAAGGGAACCAGCCCCAAGAGGCCCATGCGCCAGGAGATCAAGAAAGGAAGAGTCCTAAAAGGGGAAGGCACCTCCTAGGTGCCTTGGGGAGGAGGGATTCCTCCCTTGGCCGCCGCCTCCCCTAGGAGATTGCATCTCCTAGGGCCGGCGCCCCCCCTAGGCTCCCTATATATAGTGGGGGAAGGAGGGCCTCTCAACCCACGCCTTTGGTGCCTCCCTCTCCCTCTCCAACACCTCCTCCTCCTCCGTAAAGCTTGGCGAAGCCCTGACGGAGTACTGCAGCTCCACCACCACCACGCCGTCGTGCTGCTGCTAGAGCCATCTTCCTCAACCTCTCCTTCCCCTTGCTGGATCAAGAAGGAGGAGACGTCACGCTGACCGTACGTGTGTTGAACACGGAGGTGCCGTCCGTTCGGCGCTAGGATCTTCGGTGATTTGGATCACGTCGAGTACGCCTTCCTCATCCCCGTTCTTTGAACGCTTCCGCGCGTGATCTACAAAGGTATGTAGATGCAATCCGATCACTCGTTGCTAGATGAACTCCTAGATGGATCTTGGTGAAACCGTAGGAATTTTTTTTGTTTTCTGCAACGTTCCCCAACACTTTCTTCAACAAGTATCGGTATGTGTTCGGATTCGTTTCGTTCATGCGATATGTGCAATCTTGGAGCGTCTTCTGCATTTAGTTTTCATTTTTTCTTTTATGCACCATGCTGGTATGAGGTAGTCCTTGGTTGCTTTATAGAATGCTTCATGTGCTTCACTTATATCATTTGAAGTTTGGATTGCCTGTTTCTCTTTACATAGAAAACCGCCATTTGTAGAATGCTCTTTTGCTTCACTTATATTTGTTAGAGCGTGGGCATATCTTTTGTAGAAAGAATTAAACTCTCTTGCTTCACTTATATCTATTTAGAGAGATGACAGGAATTGGTCATTCACATGGTTAGTCATAAAATCCTACATAAAACTTGTAGATCACTGAATATGATGTGTTTGATTCCTTGCAATAGTTTTGCGATATAAAGATGGTGATATTAGAGTCATGCTAGTGGGTAGTTGTGGATTGTAGAAATACTTGTGTTGAGGTTTGTGATTCCCGTAGCATGCACGTATGGTGAACCGTTATGTAACGAAGTTGGAGCATGATTTATTTATTGATTGTCTTCCTTATGAGTGGCAGTCGGGGACGAGCGATGGTCTTTTCCTACCAATCTATCCCCCTAGGAGCATGCGCGTAGTACTTTGTTTTGATGACTAATAGATTTTTGCAATAAGTATGTGAGTTCTTTATGAATAATGTTGAGTCCATGGATTATACGCACTCTCACCCTTCCATCATTGCTAGCCTCTTCGGTACCGTGCATTGCCCTTTCTCACCTCGAGAGTTGGTGCAAACTTCGCCGGTGCATCCAAACCCTGTGATATGATACACTCTGTCACACATAAACCTCGTTATATCTTCCTCAAAACAACCACCATACCTACCTATCATGGCATTTCCATAGCCATTCCGAGATATATTGCCATGCAACTTCCATCATCATCATATACATGACTTGAGCATTTATTATCATATTGCTTTGCATGATCGTAAGATAGCTAGCATGATGTTTTCATGGCTTGTCCATTTTTTGATGTCATTACTACGCTAGATCACTGCACATCCCGGTACACCACCGGAGGCATTCATATAGAGTCATATCTTTGTTCTAGTATTGAGTTGTAATATTGAGTTGTAAGTAAATAAAAGTGTGATGATCATCATTATTAGAGCATTGCCCCAGTGAGAAAGGATGATGGAGACTATGATTCCCCCACAAGTCGGGATGAGACTCCGGACGGAAAAAAAGAGAAAGGCCAAAAAAAGAAAGAAAAAAGAAGGCCTAAAAACAAAAAAATGAGAGAAAAAGAGAGAAGGGGCAATGTTACTATCCTTTTACCACACTTTTGCTTCAGAGTAGCACCATGTTCTTCATATAGAGAGTCTCTTGAGTTATCACTTTCATATACTAGTGGGAATTTTCATTATAGAACTTGGCTTGCATATTCCAACGATGGGCTTCCTCAAATGCCCTAGGTCTTCATGAGCAAGCAAGTTGGATGCACACCCACTTAGTTTCAGTTTGAGCTTTCATACACTTATAGCTCTTAGTGCATCCGTTGCATGGCAATCCCTACTCCTCACATTGACATCAATTGATGGGCATCTCCATAGCCCGTTGATACACCTAGTTGATGTGAGACTATCTTCTCTTTTTTGTCTTCTCCACATAACCTCCACCATCATATTCTATTCCACCTATAGTGCTATGTCCATGGCTCACGCTCATGTATTGCGTGAAAGTTGAAAAGGATTGAGAACGTCAAAAGTATGAAACAATTCCTTGGCTTGTCATCAGGGTTGTGCATGATGTGAATATTTTGTGTGAAGAAGATGGAGCATAGCCAGACTATATGATTTTGTAGGGATAACTTTCTTTGGCCATGTTATTTTGAAAAGACATGATTGCTTTATTAGTAGGCTTGAAGTATTATTGTTTTTATGTCAAATGATAGACTATTGCTTTGAATCACTCGTGTCTTAATATTCATGCCATGATTAGACATATGATCAAGATTATGCTAGGTAGCATTCCACATCAATTTTTTATCATTTACCCACTCGAGGACGACCAGGAATTAAGCTTGGGGATGCTGATACGTCTCCATCGTATCTATAATTTTTGATTGTTCCATGCCAATATTCTACAACTTTTATATACTTTTGGCAACTTTTTATACTATTTTTGGGACTAACATATTGATCCAGTGCCCAGTGCCAGTTCCTGTTTGTTGCATGTTTTTTGTTTCGCAGAAAATCCATGTCAAACGGAGTCCAAACGGGATAAAAATGGATGGAGATTTTTTTTGAATATATGTGATTTTTGGGAAGTGAAATCAACGTGAGACGATGCTCGAGGGGCCCACGAGGCAGGGGGCGCGCCCCTGACCCCAGTGGCCACCCCGTAAGGCGGTTGATGCCATTATTTCGCCGCAAGAAAGCTAATATCCGGATAGAGGTCGTGTCAAAATTTCAGCCCAATTGGAGTTACGGATCTCCGGGAATATAAGAAACGATGAAAGTGAAGAATCTGAGAACGCAGAAACAGAGAGAGACAGAGAGACAGATCCAATCTCGGAGGGGCTCTCGCCCCTCCCATGCCATGGAGGCCAAGGACCATAGGGGAAACCCTTCTCCCATCTAGGGAGGAGGTCAAGGAAGAAGAAGATGAAGGGGCCCCCCCTCTCCCCTTCTCTTCCGGTGGCACCGGAACGCTGTCGTGGCCATCATCATCATCACCGCGATCTACACCAACACCTCTGCCATCTTCACCAACATCACCATCACCTTCCCCCCATTATCTACAGCGGTCCACTCTCCCGCAACCCGTTGTACCCTCTACTTGAACATGGTGATTTATGCTTCATATTATTATCCAATGATGTATTGCCATCCTATGATGTCAGAGTAGATTTTCGTTGTCCTATTGGTGGTTGATGAATTGCTATGATTGATTTAATTTGCTTGTGGTTATATTGCTGTCCTTTGGTGCCCATCATATGAGCGTGCGCGTGGATCACACCCTAGGGTTAGTTGTATGTTGATAGGACTATGTATTGGAGGGCTAGAGTGACAGAAGCTTCAACCTAGCATAGAAATTGATGCATACGGGATTGAAGGGGGACCAATATATCTTAATGCTATGGTTGGTTTTTACCTTAATGAGCGTTAGTAGTTGCGGCTGCTTGCTAATAGTTCCAATCATAAGTGAATAGAATTCCAAGTCAGGGATGACATGCTAGCAGTGGCCTCTCCCACATAATACTTGCTATCGGTCTAGTAAAGTAGTCAATTGCTTAGGGGCAATTTCACAACTCCTACCACCACTTTTCCACACTCGCTATATTTACTTTATTGCTTCTTTACTTACAACAACCCCTACTTTTTATTTACTTGCTCTTTATTACATTGCAAACCTATCCAACAACACCTACAAAGTACTTCTAGTTTCATACTTGTTCTAGGTAAAGCGAACATCAAGCGTGCGTAGAGTTGTATCAGTGGTCGATAGAACTTGAGGGAATATTTGTTCTGCCTTTAGCTCCTCATTGGGTTCGACACTCTTACTTATCGAAAACTGTTGCGATCCCCTATACTTGTGGGTTATCACCCGTGGAGTCCCGTTTTGCGGTACGCCACACCCCTCCCGATGAACAGGACCCCCGTTTCGACCGTAGCACTCCAACACAAGTCCGTTTCCTCCGTTTTGCGGTACGCCACACTCCTCCCGATGGCATTTCAGCCCCCTTTCGGACTGTCGTAGGAGGTCCGTTTCCTCCGTTTTGCGGTACGCCAGACCCCTCCCGATGACAGATCCTGTTTCGAACGTGGCCGGTCGAACACAAGGCCGTTTCCTCCGTTCTGCTATACGCCAGGCCTCGTTTCCATTGGCTATTCCGTCCAAGCCTGGTTGGCTCCCACACGTTCCATTGCCTCCTGATGAACACGACGCATTCTGTTGCTTCCCCATGAACACGATGACAACACTGTTTTTTTGCGGGCGACTACGACGCAGTTTCTCCGTTCTGACCCAACCATGTACATGAGCCCTAGCCGTACGTATGCGAGAGTAGGCATTCAAGATCCCGCCCGTATGTACGTATGTGGCCTTATTTTCTTTCTTGCACACTGGCCGTTGTACATACGTGTACATGCTACATGCGCGCCTCTACTATGACACATGCGCGCTTTACATTGACCAGTATGTACGTACACGTTCGCGACCAGAATGACAACGCTACGTACGCTTCGACCAGGTGGTTCCCGACTGTCAGGCACTTCCTTGCGTGCGAAGATGTAGCTAGTGGGTCCCGGCAGTCAGGGGGAAACATTTTTTTTCACGAAATATGGTGGCCCGTCCGATGGGTCCCTGCTGTCAGGTGCAGGAATAATTATTTTGTGCGTAATAAGGAGGCACTTCCTTGCGGCTACCGTGGACCCAGCTGTCAGCCTCTCCACGTATAGTACTCTTTCGATGGAAGTCGGTCGTTGACCACATTGCCCATGCCGCGCCGAGAGCACCAAGGTGGTGGGCGACGGCGAGGCCTAGGAAGGGGACGACGCGGAGCCAGGGAAGATGCGGAAGTGGATGCCCACGCGGAGAGGAGTACAAGGGTTCACTGGTTCGGCTGCGGTGTGAGGCTGCCATCGCCGCAGAATAACAGGGGGTGTGGGTGAGCAGAGGAATGGCCTGGCCAGCGGTGGGAGTAGTAGGGGGCGGTGAGGCCTCCACGGCATCATAGCCGGCCACGGGAGGCAGGAGCACACGGTACGACCGATGCTGGTTTGGGCGGCTGGAGCAAGAAGACCAGAGATTGAAGAAGCACTACAGCCGTTGGATGGACATCGTACGGTCACTGGAGCTAGAATCGTTCATATATTGACTAAGTTCACAAAGCCCTCCGTCCCCGTCAACTTAGTAGGCCACAAGTCAGCCTCTCACTGTGGTGGGTCCCAGCTGGCAGGGGGTATTCATTTTTTTGTGCGCAATAAGGAGGCACTTCCTTGCGTGCGAAGATATAGTTGGTGGGTCCGACCTGTCAGCGGAGGGAACATTTTTTTCGCGAAATATAGAGGCCCTTCTGGCGGGTCCTAGATGTGAGGTGGAGGAATCATTATTTTGCACGTAATAAGGAGGCATTTCCTTGTGTGCGGCCGTGGACCCAGCTGCCACAAACAAGCCCTCAGAGGATTAATTTCCATAGTAACAAGTGACAGTAAATTTCAGCACATTATATAAAATTTTCCTTACCAAATTCCACCTACCAAAGGTGCTTCACTCCCCGGCAACGGTGCCAGAAAAGAGTCTTGATGACCCACAAGTATAGGGGATCTATCGTAGTCCTTTCGATAAGTAAGAGTGTCGAACCCAACGAGGAGCAGAAGGAAATGATAAGCGGTTTCCAGCAAGGTATTCTCTGCAAGTACTGAAATAAGTGATAACAGATAGTTTTGTGATAGGATAATTTGTAACAAGCAACAAGTAACAAAAGTAAATAAAGTGCAGCAAGGTGGCCCAATCCTTTTTGTAGCAAAGGACAAGCCTGGACAAACTCTTATATAGAGAAAAGCGCTCCCGAGGACACATGGGAATATCGTCAAGCTAGTTTTCATCACGTTCATATGATTCGCGTTTGGTACTTTGATAATTTGGTATGTGGGTGGACCGGTGCTTGGGTACTGTCCTTACTTGGACAAGCATCCCACTTATGATTAACCTCTATTGCAAGCATCCGCAACTACAACAAAAGTATTAAGGTAAACCTAACCATAGCATGAAACATATGGATCCAAATCAACCCCTTACGAAGCAACGCATAAACTAGGGTTTAAGCTTCTGTCACTCTAGCAACCCATCATCTACTTATTACTTCCCAATGCCTTCCTCCAGGCCCAAATAATGGTGAAGTGTCATGTAGTCGACGTTCACATAACACCACTAGAGGAGAGACAACATACATCTCATCAAAATATCGAACGAATACCAAATTCACATGACTACTAATAGCAAGACTTCTCCCATGTCCTCAGGAACAAACGTAACTACTCACAAAGCATATTCATGTTCATAATCAGAGGGGTATTAATATGCATATAGGATCTGAACATATGATCTTCCACCAAATAAACCAACTAGCATCAACTATAAGGATTAATTAACACTACTAGCAACCTACTAGTACCAATCCCGGACTTGGAGACAAGAATTGGATACAAGAGATGAACTAGGGTTTTGAGAGGCGGTGGTGCTGATGAAGATGTTGATGGAGATTGCCCTCTCCCGATGAGAGGAGCATTGGTGATGACGATGGCGATGATTTCCCCCTTCCGGAGGGAAGTTTCCCCGGCAGAACAGCTCCGCCAGAGCCCTAGATTGGTTTCGCCAAGGTTTCGCCTCGTGGCGGCGGAGTTTCGTCCGAGAAGATGGCTTATGATTTTTTCCCATCGAAAGACTTCATATAGCAGAAGATGGCCATCGGAGGGCCACCAGGGAGCCCACAAGGCAGGGGGCACGCCCAGGGGGTAGGGCGCGCCCCCACCCTCATGGGCAGGGTGTGCCCCCTGGTGAACTTCTTTCGCTGAGTATTTTATATATATTCTGAAAACGTCTTCCGTGAAGTTTCAGGACTTTTGGAGCTGTGTAGAATAGGTCTCTAATATTTGCTCCTTTTCCAGCCCAGAATCCCAGCTGCCGGCATTCTCCCTCTTTATGTAAACCTTGTAAAATAAGAGAGAATAGGCATAAGTATTGTGACATAATGTGTAATAACAGCCCATAATGCAATAAATATCGATATAAAAGCATGATGCAAAATGGATGTATCAACTCCCCCAAGCTTAGACCTCGCTTGTCCTCAAGCGAAAGCCGAAATCGAAAAATATGTCCACATGTTTAGAGATAGAGGTGTCGATAAAAATAAAATACGGGCATGAGGGCATCATGATCATTCTTAAAACAACAACTTATATAATTCTTGTCATATGATTTATTATGCTAGAGTAATAATTCGATCACAATTTCAAGTATGAATCGTAAACTTCATTGAAAACTAACAAACTATAATCTTAGTCATTGGAGCAATTGCAATTTATCATAACATAGGAAAGAGTCAATGTATAAGAGCTTTTCAGCAAGTCCACATACTCAACTATCATATAGTCTTTCGCAATTGCTGACACTCACGCAATACTTATGGGTATGGAGTTTTAATCGGACACAGAGAAAGATAGGGGCTTATAGTTTTGCCTCCCAACATTTTACCTCAAGGGTAATGTCAACAATAATAGTTCATCACATCCAATTAGCCATATATACCAGGATTTTTCCAACATACTGTGCTTGCCAAAGGATAAAATGTAAAAAGGAAGGGTGAAGATCACCATGACTCTTATGCAAGGAAGGAGATGAAAGTAATAGATAGGCCCTTCGCAGAGGGAAGCAGAGGTTGTCATGCGCTTTTGTAGTTGGATGCACAAAATCTTAATGCGAAAGAACATCACTTTATATTGCCACTTGTGATATGGACCTTTATTGTGCAGTCTGTCGCTTTTATTTCTTCCATATCACACGATCGTATAAAGCTTATTTTCTCCCACACTAATAAGTCATACATATTTAGAGAGCAATTTTTATTGCTTGCACCGACGACAACTTACTTGGAGGACCATACTCAATCCATAGGTAGGTATGGTGGACTCTCATGGCAAAACTGGTTTAAGGGTATTTGGAAGCACAAGTAGTATCTCCACTTGGTGCGATGAATTTGGCTAGCATGAGGGAGAAAGGAAAGCTCAACATGTTGGAGGATCCAAGACAATATAATTTATCTCAGATGTAAGAAAATATAAACCATTACATTGTCTTCCTTGTCCAACGTCAACTCTTTAGCATGTCATATTTTAATGAGTGCTCACAATCATAAAAGATGTCCAAGATAGTATATTTGTATGTGAAGACCTCTCTTTCTTTATTACTTCCTATTAATTGCGATGATGACTAAAACTATGTTTGTCAACTCTCAACAACTTTTATTCATCATACTTTTTCTATGTGAGCTCATTACTCTCCATACGATCCATATAATATCTTTGTTTCTTCTTGTTTCTTTCTCTTTTCTTTTATTCCCTTAGGATCATGGCAAAATAATCAAGCCCTTGACTCAACACTAACCTTTATTATATATATAGCTCACGGACTCGATTACATAGAGGAATTATAAAGCAAAACTCACAACTAGATCATACTAAGAACTTTTATTCTACTAGATCAAGATATTACCAAAAGGATCGAACTAAGAAAAACGGTAAAGATAAAACTGATGGTGATATGATACCGGGGCACTCCCCCAAGCTTGGCAGTTGCCAAGGGGAGTGCCCATACCCATGTGATTATGTCTCTCTTTTCGGGGGTGGTGATGTGATGTTCTTGGCGATGATGCCCCTCAAGATACGATTCTCCTCCTCGAGCTTGTTGACTTGCTGCTTGAGGTCCATTATTTCCTTTCGGAGTTTTCCTGTAACAGCCAAAGCTCCCTGCACCCAAGGGTGCTGCATAGCTGCGGGGGAACCAATGACACTCCTTTTCATATTCTCATAAGAAAGAAATCTAAGATTGGAAGGGATAACCGAGTTTGGAATAGCCGAGCTCTGCATTTCTCCCATTGTGAATCCAGCTTGGAGGCGGGAAGTGACTTCTTGATCCTCTTCCATGGCATCTATCCTCTTCAAATCAGCCTCCATCTCTTCCTCCGTGGCTGGCCCAAAGAGGTCAACATTGTTGTTTGTCGTTGACCTCGGTGCCGGATGAGACACCCGGCTCTCCCCGACTGACTCTTGCGAAGACATCTTGCTCTAATCTACAGCAGCAACAGCTCGAAACACAAACAGAGGATAATTGCGTGATACGGGAGTCAAAACCTCTGGGAGATTATATAATGATTTTTTACCAACCAAAATACGCGTCGTGTAAGAAAACGGAGTCCGGAACGCGCACGAGGTGCCCACGAGATAGGGGGGCGCGTCCAGGGGGGTAGGGCGCGCCCTCCACCCTTGTGGAGCCCTCGTGTCCTTCCCGGACTACTTCTTATTTTTTATTTTTCTAAATATTCCAAAACGGAGAAATATTGCCTTAAAAACTATTTTGGAGTCGGTTTACTTACCGTGCCACATACCTATTCCTTTTCGGAGTTTGAAACGTTCCGAAAAGTGTCCCTTATGTATTCCTCCGGGGTTACGGTTTCAATAACATTGGTTTCAACATTTATGGGATTACCTGAGATATAATGTTTGATTCTTTGACCGTTCACCACCTTCGGATTTGTGCCTTCGAAGTTGTTGATTTTTATGGCACCGGAACGATAGACCTCCTCTATAACGCAAGGACCTTCCCATTTAGAGAGAAGTTTTCCTGCAAAAAGTCTTAAACGAGAGTTGTATAGCAATACATAATCACCTACATTAAACTCATGCTTTTGTATCCTTTTATAATGCCATCTTTTAACTTTTTATTTAAACAACTTGGCATTTTCGTAGGCTTGCGTTCTCCATTCATCGAGTAGCTAATATCAAATAACCTCTTCTCACCGGCAAGTTTGAAATCACAATTGAGTTCTTTAATAGCCCAATAAGCCTTGTGTTCTAGTTTGAGAGGTAAGTGACATGCTTTTCCATAAACCATTTTATACAGAGACATACCCATAGGATTTTTATATGCAGTTCTATAGGCTCATAATTCATCATCAAGTTTCTTGGACCAATTTTTTCTAGATCTATTAACAGTCTTTTTCAAAATTAATTTGAGCTCTCTATTACTCAATTCTACTTGACCACTAGACTAAGGATGGTAAGGAGATGCAATTCTATGATTAACATCATATTTAGCAAGCATTTTACGAAAGCACCATGAATAAAATGTGAACCACCATTAGTCATTAAATATCTAGGGACTCCAAATCTTGGAAAAATAACTTCTTTAAGCATTTTAATAGAAGTGTTATGATCATCACTGCTAGTTGGAATAGCTTCTACCCACTTAGTAACGTAATCAATAGCAACTAAAATATGTGTATATCCATTAGAGGAAGGAAAAGGCCCCATATAGTCAAATCCCCAAACATCAAATGGTTCAATAACGAGTGAATAGTTCATAGGCATTTCTTGACATCTACTAATATTACCAATTCTTTGACATTCATCACAAGATAAGACAAACTTACGGGCATCCTTGAAGAGAGTAGGCCAATAAAAACCAGATTGCAATACCTTATGTGCAGTTCTATCTCCAGCATGGTGTCCTCCATAAGCTTCGGAGTGACACTTGCGTAGGATCTGTTCCTGTTCATGCTCAGTACACAACGTCTAATAATACCATCTACTCCTTCTTTATAAAGATGTGGGTCATCCCAAAAGTAATGCCTCAAATCATAGAAGAACTTTTTCTTTTGCTGATATGTGAAATTAGGTGGTATGAATTTGGCAACAATGTAATTAGCATAATCAGCATACCATGGAGCAGTATGAGAAGTATTTATGACATTTAATTGCTCATCAGGAAAGCTATCATCAATAGGTAGTGGGTCATCAAGGACATTTTCTAACCTAGACAAGTTGTCTGCAACGGGGTTCTCAGCTCCCTTTCTATCAACAATATGTAAATCAAATCCTTGTAGCAAGAGAACCCATCTAATAAGTCTAGGTTTTGAAGGAAATATGCCCTAGAGGCAATAATAAAGTTATTATTTATTTCCTTATATCATGATAAATGTTTATTATTCATGCTAGAATTGTATTAACCGGAAACATAATACATGTGTGAATACATAGACAAACTTAGTGTCACTAGTATGCCTCTACTTGACTAGCTCGTTAATCAAAGATGGTTATGTTTCCTAACCATGAACAAGGTATTGTTATTGATTAACGAGGTCACATCATTAGTTGAATGATCTGATTGACATGACCCATTTCATTAGCTTAGCACCCGATCGTTTAGTATATTGCTATTGCTTTCTTCATGACTTATACATGTTCCTATGACTATGAGATTATGCAACTCCCGTTTACCGGAGGAACGCTTTGTGTGCTACCAAACGTCACAACGTAACTGGGTGATTATAAAGGAGCTCTACAGGTGTCTCCAAAGGTAGATGTTGGGTTGGCGTATTTCGAGATTAGGATTTGTCACTCCGATTGTCGGAGAGGTATCTCTGGGCCCTCTCGGTAATGCACATCACATAAGCCTTGCAAGCATTACAACTAATATGTTAGTTGTGAGATAATGTATTATGAAACGAGTAAAGAGACTTGCCAGTAACGAGATTGAACTAGGTATTGGATACCGACGATCGAATCTCGGGCAAGTAGCATACCGATGACAAAAGAAACAACGTATGTTGTTATGCGGTCTGACCGATAAAGATCTTCGTAGAATATGTAGGAGCCAATATGGGCATCCAGGTCCCGCTATTGGTTATTGACCGGAGACGTGTCTCGGTCATGTCTGCATTTTTCTCGAACCGTAGGGTCCGCACGCTTAACGTTACGATGACAGTTATTATGAGTTTATGCATTTTGATGTATCGAAGTTAGTTCGGAGTCCCGTGATCACGGACATGACGAGGAGTCTCGAAATGGTCAAGACATAAAGATTGATATATTGGAAGCCTATGTTTGGATATCGGAAGTGTTCCGGGTGAAATCGAGATTTTACCGGAGTACTGGGAGGTTACCGGAACCCCCCGGGAGCTATATGGGCCTTAGTGGGCTTTAGTGGAAAGGAGAAAGGGGCAGCCCAAGGTGGGCCGCGCGCCTCCCCCCTCCCCTAGTCCTATTAGGACAAGGAGAGGTGGCCGACCCCCCTCTCTCTCTTTCCCCCTCGGGGAATCCTATTCCAACTAGGATTGGGGGGGGGGAGTCCTACTCCCGGTAGGAGTAGGACTCCTCCTGCGCCCTCCTCCTGGCCGGCCGCCCCCTCCCCCTTGGATCCTTTATATACGGGGGCAGGGGGGCACCTCTAGACACACAAGTTGATCCTTGAGATCGTTCCTTAGCCGTGTGCGGTGCCCCCTGCCACCATATTCCACCTCGATCATATTGTAGCGGTGCTTAGGCGAAGCCCTGCGACAGTAGAACATCAAGATCGTCACCACGCCATCGTGCTGACGGAACTCCTCCCCGACGCTTTGCTGGATCGGAGCCCGGGGATCGTCATCGAGCTGTACGTGTGCTAAGAACTCGGAGGTGCCGGAGTAACGGTGCTTGGATCGGTCGGATCGGGAAGATGTACGACTACTTCCTCTACGTTGCGTCAACGCTTCCGCAGTCGGTCTGCGTGGGTACGTAGACAACACTCTCCCCTCTCATTGCTATGCATCACCATGATCTTGCGTGTGCGTAGGAATTTTTTTGAAATTACTGCGTTCCCCAACAGGTTTAACATCTTTCTTTTCCATGAAATATTTAATAGCAGCATGATCAGTGTGAATAGTTACTTTAGAATCAACAATATAAGGTCTGAACTTATCACAAGCAAATACAACTGCTAAGAATTCGTTTTCAGTAGTAGCATAATTCCTCTGAGCATTGTCTAGGGTTTTACTAGCATATTGAATAACGTTTAATTTCTTATCAACTCTTTGCCCTAGAATAGCACCTACAACATAATCACTAGCATCACACATAATTTCAAAGGGTAAATTCCAATCAGGTGGCTGAACAATAGGTGCAGAGATCAATGCTTTCTTAAGTATTTCAAATGCTTCTACACAATCATCATCAAAGACAAATGGTATATCTTTTTGTAATAAATTAGTCAGAGGCCGAGAAATTATTGAGAAGTCCTTAATGAACCTCCTATAAAAACCGGCGTGACCAAGGAAACTTCTTATATCTTTTATACCAAGGAAACTTCTTTTTGTAATGAACCTTGGCTTTATCAACTTCAATACCTCTTTCAGAAACTTTATGCCCCAAGACAATACCTTCATTAACCATAAGGTGGCACTTTTCCCAATTCAAGACAAGATTAGTTTCTTCACATCTCTGCAAAACTCGATCAAGGTTGCTCAAGCAATCATCAAAAGAAGATCCATAGACGGAGAAATATCCATGAAACCTCACAAATCTTTTCACAAAAGTCAGAGAATATAGCCATCATGCATCTTTGAAAGGTAGCAGGTGCATTACATAAACCACAAGGCATACGTCTATAAGCAAAAGTACCAAAAGGGCAAGTAAAAGTAGTCTTTGATTGATCTTTGGCTGACACAGGTATTTGAGAGAAACCAGAATAACCATCTAGAAAGCAAAAATGTGTATATTTGGATAATATTTCTAGCATCTCATCGATAAAAGGTAAGGGGTAATGATCCTTTTTAGTGGCTGTAACACCCCGGATGTAATTTACCTTAATTGTATTCCAACTCTTGCCGTTTCTGGCACTAAGTTATTTTATTTCCTTGTTGTCAGGTTTTTGTCTCCGTGTGTTTTTGTCTTTGTCATGCATCTCATATCATGTCATCATGTGCATTGCATTTGCATACGTGTTCGTCTCATGCATCTGAGCATTTTCCCCGTTGTCCATTTTGCATTCCGGCGCTCCTATGTCCTCCGGTGTCCCTTTCTAGCTCTTTTCGTGTGTGGGGGTTAAACGTTTTTGGATTGGACCGGACTTGTCATGCGGCTTTGGATTACTACCGATATACCGCCTGTCAAGTTTCGTGCCATTTGGACTTCGTTTGATACTCCAACGGTTAACCGAGGGACCGAAAAGGCCTCATGTGTGTTGCAGCCCAACACCCATCCAAAGTGGCCCAAAACCCACCTAAACCTCATCCATCATCTAGAGCGTTCGATCATGATCGCGTGGCCGCAAACCGCACCTCATTTGGAGCTCCCTAGCTCCCTCTACCTCTATATAAAGCCCCTCCTCCAAAATTTCCGGGTCAAAACACCCCTAAACCCTAGATCCGCCCCTCTCCAGCCGCCGGACATGTCCGGAACCTAGCAGGACACGTCGCGCCGCTGCTGCCGACCAATCACGAGCCGCCACCTGTCCCGCCCGGTGCCCCACTTCGCCGCGCCGTCGCCCGGCCCGCTCGGCCCGCGGGAGGCCCCCGCGGGCCGTTCCCTCGTGCCGCCTCACGCCCGCGAGCCACCGCCGTCCTCCTCGCGTCCGGCCGCCCGAGCCGCCCGACGCCGCCGCGCGCCATCGCCGGTGGGCGCCCCGCGCCGGCGACGCCGTCCCTCCACCGAGCCCGCCGCGCCGCCCCACTACTCCGGCGCCGTGCCCGGATCCCCACCGCCCGGCAACCTCTCCATCCTCCTCCGGCCAGCTCCGGCGAGCTCCATCACCTCCGGCCGCCTCTCTCATCTCTCCAGTGAACAGTGGACTCCAGTGAACCTCGTGATCCGCGCCCGGCCAGATCTGGATCTGGAGACTCGGTTGACTTTTGCCCCTAACCCTAGATATTTTGCATACTTCATCATGTCATAACTCTCTCATCGTATCTCCAATTCGTGCGTGTAGCATATCAAAATGTTCGTCTCGACGAGTACATCATTTCATCTCATTGCATCATTTTCATTTGAGCTCATCTTGATGCCCGAAATGCTGTTGGAAGAGGGCTATGTGAGGATTATTTCAGATCTGTTTCAGCAAATGCACTTTTGTCATTTTTGCCATGATTAATGTGTGCATGCTATGATCCTAAGTTCTACAAGTGTTTTGATATATGCCATGCCATCTTTACAGGGGTGTATGCCATGTATTTTTGTGATCTTTGTGGTGACTAGCACAAGCATGCAAAGTAGCCTACCCAATGATGCTGATTTCAGGGACTTAGAATTTTACTAAGTCCTTGTCCTGTTTTTGTTTTTATGCCATATGTTCATGTTGTTTCCTAGTGATCCGTGCATCTTTTGGGCATGATAAGTAAGGATGTTTTGTAGATATTGTTGTGATCTATCCAGCCATGTCTTTGTTTGCAATTATGGAGCACCCTAGCTTGAGTCAACCGAGCTCTACTTTTGCTAAAAATGTTCCTGGCAGATTGTTAACATGTTTTGCAATTTTGCCGAGCTTGTTGTTGTTGACTCGTGCATGCTATGTTGTTGTTCTTGCCATGTATAGCTTCTATGCCATGTATATTTGCTGGGTGTATGCTTAGATTATCATGAAATGACTCGTAGTGAGTGCATCGAGCTCGTAAACATGCCTACTTGTTAACTGTTTTGCATGCTCTAGTTTTTCACTAAGTGTGTATCTGTTTATGTTTTTGCTATGTTCACATGCTTGCAATTGTATTTTCTGATCCCTTTTGGCCCATGGTCACTAAGGGACTTTTGTTATATGCTTTGATTAGCTTCATGGCATACCTTGCTTTGCCATGATATGTTCCTGTACCATGTAGTTATCGTGTTCTAAACATTGCTTCCTGATGATAAATTCCTGACATGCTGTTAATTTAACTAAGTCTGAAACCAATAATCTTTTGCACTTTTGCCATGCTTGTTTGAGCTTGCTATTGAGTGAATTAGCCGTAGCTCAGTGTTCATCTTTTGTCAAGCATCATGAGTGGATCCCTGCCATGTATTTTGTTGCCATGTTTGAGTGAAGTAGCTTATTTATCTTGATGCATTTAGATGGCTACTTGCTGTTTATCGCAGACCGGTGCCATATTTGTTTTGCTTGCCATTTCCAAACCGTGCATCCGATTCCGGTGATCTTTATGTCGATTTCGACCGAGATCACCTCACCGTTCCAGTGGCACTCTTGGATTTCCAAGTTGAGGCCAGGTTCAATCATTCCTTTGCAAATCATGCATATGCATCGCATACCGCATCCCGCATATCATACCATGTTTGCATCATGTTACTTGAGCATTGCATGTGGTTGATTGTGTTTCTTTTTGTTTGTTGTTCTTGCTTTGGTAGAGCCGAGGGACGAGTACGTGAACGAGGAGCCCGTTGAGTACGCTTATGAGGATCAAGGCAACTCTGAGAACTTTGCAGGCAAGATGACCATACCCTCGAAATCACTTCTATCTTTGCTTGCTAGATGCTCGCTCTTTTGCTATGCCTATGCTACGATACCTACCACTTGCTTATCATGCCTCCCCAATTGCCATTTCAAGCCTCTAGCCCACCATGTCCTAGCAAACCGTTGTTTGGCTATGTTACCGCTTTGCTCAGCCCCTCTTATAGCGTTGCTAGTTGCAGGTGAAGATTGGAGATCGTTCCTTGTTGGAACATGTTTATTGTTGGGATATCACCATATTATCTTGTTTATCTTAATGCACCTATATACTTGGTAAAGGATGGAAGGCTCGGCCTTATGCCTAGTGTTTTGTTCCACTCTTGCCGCCCTAGTTTCCGTCATATCGGTGTTATGTTCCCGGATTTTGCGTTCCTTACACGGTTGGGTTATAATGGGAACCCCTTGACAGTTTGCCTTGAATAAAACTCCTCCAGTAATGCCCAACCTTGGTTTTACCATTCGCCACCTAGCATCTTTTTCCCTTGGGTTTCCGGAGCCTGAGGGTCATCTTTATTTAAACCCCCCGGGCCAGTGCTCCTCTGAGTGTTGGTCCAACTGAGCTGCCTGCGGGGCCACCTCGGGGAAACTTGAGGGTTGGTTTTACTCGTAGCTAGTCTCATCTGAGTGTGCCCTGAGAACGAGATATGTGCAGCTCCTATCGGGATTTGTCGGCACATTCGGGCGGTGTTGCTGGACTTGTTTTACCATTGTCGAGGATGTCTTGTAACCGGGATGCCGAGTCTGATCGGATTGTCTTGGGAGAAGGAATATCCTTCGTTGACCGCTTGAGAGCTTGTGATGGGCTAAGTTGGGACTCCTGCAGGGATTTGAACTTTCGAAAGCCGTGCCCGCGGTTATGGGCAGATGGGAATTTGTTAATGTCCGGTTGTAGACCTGAAACTTAACTTAATTAAAATGCATCAACCGTGTGTAACCGTGATGGTCTCTTCTCGGCGGAGTCCGGGAAGTGAACACGGTGTTGGAGTAATGCTTGACCGTAGGTTGTTCTAGGATCACTTCTTGATCATAGTTTTCGACCGTGCTTTGCCTTCTCTTCTCGCTCTCATTTGCGTATGTTAGCCACCATATATGCTAGTCGCTTGCTGCAGCTCCATCATACCTTTACCTTACCTATAAGCTTAAATAGTCTTGATCGCGAGGGTGTGAGATTGCTGAGTCCCCGTGACTCACAGATTTACTTCCAAAACCAGATGCAGGGACCGATGATACCGCTCCAGGTGATGCGATTGAGCTCAAGTGGGAGTTCGATGAAGACTCTCGTCGTTACTACGTGTCTTTCCCAGATGATCAGTAGTGGTGCAGTTGGGGCGATCGGGGACTTTGTCGCATTTGGGGGTTGATCTTTATTTTGGTTCCGTAGTCGGACCTTGAGTGTATTGGATGAATGTAATGACTTATTTATGTATTTGTGTGACGTGGCGAGTGTAAGCCAACTATGTACCTTTTCCCTTATTTATTTACATGGGTTGTTGTGAAGATTACCTCACTTGCGACATTGCTTTCAATGCGGTTATGCCTCTAAGTCGTGCTTCGACGTGGGAGATATAGCCGCATCGAGGGCGTTACAAGTTGGTAATCAGAGCCTTCCCCGACCTTAGGAGCCCCCCGCTTGATCGAATCGTTGGCATTGTTGAGTCTAGAAAAATGTTTTGAGTCATTTAGGATTATATATATCGGAGAGTAGGACTTCTTTTTACTCCTCAGTCCCTTCGTCGCTCTGGTGAGGCATGCTGACGTAGAGTTTTGACTCTTCTCTTCTCAAATTTCACAAAAAAAATTTAGGATCACGAGGGTATCTTGGAATCGTTCCAATGGTTTTGTGACAAGAACATTGTTCTTGGTGCCTCGTGACATTTAGGGGTTGTGGCAGTGTCCCGGGGAGTTGAGCTCCGAGGTGTTGTCGTCACAATTTTATCGTTGAGATTCTGGAATACCTGAGTTTCGCCGACATCGAAAATCTCTTTTATGCAGTTGTTGGTGAGATAACCTCGACGCCACCCAGTACTGGGGCGGGAGTTCGGGAGTATTGCCATAACTTATATAACGGATGCTTTTCGAAGGTTGAGGTAAATGATTTCCGAAGGTTTCTTGGTTATGTGTTGAAGGATGGATACAGCTGGATGTAGGATTTGCTAGCTTTGGGTGAGATATTATGCTTCCCCTGTATCCCCAACACCTGATTGCATAACCGGAAAGGTTCGGGAGTTTCATAGGTGGGAATTCTTGTAGCTCTAGTTCTTCTTCCGCGGATATTTGGTTTGGGATTGGGTAATCCTCACCAAGTATTTGTTCTTGTCCGTACCTTGTTGTTTTATTCTTCTACCTCTATCTAAAGTGGCTTCTCAATTTATGGAATGTGACCATTTCAACTGGAATGCATTCGTTCATTTTGTTCGGATGTGAAGACTTTATGTTGCAACTTCAATCCGTTTGATTCAGCTTAAATATTTGTCTATCAAGATGCTAATGAATGTCACCCTCTTCAGGATGGCTCCTCCAACGCGCACGACTTCGAATCCTGATCCGCCACCACCACCTCCACCTCCGGAGGCATGGCAAGCTGTGATGGCCGCTACCAATGCAAACACGCAACTGATCATGCAGCTCTTGCAAGAGCGCAACCAAGGGAATCATGGCCATGACAACAATCAGAATCAGTTTGCTACACTCAACCAGTTCCTCGCTAACCAGCCAAAGCCTTCAACAACTGTGTCAAGGCCTCAGACGCTGATGATTGGCTCGTGGATATATGCAAGCATTTCGAGTGCAGTAATGCCAGGCATGAGGACTTTGTCAAGTTTGCCTCATTCCAACTCAAAGACCAAGCTACATAATGGTTTCAGCAATACAAAGATTCCAGAGGAGGCCGTGTGATTACCTGGGATGAATTCTGTCAAGACTTCAAAGCTCATCACATTCCTCAGAGTGTTGTTGAAAGCAAGTGTGAGGAATTCCGCAACCTGAAGCAAGGCAGCTTGTCTGTTTACCAGTATAACATTCTGTTCCAGAGGCTCGCTCATTTCGCCAAGAAGGACGTCCCTGACGAGAAGAGCATGATATACCAGTTCAGAGGTGGTCTCAGAGAAGAACTCCAGCTAGCTCTCGTCCTTTTTGAGCCGAAGAAGTACGATGAGTTTTACAACATGGCAATGAAGCAAGAGGCTGCCCAACTGAAGTGCGATGCTTCCAAGAAGCGAGTCAGAGATGTGACTTCTTCTTCCTCAACTCAAGTGGTTTCTAAGCAGCAAAAGTATTGGCTGCCTCCTCCTCCATTCCATCAGCCTTATCAGCATAAGAGCAAAGGTGGTAATGGATCTTCCCACCCACCGAACCCAGGCTTCAGAACAAGACTTCCTCTCAAGCTCCAAGATCAAGTGCTCCATATCACCGTCCGCTCTCGGAGGTCACGTGCAACAAGTGTAAGCAGAAGGTTCACTATGCCAACAAATGCTTCAATCAGAGGCGTCTTCCTCCTCCTCCTCATGTGAGATCTGCTAGTACCGCAGTGGTCAAGCATAACCCCAAGCACGCCAAGGTCAACTTGTTGAACACAACTCAGGCAGAGGACTCGTCAGATGTCATCATGGGTAACCTTCCTGTTAACGATGTTCCTGCAAAATTTCTTTTTGACTCTGGTGCATCGCATTCTTTCATGTCATTCCCATTTGCATCGGAGAACAATTTTGGTACTAAGGCTTTACCTAAAGCATTGCAAGTTGTTTCTCCGGCTAAGCGTCTGAGTTCTAGCATGATGGTTCCGGATATTTCTATCATGATGGCTGATTTCAAGTTTCTGGCTTCTCCAATGGTCCTTGGTAACTCAGATATCGATCTTATTCTTGGAATGGACTGGCTTTCTAAGCACAAGGCTCAGCTTGATTGTGCTGCCAGGCAGATTCAATTGACTCATTCGTCTGAGGATGTAATCGTCTTTGCCGCTCGGGATAATACCATCCGTCTATTTTCTCTCAATGAGAAGGGCGAGCTGGATGCCATTTCTCAAATTCCAGTCATTTGCGAATATCAAGACGTCTTTCCATAAGAGCTTCTAGGAATGCCTTCGCACCGGCCAGTTGAATTTGTCATCGATCTTGAGCCTGGCACGGAACCTGTTTGCAAACGTCCTTACAAGCTTGGACCCGAAGAGTTGAAAGAGCTGAAGAAGCAACTCGATATTCAAGAGCGTATGGGTCTCATCCAACCTAGTTCTTCTCCATGGGGTCGTGGTGTTCTTTTTGTGAAGAAGAAGGATGGAACGGACCGACTTTGTGTCGACTACCGTCCATTGAACAAGAAGATCATAAAGAACAAGTACCCACTTCCCAACATTAATGAGCTGTTTGAACAACTCAAAGGTGCTCAAGTATTCTCCAAGCTTGATCTCCGTATGGGCTATCACCAGATTCGCATTCGTGAAGAAGATATCCCCAAGACAACATTCAGAACAAGCTATGGTTCATATGAATACACTATCATGTCTTTTGGCCTCGTCAACGCTCCTCCAACATTCTCTCGCATGATGAACTTCATCTTCAACGCCTACACAAATGACTTCGTCTTGGTCTACCTCGATGACATTTTGGTCTTTTCCAAGAACAAGGAAGATCATGCCAAGCACTTGCGTTTGGTGCTGGATAAGCTCAAAGAACATCAGTTCTATGCCAAGTTTTCAAAGTGCGAGTTTTGGCTCGATGAGGTTCTCTACCTTGGACATATCATCTCTGCCAAGGGCATAGCGGTGAATCCTGAGAAGGTGTCTGCAATTGTGAATTGGGAACCACCTCAGAACGTGAAGCAACTCCGCAGCTTCCTTGGTCTCGCAAGCTATTGTCGAAGGTTCGTTGAGAACTTCTCAAAGATCGAAGCCTCTTTCCAACCTTCTCCAGAAGCACGTGAAGTACGTTGGTCTCTGAATGTGACATCGCTTTCAACACCCTGAAAGAGAAGTTAGTCACTGCTCCAGTTCTGACTCCTCCTGATGAATCCAAACCGTTCGAGGTCTTCTGTGATGCTTCCCTTCAAGGTCTTGGTGCAGTGTTGATGCAAGAGAAGAAAGTTGTGGCCTATACCTCTCACCAGTTGAAGCCCAACGAAAAGAACTATCCCACTCATGACCTCGAGTTGGCGGCAGTTGTTCATGCTTTTTTAACTTGGAGACATCTCTTATTGGGAAGAAAAGTGGACATCTTCACTGATCATAAGAGTCTCAAGTACATCTTCACTCAGCCTAATCTCAACCTCAGGCAGACTCGTTGGGTCGAAATGATTCAAGAGTATAATCCGAGTATCGAATATACTCCGGGCAAGGCTAATGTTATTGCTGACGCTTTGAGCAGGAAGGCTTACTGCAACCGTTTGATTCTCAAGCCTTACCAACCCGAGCTTTGTGAAGCTTTACGCAAGCTTAATCTTCAAGTTGTTCCTCAAGGTTTCCTCACCAACCTCCAAGTCTCTCCTACTTTGGAAGATCAGATTCGTGAGGCTCAACTTCTTGATGCTGTGGTGAAGAAGGTGAAAATTGGGATTGCCAAGAGTCAACCCAAGTACAAGTGCTATCGTCTTGATGACAAGGATACTCTATTCTTCGAGGATCGCATTGTTGTGCCTAAAGGTGACCTTCGCAAAGTCATTATGAACGAGGCTCACAATTCACTCCTCTCTATCCACCCTGGAAGTACAAAGATGTACCAGGACCTCAAGCAGTCGTATTGGTGGACTAGAATGAAGCGCGAGATTGCCCAGTTCGTGAATGAATGTGATGTCTGCAGAAGAGTGAAAGCAGAACACCAACGACCAGCTGGTCTCCTCCAACCTCTTGCCATTCCAGAATGGAATTTTGACCACATTGAGATGGACTTCATGACTGGATTTCCAAAGTCCAAGCGTGGCAATGATGCTATCTTCGTTGTCATCGACAAACTCACTAAAGTGGCTCATTTCCTTCCTATCAAAGAATCTATCACAACAGCTCAATTGGCAGAGCTATATACCTCCCGGATTGTCTCGCTGCACGACATTCCGTAGTTGATATCTTCAGATTGTGGCAGCATCTTCACGTCCAAGTTTTGGGATTCTTTTCAGAAGGCCATGGGCACCAACATTCGCTTCAGCACAACTTTTCATCCTCAAACTAGTGGCCAAGTCGAGTAAGTCAATCAAATTCTTGAAGATATGCTCAGGGCTTGCGTCATCTCCTTCGGTATGAAGTGGGAAGATTGTCTTCCATATGCCGAGTTCTCCTACAACAACAGCTTCCAAGCGAGTTCGGGCAAGGCCCCATTGAAATTCTCTATGGCAGGAAGTGTCGTACTCCTCTTAACTGGTCAGAGACTGGTGAACGTCAACTTCTTGGCAATGACTTGATCACAAAGGCAGAAGAGATGTGCAAAGTCATTCGTGATAATCTCAAAGCCGCACAATCGCGCCAGAAGAGTTACTATGATAGCAAGCATCGTGACTTGGCTTTCGAGATCGGAGACCATGTCTACCTCCGCGTCTCTCCAATGAAAGGTACTCGTCGCTTCAGTATCAAGGGAAGCTTGCCCCTAGATACGTGGGTCCTTTCAAGATCGTCAGCAAGAGAGGCGATCTCGCCTATCAACTTGAGCTTCCCTCCAACTTTGCAAACGTGCACAACGTGTTTCACGTGTCTCAACTCCGCAAGTGTTTCAAGACTCCTGACCGCACCGTCAACTTTGAAGACATTGATCTCCAAGAAGATCTGTCTTATCATGAGCACCCAGTTGCTATTCTTGAAGAAACTGAGCGCAAGACTCGCAACAAGTCTATAAAATTCCTCAAAGTCAAGTGGTCACATCATTCCAACCGTGAAGCCACCTGGGAACGCGAGGATCACCTCCGTTCTGAGTACCCGAAGTTTTTCCAGTCCTAGATCTCGGGATGAGATCCTTTCGTAGTGGTGGAGTGTTGTAACACCCCGGATGTAATTTACCTTAATTGTATTCCAACTCTTGCCGTTTCCGGCACTAAGTTATTTTATTTCCTTGTTGTCGGGTTTTTGTCTCCGTGTGTTTTTGTCTTTGTCATGCATCTCATATCATGTCATCATGTGCATTGCATTTGCATACGTGTTCGTCTCATGCATCTGAGCATTTTCCCCGTTGTCCGTTTTGCATTCCGGCGCTCCTATGTCCTCCGGTGTCCCTTTCTAGCTCTTTTCGTGTGTGGGGGTTAAACGTTTTCGTATTGGACCGAGACTTGTCATGCGGCCTTGGTTTACTACCGGTAGACCGCCTGTCAAGTTTCGTGCCATTTGGACTTCGTTTGATACTCCAACGGTTAACCGAGGGACCAAAAAGGCCTCGTGTGTGTTGCAGCCCAACACCCCTACAAAGTGGCCCAAAACCCACCTAAACCTCCTCCTTAATCTAGAGCGTTCGATCACGATCGCGTGGCCGCAAACCGCACCTCATTTGGAGCTCCCTAGCTCCCTCTACCTCTATATAAAGCCCCTCCTCCAAAATTTCCGGGTCAAAACACCCCTAAACCCTAGATCCGCCCCTCTCCAGCCGCCGGACATGTCCGAAACCTAGCCGGACACGTCGCGCCGCCACCGCCGACCAATCACGAGCCACCACCTGTCCCGCCCAGCGGCCCACTTCGCCGCGCCGCTGCTCGGCCCGCTCAGCCCGCGGGAGGCCCCCGCGACTCGTTCCCTCGTGCCGCCTCACGCCCGCGAGCCGCCGCCGTCCTCCTCGCGTCCGGCCACCCTAGCCGCCTGGCGCCGCCGCGCGGCATCACCGGTGACCGCCCCGCGCCGGCGACGCCGTCCCTCCATCGAGCCCGCCGCACCGCCCCACTACTCCGGCGCCGCTCCCGGATCCCCGCCGCCCGGCGACCTCTCCATCCTCCTCCGGCCAGCTCCGGCAAGCTCCATCACCTCCAGCCACCTCTCTCTTCTCTCCGCTGAACAGTGGACTCCGGTGAACCTTGTGATCCGTGCCCGGCCAGATCTGGATTTGGAGACTCGGTTGACTTTTTCCCCTAACCCTAGATATTTTGCATACTTCATCATGTCATAACTCTGTCATCATAACTCCAATTCGTGCGTGTAGCATATCAAAATGTTCGTTTCGACAAGTACATCATTTCATCTCATTGCATCATTTTCATTTGAGCTCATCTTGATGCCGAAATGCTGTTGGAAGAGGGCTATGTGAGGAATTTCAGATCTGTTTCAAGCAAATGCACTTTTGTCATTTTTGCCATGATTAATGTGTGCATGCTATGATCCTGAGTCTACATGTGTTTTGATAGAATGCCATGCCATCTTTACAGGGGTGTATGCCATGTATTTTTGTGATCTTTTTGGTGACTAGCACAAGCATGCAAAGTAGCCTACCCAATGATGTTGATTTCAGGGACTTAGAATTTCACTAAGTCCTTGTCCTGTTTATTTTTATGCCATATGTTCATGTTGTTTCCTAGTGATCGTGCCTCTTTTGGGATGATCAGTAGGATGTTTTGTAGATATTGTTGTGATCTATCATCCATGTCTTTGTTTGCAATTATGGAGCACCCACCTTGATTCAACCGAGCTCTACTTTTGCTATAAAATGTTCCTGGCAGATTGTTAACATGTTTTGCAATTTTGCCGAGCTTGTTGTTTTGACTCCGTGCATGCTATGTTGTTGTTCTTGCCATGTATAGCTTCTATGCCATGTATATTTGCTGGGTGTATGCTTAGTTTTCATGAATTCCTCGTAGTGAGTGCATCGAGCTCGTAAACATGCCTACTTGTTAACTGTTTTGCATGCTCCAGTTTTTCACTAAGTGTGAATCTGTTTATGTTTTTTGCTATGTTCACATGCTTGCAATTGTATTTTCTGATCCCTTTTGGCCCATGGTCACTAAGGGACTTTTGTTATATGATTTGAGTAGCTTCATCAGGCCTTTCTTTGCCATGATATGTTCCTGTAGCATGTAGTTATCGTGTCTAAACATTACTTCCTGACAAATTCCTGACATGCTGTTAATTTCACTAAGTCTGAAACCAGTAACCTTTTGCACTTTTGCCATGCTTGTTTGAGCTTCGCTATTGAGTGAATTAGCCGTTGCTCAGCGTTCATCTTTTGTCAAGCATCATGAGTGGATCCCTGCCATGTATTTTGTTGCCATGTTTGAGTGCAGTAGCTTATTTATCTTGATGCATTTAGATGGCTACTTGCTGTTTATCGTAGACCGGATGCCATATTTGTTTTGCTTGCCATTTCCAAACCGTGCATCCGATTCCGGTGATCTTTATATCGATTTCGACCGAAAACCTCACCATTCCAGTGGCACTCTTGGATTTCCAAGTTGAGGCCAGGTTCAATCATTCCTTTGCAAATCATGCATATGCATCGCATACCGCATCCCGCATATCATACCATGTTTGCATCATGTTGCTTGAGCATTGCACGTGGTTGATTTTGTTTCTTTTTGTTTGTTGTTCTTGCTTGGGTAGAGCCGGGAGACGAGTACGTGAACGAGGAGCCCATTGAGTACGCTTACAAGGATCAACGCAACTCTGAGAACTTTGCAGGCAAGATGACCATACCCTCGAAATCACTTCTATCTTTGCTTGCTAGATGCTCGCTCTTTTGCTATGCCTATGCTACGATACCTACCACTTGCTTATCATGCCTCCCCAATTGCCATTTCAAGCCTCTAGCCCACCATGTCCTAGCAAACCGTTGTTTGGCTATGTTACCGCTTTGCTCAGCCCCTCTTATAGCGTTGCTAGTTGCAGGTGAAGATTGGAGATCGTTCCTTGTTGGAACATGTTTATTGTTGGGATATCACCATATTATCTTGTTTATCTTAATGCACCTATATACTTGGTAAAGGGTGGAAGGCTCGGCCTTATGCCTAGTGTGTTTGTTCCACTCTTGTCGCCCTAATTTCCGTCATATCGGTGTTATGTTCCCGGATTTTGCGTTCCTTACACGGTTGGGTTATAATGGGAACCCCTTGACACGTTTGCCTTGAATAAAACTCTCCAGAATGCCCAACATTGGTTTTACCATTCGCCACCTAGCTCTTTTTCCCTTGGGTTTCCGCGGACCAAGGGTCATCTTTATTTAACCCCCCGGGCCAGTGCTCCTCTGAGTGTTGGTCCCAAACTGCAGCTGCCGGTGGCCACCTCGAGGGAAACTCTGGGCTGGTACTCGTAGACTTGGACATCGAGTGTGCCTTGAGAACGAGATATGTGCAGCTCCTATCGGGATTTGTCGGCACATTTCGGGCGGTTTGCTGGTTGTTTTACCATTGTCGAGAGTCTTGTAACCGGGATGCCGAGTCTGATCGGATTGTCTTGGGGAGAAGAATATCCTTCGTTGACCGTGAGAGCTTGTGATGGGCTAAGTTGGGACTCCCCTGCAGGGATTTGAACTTTCGAAAGCCGTGCCCGCGGTTATGGGCAGATGGGAATTTGTTAATGTTCCGGTTGTAGATAACTTGAAACTAACTTAATTAAAATGCAATCGCAGTGTGTAACCGTGATGGTCTCTCTCGGCGGAGTCCGGGAAGTGAAACACGGTGGTTGGAGTAATGCTTGACGTAGGTTTGTTCTAGGATCACTTCTTGATCATAGGTTGTTTCGACCAGTGCTTTTGCCTTCTCTTCTCGCTCTCATTTGCGTAATGTTAGCCACCCATATATGCTAGTCGCTTGCTGCAGCTCACATCATACCTTTACCCTCCTATAAGCTTAAATATGTCTTGATCGCGAGGGTGAGATTGCGAGTCCCCGTGACTCAGAGTTTCCTTCCAAAACCAGATGCAGGGACGATGAATACTGCTCCAGATGATGCGATTGAGCTCAGTGGGAGTTCGATGAAGACTCTCGTCGTTACTATCGTGTCTTTCCAGATTGATCAGTAGTGGGTTGCCCAGTTGGGGCGATCGGGGACTTTGTCGCAATTGGGGGTTGATCTTTATTTTGGTTCCGTAGTCGGACCCTGAGTGTATTGGATGAATGTAATGACTTATTTATGTATTTGTGTGACGTGGCGATTGTAAGCCAACTATGTACCTTTCCCCTTTATTTATTTACATGGGTTGTTGTGAAGATTACCTCACTTACGACATTGCTTTCAATGCGGTTATGCCTCTTAGTCGTGCTTCGACACGTGGGAGATATAGCCGCATCGAGGGCGTTACAGTGGCCTTGTTTAATTTGCGGAAATCAATTACCATCCTATAACATGTAATAATTCTTTGAGGAATCAATTCATCTTTATCATTAGGAACGACAGTAATACCTCCCTTCTTAGGGACACAATGGACAGGACGTACCCACTGACTATCAGCAATGGGATAGATTATACCTCCCTCAAGGAGCTTTAGTATTTCCTTTCTTACCACTTCTTTCATTTTAGGATTCAGCCGTCGTTGATGATCATGAACTGGTTTAGCATCTTCTTCCAAATTTATTTTATGTTGACATAAAGTGGGACTAATGCCCTTAAGATCATCAAGAGTATACCCAATAGCAGCATAGTGCTTCTTCAGAGTTTTCAATAATCTCTCTTCCTCATGCTCTGAAAGGTTAGCACTAATAAAAACATGATATATCTTTTTCTCATCAAGATAAGCATATTTAAGAGTATCAGGCAATGATTGAAGCTCAAACACGGGATCACCCTTTGGTGGAGGAGGATCCCCTAGGATTTCAACAAGCAAATTGTGTTTCAGAATAGGTTCCTGTTTAAAGAATACTTCATCTATTTCCCTTCTTTCATTCATAAACATATCATTTTCATGGTCTAGCAAATATTGTTCTAAAGGATCACTAGGAGGTACGACAATAGAAGAAAGACCAATAATTTCATCCTTACTAGGTAATTCTTCTTCACGGTGTTGTCTACTAAATTTAGAGAAATTAAATTCATGAGACATATCATCTAAACCGATAGTAACAATATCCCTTTTGCAATGTATGGTAGCATTAATAGTGTTTAAGAAGGGTCTACCAAATATAATGGGACAAAAGCTATCTTGTGGGGAACCAAGAACAAGAAAATCAGCAGGATATTTAGTTTTCCCACACAAGACTTCAACATCTCTAACAATTCCCATTGGTGCAATAGTATCTCTATTGGCAAGTTTAATTGTGACATCAATATCTTCTAACTCAACAGGTGCAATATCATGCATAATTTCTCTATATAGGCTAATAGGTATTGCACTAGCACTGGCACCCATATCACATAAACCATGATAACAATGATCTCCTATTTTAACAGAAATAACAGGCATGCCTACCACATGTCTAGGTTTATCTTTAGCGCAAGGTTTAGCAATTCTAGCAGTTTCATCATAGAAATAAATAACATGCCCATAAATATTATCAGCCAAGAGATCTTTAACAATAGCAATATCAGGTTCAACTTTAATTTTCTCAAAAGGTGTATAAGTTTTAATATTTCTTTTACGAACCACAATTGAAGCTTTAGCATGATCCTTTATCCTAACAGGAAAAGGTGGTTTCTCAACATAAGCAGTAGGAACAATAGGATCATTATAAGTGATAGTCTTTTCTTCAACTTTAATAGGTGCAACTACTTTTACTTCTATGGGAGGATGGTATTTAAACCACTTCTCCTTGGGGAGATCAACATAAGTAGCAAAAGATTCACAGAAAGAAGCTACTATTTCAGAGTCAAGTCCATATTTAGTGCTAAACTTACGAAAAACATCGGTATCCATAAAAGATTTAACATAATCAAACCTAGGTGTCATACCTTACTCCTTACCTTTGTCGAGGTCCCAATCTTCAGAGTTGCATTTAATTCTTTCCAATAAATCCCATTTGAATTCAATAGTCTTCATCTTAAAAGAGCCAGCACAAGAAGTATCAAGCATGGTGCGATTGCTATCAGAAAGCCGAGCATAAAAATTTTGAATAATCATTTCTCTTGAGAGCTCATGATTGGGGCATGAATATAACATTGATTTAAGCCTCCCCCAAGCTTGAGCGATGCTTTCTCCTTTGTGAGGCAAAAAATTATATATATAATTGTGATCACGATGAACAAGATGCATAGGATAAAACTTCTGACGAAATTCCAATTTCAATCGTTTGTAGTTCCATGACCCCATATCATCACATAGCCTATACCATCTCGATGCATCTCCCTTCAAAGATAAAGGGAAGACCTTCTTCTTAACAACATCTCCGGGTACACCTGCAAGCTTAAATAATCCACAACTTCATCCACATATATTAGATGCTCATCAGGATGCTTTGTTCCATCTCCTACAAAAGGATTAGCTAGCAGTTTTTCTATCATACCCGAAGGAATTTCAAAGCAGACATTTTCATTTTCATTTTCAGTAGGTTGAGTAGGTTGAGGAGCAACTCTTTGCTCTACTGGTTGGGGTGAAGATACCCCAAACAAGCCCCTCAGAGGATTACTTTCCATAGTAACAAGTGACAGTAAATTTCAGCACACTATATAAATTTTTCCTTACCAAATTCCACCTACCAAAGGCGCTTCACTCCCCGGCAACGGCGCCAGAAAAGAGTCTTGATGACCCACAAGTATAGGGGATCTATCGTAGTCCTTTCGATAAGTAAGAGTGTCGAACCCAACAAGGAGCAGAAGGAAATGATAAGCGGTTTCCAGCAAGGTATTCTCTGCAAGTACTGAAATAAGTGGTAACAGATAGTTTTGTGATAGGATAATTTGTAACGAGCAACAAGTAACAAAAGTAAATAAAGTGCAGCAAGGTGGCCCAATCCTTTTTGTAGCAAAGGACAAGCCCGGACAAACTCTTATATAGAGAAAAGCGCTCCCGAGGACACATGGGAATATCGTCAAGCTAGTTTTCATCACGTTCATATGATTCACGTTCGGTACTTTGATAATTTGGTATGTGGGTGGACCGGTGCTTGGGTACTATCCTTACTTGGACAAGCATCCCACTTATGATTAACCTCTATTGCAAGCATCCGCAACTACAACAAAAGTATTAAGGTAAACCTAACCATAGCATGAAACATATGGATCCAAATCAGCCCCTTACGAAGCAACGCCATAAATTAGAGTTTAAGATTCTGTCACTCTAGCAACCCATCATCTACTTATTAATTCCCATGCCTTCCTCTAGGCCCAAATAATGGTGAAAGTGTCATGTAGTCGACGTTCACATAACACCACTTAGAGGAGAGACAACATACATCTCATCAAATATCGAACGAATCCCAAATTTCACATGACTACTTAATAGCAAGACTTCTCCATGTCCTCAGGAACAAACGTAACTACTCACAAAGCATATTATGTTCATAATCAGAGGGGTATTAATATGCTATATCTGAACATATGATCTTCCACCAATAAACCAACTAGCATCAACTACAAGAGTAATTAACACTACTAGCAACCCATAGTACCAATCCCGGACTTGGAGACAAGAATTGGATACAAGAGATGAACTAGGGTTTTGAGAGGAGATGGTGCTGGTGAAGATGTTGATGGATATTGCCCTCTCCCGATGAGAGGAGTGGTGGTGATGACGATGGAGATGATTTCCCCCTCCCGGAGGGAAGTTTCCCCGGCAGAACAGTCCGCCAGAGCCCTAGATTGGTTCCGCCAAGGTTCCGCCTCGTGGCGGCGGAGTTTCGTCTGAGAAGATGGCTTATGATTTTTTCCCATCAAAAGACTTCATATAGCAGAAGATGGCCACCGGAAGACCACCAGGGGCCCCACGAGGCAGGGGGCGCGCCCCCACCCTCGTGGGCAGGGTGTGGCCCCCCTGGTGAACTTCTTTCGCTGAGTATTTTATATATATTCTGAAAACGTCTTCCGTGAAGTTTCAGGACTTTTTGAGCTATGCCGAATAGGTCTCTAATATTTGCTCCTTTTCCAGCCCAGAATCCCAGCTGTTGGCATTCTCCCTCTTTATGTAAACCTTGTAAAATAAATATCGATATAAAAGCATGATGCAAAATGGACGTATCAGCTACCAAGAGGTGTGGGTGAGTAGAGGGATAGACATGCCAGGGATGCGAGTATATGATGGGGCCGTGAGGCCTGCCCGGCAGCACAGGCGACACGGGAGGCGGGGAGCAGGCGGTTCCGACGGTGCTTGTTTGGGCGGCTGGGGCAGGAGATCAGAGACCTGAAGAAGCACGATTGCCGTTAGATTGACATCTAACGGTCTGACGCTGGTAGAGTCGATTGTTGACTAAGTTCTTTTTTGAGAAACCTTGTGTACGCATGAACTTAGTGGCCCACAAAGTCAGTCTCCAAATCTGTGGCAGACAACATAGAGCCCCATTTGCTATTTTTTTAATATTTGCAGCCCATTTAATCTTAAGTAATTTATTACAAACCCATTTTCTGCCAGGACCACGGTCAAAAGTTCAACCTTATTCATATTTCGGTGGAGTCCGAACTTTTGTAATCCTGAAATGATAAACATTTTTTAAGAACTTATTGATTTACCAAAAAAAATCGTTTTGTTTTTGTAAGAAAATAAGACGTGGGACAATTGTGGTTTTAAGGGAAAAACCAGTGGTAAAAAATCAGCGCTGGGAGGGAAAACAACAAACAAAAAATAAGGAATGTAAAATATGAAAAGGGAATTTTATGTATTTTCAATATAATGATACGTGTATATGAACTAGTAAAACTATAGGTAGAGATTAGAAAACGGATGTAGGACATGCGTTTCAAGAGGAAAATAGAACTGGGCCGTGTGTTGATTCAGTAAAAACTGCCTGCGGAGATATTGTAAGAACAAAATATAACTTAACGCTTGGCGGGCAGAGGCCAGTAGATACCTACTGGATCTTTGTGCCCCCCGTTGTCGTCATGGCTGGGTCTGTTAAAAAAAAAACCAAGCCTGGGCAGTCTACAAGCCCAGATTGGAACTTGCCTCGACCTTAAAACAATATACGTGCTCATAATGAGAGAATTCTGCAAGTACAGACTGATAACTGGGATGCTGCAGGGATATTGTTTTTTCATCGTGATAATAAGTGCATGCACTTGTTTCAAAAATTTGGAGAACTGGGAATTCGAACGGCAGGTGCTTACGCTACCCATCAAATAAAAATCAGGTGCCTGAAAATTCGTTTCGAAACAAATGATTCATCTTTATATCCACGTCGACCCTCGGCATGATGGCTGGAATCAAATGCCAAGTTCATACCAAAAGATCGTTAACAACAATACCAACTTGCGGACGACAAGGTAGTACAAGTACCAATACCAAACTAACTTATAATCTTTTTACTCCTAGCCCTAGTGTTATCTTGCAGAGGACCAGCTCCCGCTTCTTCTCTTGCCTCAGGTCCCCGAGGTGGTACTGGTGCATCACCCAGTTGGTCCTCTGCTGGTCGAAGTTCTTGTTGGTGTGCAGCACCAGAACCTTTTTGCTGCCCGTCTGCCGGCCGTTGACCATCACCGGTAAGGTATTGCCGATGTTGTGCCACATCGCGTGCATGCCGCACTCCGACTGTATCTTGCGACGCGTCCACGTGCCCCTTTTAAACGCCCTGGAATTGCGCTGGAAGAAATGCTTGCTTAGGCCACTCAGTGTGATACCTGCAGTATTGTCGAATACAGGTTTTAGTGTACGTAGTTGACATTTTCATAACATCTTTGGCATGTTGCAGTCACTTGTTTCACTTTTTATTAACTATCAAATTGTAATTGCTTCACCAGGTCTGCGTCTAAAAAGAAAAATAGAGCTATAAACAAAGAAATATGTTTGTGCAAGTAGACGGCCGATCGGTGTCTTACCTGGAAGTTTCTCAGGATGGGTGTAGCATATGCCGTGCTCGTAATCGATGGTTGGTATGAACAAATCGATGAGAGGGTCAGATCTCGTGCTGGCAGCACTCACTTTGGCCTCAAGGTGCTCGATCAGCTCCCGATCCGTGGGATCGAACTTGATGCCAGCCAGCAGCACCGGCCAATCCTTCTTTGACTTGCATCGGTTAATTCCAGTTATATGGTACTCAATGTATGATCAATCGACTGTTTTAAGTGAATGATGAAAGATTTCGACAGATAAGTGGTACTCCAAATCTGAAGTCTAGAATACCCGAACACGCCATTGGGATTCTTGTGTAACCTCATGCACAGTGTGTTGTCATGTCAATTCAATGTGTGGACATGATGAATAATTTGACCGATGTATACTAGTACTGCTACTGTACTACTTACTAGTTGTATTTAGTGTCACATTTTAACCATAGGTTTAACTAACAAGTACGCACTTGAAGCCTAATACATATATATATATATAGGTAAAACTGTGTCTACCATAGCTTGCCACAGAACTAGTTAAGTTTCCCTACCCTTAACTAGTTCTGTGGCAAGCACTTGTAGAAAATCCTACTCCTATATATATATATAGACACACACACACACACTACACAGCATCTCCATCATCGTTATCAGTGCATCCTGCGCAGGTGAGTTAGGATGCACTTGACCCCAGAAAGGTATCTATCCTTCAAACCAGAGGAGTGCTTCAAACTAACAACAGTACATAATATCCAACAAAAGAGGGTCGTGCTACAGCAGCAGAATACATGGCCCAGTCTAGATATCAGTACGAATCAAGTTGTGCATATTTGCTGTTGGCATGAACCACATCGCCGCATGTCGGGTTTGCAAAAGCCATCCATCGCATGGAAGCTTGATGCCTTTCACACACTGAAGATTATCTGGCAACAAGCTGTGTCGATGAATCTCTGGATATGGTGATTCATGAAACCCATGGTATGATGTGTAAACATAGTCCCCCCTGGCGAATGGAAGTTGCATAGCACGGTAATCATCGCCGGTGATATGATTGATGATTGGTTGTATGATCATATAATTGAGCCCGAGGAACATGGAGTAGTTTCCGAGGCTGTAAACCCGCCTCTAGTTGAATACGCCTGGCCCAACGGAGCTGGGATCTTTCTCGAACACGAAGCAGCCATAGCCATCAATGTCACGTACGCCCTAGGCATTGTACTTCATGTGGTTGATGTAATGGTTTGGTCAATTTGGTACGTGCGAATGAGCATCAAATGAACGTCGTCAGCTGAACGAGTGATAAACCACCACCCATCGGCTGGTATGATTCCAGGTCCTGGAATCATGAAGGCTAGCGCATTTGCGTCTGCTGCAACAATTCAAATTGGAGACCAAAAGGACAAAAATAAACAATCATATTCAGAGTATGTGTGGAATTAAGATTATTATAACAGTGACACATATCATAGAGAGAGAATTGCAATGCCGTGATCATAATCATACCCCAAGTTAAAAATAAGCCAATGGCTTTCATATTCTAGCAATATGTCATGGTTCAAACATCATGTAACAATGAGAGGAAAACAGCTATGACAGGGCCTACTCATATTCTACCACAGCACTTACTACTACTGTTCTCATATCAACTCTAAGCAATAACATGCGTTGTTATAAAAATCTTGGAAATGAGAGTAACATATAGCAATCATGATGTTATGCTCATAATATCTATTCTAACGATCATTAGATGCCAATTGTTCTCATATCAACTCTAACAATAACATGTGTGGTCATAAAAATCTAGGAAATGAGAGGAACATATTGCAACGATGTGGTTATAGACATACTATCTATTCTAAATTTGTAACAATGAATAGGCAGTCGTATTCATAAGGTAAAGATGAGATGAGATAAAACAATTACACGACGATAGATTCCACCAGTATAGGCAGCCAATCTGTGCGTCGACCACGTAAACGATGCCATCGTGCACTTTCGCATCAGACATAAATGTCGCCTCAACAGGATTGACGATGAGCCATAACCATGTATGGCAACTAGATTCCAGATAGACTAATCCCATGTTGAACAAGGCAATGAGCTTGTAATCCATGTAGACTTCTGATGGTGTGGGCACTTCACAGATTACAACTTTCAGCAAACAGAGGTCGAGCCAAAAGCTTGACGCATCTCGTGTGTAGTAGGCAGGAGTGTCTGGCGGGCCGCGAGGCTCGATGGCGGCGGTATCCAACGATGGAAGGGTGATCTCTCGCTAGGTGTAGATATCCACGAGACACCGCGGACTACCAGATTGGTGGATGAGGACGATCCAGTTGGCCTTCATGCCCGCCCAATAGTGGCCACGCATGAAGGACAAGTGGACGGGTAGTGGTAGCATGTCGAGGGGCACCACGGCAACCTCCGTAGGATCGTCAAGTCGGTGTCTGGGCCACCTGCGAGGATTGGGCATCAGCAAGCAGTGTGTCTTGAAAAGAGCAGGCCGGTTGCAGACGAGTAGACGATACAAAGACATCGAGCATGCGGCCAGACGGACGGTGCTGAGTAGGTCCATACGATTACAGATCTGCTCCAAGAGAACATCGGGGAGGGAATTCCAATCGCGGCTTTGCGTGTCAGTCGGTTCTACCATTGGGGTTTTTGAAGGAAATATGCCCTAGAGGCAATAATAAAGTTATTATTTATTTCCTTATATCATGATAAATGTTTATTATTCATGCTAGAATTGTATTAACCGGAAACATAATACATGTGTGAATACATAGACAAACAGAGTGTCACTAGTATGCCTCTACTTGACTAGCTCGTTAATCAAAGACGGTTATGTTTCCTAACCATGAACAAAGAGTTGTTATTTGATTAACGGGATCACATCATTAGGTGAATGATCTGATTGACATGACCCATTCCATTAGCTTAGCACCCGATCATTTAGTATGTTGCTATTGCTTTCTTCATGACTTATACATGTTCCCATGACTATGAGATTATGCAACTCCCATTTGTCGGAGGAACACTTTGTGTGCTACCAAACGTCACAACGTAAATGGGTGATTATAAAGGTGCTCTACAGGTGTCTCCAAAGGTACATGTTGGGTTGGCGTATTTCGAGATTAGGATTTGTCACTCCGATTGTCGGAGAGGTATCTCTGGACCCTCTCGGTAATACACATCACATAAGCCTTGCAAGCATTGCAACTAATGAGTTAGTTGTGAGATGATGTATTACGGAACGAGTAAAGAGACTTGCCGGTAACGAGATTGAACTAGGTATGGGATACCGATGATCGAATCTCGGGCAAGTAACATACCGATGACAAAGGGAACAACATATGTTGTTATGCGGTCTAACCGATAAAAGATCTTCGTAGAATATGTAGGAGCCAATATGAGCATCCAGGTTCCGCTATTGGTTATTGACCGGAGACGTGTCTCGGTCATGTCTACATTGTTCTCGAACCCGTAGGGTCTGCACGCTTAAGGTTTCGATGACAATTATATTATGAGTTTATGAGTTTTGATGTACCGAAGTTAGTTTGGAGTCCCGGATGTGATCACGGACATAACGAGGAGTCTCGAAATGGTCGAGACAAAAATATTGATATATTGGACGGCTATATTCGGACACCGGAAGTGTTCCGGGGAAGTTTCGGATAAAACCGGAGCACCGGGGGGTTACCGGAACCCCCCGGGGGGTTAATGGGCCTCATGGGCCTAAAGTGGAGAAGAGGAGGGGCTGCCAGGGCAGGCCGCACGCCCCCTCTCCCCCTAGTCCGAATTGGACAAGGAGGGAGGGGCGGCGCCCCCCATTCCCTTCTCTCCTTCCCCCTAGACACACAAGTTGATCCACGTGATCATATTCTTAGCCGTGTGCGGTGCCCCCTTCCACCATAGTCCTCGATAATATTGTAGCGGTGCTTAGGTGAAGCCCTGCGACGGTAGTACATCAAGATCATCACCACACCGTCGTGCTGACAGAACTCTTCCCCGACACTTTGCTGGATCAGAGTCCGGGGATCGTCATCGAGCTGAACGTGTGCTAGAACTCGGAGGTGCCGTAGTTTCGGTGCTTGATCGGTCGGGCCGTGGAGACGTACGACTACATCAACCAAGTTAACGCTTCCGTTGTCGATCTACAAGGGTACGTAGATCACACTCTCCCCCACTCGTTGCTATGCATCAGTATGATCTTGCGTGTGCGTAGGAAAATTTTGAAATTACTACGATCCCCAACAGTGGCATCCGAGCCTAGGTTTTATATGTTGATGTTATATGCACGAGTAGAACACAAGTGAGTTGTGGGCGATATAAGTCATACTGCTTATCGGCATGTCATACTTTGGTTCGGCGGTATTGTTGGACGAAGCGGCCCGGACCGACATTACGCGTACGCTTACGCGAGACCGGTTCTCCCGACGTGCTTTGCACATAGGTGGCTTGCGGGTGACAGTTTCTCCAACTTTAGTTGAACCGAGTGTGGCTACGCCCGGTCCTTGCGAAGGTTAAAACAGCACCAACTTGACAAACTATCGTTGTGGTTTTGATGCATAGGTAAGATTGGTTCTTGCTTAAGCCCGTAGCAGCCACGTAAAACTTGCAACAACAAAGTAGAGGACGTCTAACTTGTTTTTGCAGGGCATGTTGTGATGTGATATGGTCAAGACATGATGCTAAATTTTATTGTATGAGATGATCATGTTTTGTAACCGAGTTATCGGCAACTGGTAGGAGCCATATGGTTGTCGCTTTATTATATGCAATGCAATCACGCTGTAATGCTTTACTTTATCACTAAGCGGTAGCGATAGTCGTGGAAGCATAAGATTGGCGAGACGACAATGATGCTATGATGGAGATCAAGGTGTCGCGCCGGTGACGATGGTGATCACGATGGTGCTTCGAAGATGGAGATCACAAGCACAAGATGATGATGGCCATATCATATCACTTATATTGATTGCATGTGATGTTTATCTTTTATGCATCTTATCTTGCTTTGATTGACGGTAGCATTATAAGATGGTCTCTCACTAATTATCAAGAAGTGTTCTCCCTGAGTATGCACCGTTGCGAAAGTTCTTCGTGCTGAGACACCACGTGATGATCGGGTGTGATAGGCTCTACGTTCAAATACAACGGGTGCAAAACAGTTGCACACGCGGAATATTCAGGTTATACTTGATGAGCCAAGCATATACAGATATGGCCTCGGAACACGGAGACCGAAAGGTCGAGCATGAATCATATAGTAGATATGATCAACATAGTGATGTTCACCAATGAAACTACTCCATCTCACATGATGATCGGACATGGTTTAGTTGATTTGGATCACGTAATCACTTAGAGGATTAGAGGGATGTCTATCTAAGTGGGAGTTATTTAAGTAAATTAATTGAACCTAAAATTGTCATGAAACTTAGTACCTGATAGTATCTTGCTTGTTTATGCTTGATTGTAGATAGATGGCTCGTGCTGTTGTTCCGTTGAATTTTAATGCGTTCCTTGAGAAAGCAAAGTTGAAAGATGATGGTAGCAATTACACGGACTGGGTCCGTAACTTGAGGATTATCCTCATTGCTGCACAGAAGAATTACGTCCTGGAAGCACCGCTGGGTGCCAGGCTTGCCGCTGGAGCAACACCAGATGTTATGAACGTCTGGCAGAGCAAAGCTGATGACTACTCGATAGTTCAGTGTGCCATGCTTTACGGCTTAGAATCGGGACTTCAACGAAGTTTTGAATGTCATGGAGCATATGAGATGTTCCAGGAGTTGAAGTTAATATTTCAAGCAAATGCCCGGATTGAGAGATATGAAGTCTCCAATAAGTTCTATAGCTGCAAGATGGAGGAGAACAGTTCTGTCAGTGAGCATATACTCAAAATGTCTGGGTATAATAATCACTTGATTCAATTGGGAGTTAATCTTCCAGATGATTGCGTCATTGACAGAATTCTCCAATCACTGCCACCAAGCTACAAGAGCTTCGTGATGAACTATAATATGCAAGGGATGAATAAGACTATTCCCGAGCTCTTCGCAATGCTGAAAGCTGCGGAGGTAGAAATCAAGAAGGAGCATCAAGTGTTGATGGTCAACAAGACCACTAGTTTCAATAAAAAGGGCAAAGGGAAGAAGAAGGGGAACTTCAAAAAGAACGGCAAGCAAGTTGCTACTCAAGAGAAGAAACCCAAACCTGGACCTAAGCCTGAAACTGAGTGCTTCTACTGCAAGCAGACTGGTCACTGGAAGCGGAACTGCCCCAAGTATTTGGCGGATAAGAAGGATGGCAAGGTGAACAAAGGTATATGTGATATACATGTTATTGATGTGTACCTTACTAATGCTCGCAGTAGCACCTGGGTATTTGATACTGGTTCTGTTGCTAATATTTGCAACTCGAAACAGGGACTACGGATTAAGCGAAGATTGGCTAAGGACGAGGTGACGATGCGCGTGGGAAACGGTTCCAAAGTCGATGTGATCGCAGTCGGCGCGCTACCTCTACATCTACCTTCGGGATTAATATTAGACCTAAATAATTGTTATTTGGTGCCAGCGTTAAGCATGAACATTATATCTGGATCTTGTTTGATGCGAGACGGTTATTCATTTAAATCTGAGAATAATGGTTGTTCTATTTATATGAGTAATATCTTTTATGGTCATGCACCTTTAAAGAGTGGTCTATTTTTATTGAATCTCGATAGTAGTGACACACATATTCATAGTGTTGAAACCAAAAGATGCAGAGTTGATAATGATAGTGCAACTTATTTGTGGCACTGCCGTTTAGGTCATGTCGGTGTAAAGCGCATGAAGAAACTCCATACTGATGGACTTTTGGAACCACTTGATTATGAATCACTTGGTACTTGTGAACCGTGCCTCATGGGCAAGATGACTAAAACACCGTTCTCCGGTACTATGGAGAGAGCAACAGATTTGTTGGAAATCATACATACAGATGTATGTGGTCCGATGAACGTTGAGGCTCGTGGCGGATATCGTTATTTTCTCACCTTCACAGATGACTTAAGCAGATATGGGTATATCTACTTAATGAAACATAAGTATGAAACATTTGAAAAGTTCAAAGAATTTCAGAGTGAAGTTGAAAATCATCGTAACAAGAAAATAAAATTCCTACGATCTGATCGTGGAGGAGAATATTTGAGTTACGAGTTTGGTGTACATTTGAAAAATTGTGGAATAGTTTCGCAACTCACGCCACCCAGAACACCACAGCGTAATGGTGTGTCCGAACATCGTAATCGTACTTTACTAGATATGGTGCGATCTATGATGTTTCTTACTGATTTACCGCTATCGTTTTGGGGATACGCTCTAGAGACGGCCGCATTCACGTTAAATAGGGCACCATCAAAATCCGTTGAGACGACGCCTTATGAACTGTGGTTTGGAAAGAAACCAAAGTTGTCGTTTCTGAAAGTTTGGGGCTGCGATGCTTATGTGAAAAAGATTCAACCTGATAAGCTCGAACCCAAATCGGAGAAATGTGTCTTCATAGGATATCCAAAGGAAACTATTGGATACACCTTCTATCACAGATCCGAAGGCAAGACTTTTGTTGCTAAATTCGGAAACTTTCTGGAGAAGGAGTTTCTCTCAAAAGAAGTGAGTGGGAGGAAAGTAGAACTTGACGAGGTAACTGTACCTGCTCCCTTATTGGAAAGTAGTGCATCACAGAAAACTGTTTTAGTGACACCTACACCAGTTAGTGAGGAAGCTAATGATGATGATCATGAAACTTCAGAACAAGATACTACTGAACCTTGTAGATCAACCAGAGTGAGATCCGCGCCAGAGTGGTATGGTAATCCTGTTCTGGAAGTCATGCTACTAGATCATGATGAACCTACAAACTATGAAGAAGCGATGGTGAGCCCAGATTCCGCAAAATGGCTTGAAGCCATGAAATCTGAGATGGGATCCATGTATGAGAACAAAGTATGGACTTTGGTTGACTTTCCCGATGATCGGCAAGCAATTGAGAATAAATGGATCTTCAAGAAGAAGACTGACGCTGACGGTAATATTACTGTCTACAAAGCTCGACTTGTCGCAAAAGGTTTTCGGCAAGTTCAAGGGATTGACTACGATGAGACCTTCTCACCCGTAGCGATGCTTAAGTCTGTCCGAATCATGTTAGCAATTGCCGCATTTTATGATTATGAAATTTGGCAGATGGATGTCAAAACTGCATTCCTGAATGGATATCTGGAAGAAGAGTTGTATATGATGCAACCAGAAGGTTTTGTCGATCGAAAGGGAACTAACAAAGTGTGCAAGCTCCAGCGATCCATTTATGGACTGGTGCAAGCCTCTCGGAGTTGGAATAAATGCTTTGATAGTGTGATCAAAGCATTTGGTTTTATACAGACTTTTGGAGAAGCCTGTATTTACAAGAAAGTGAGTGGGAGCTCTGTAGCATTTCTGATATTATATGTGGATGACATATTACTAATTGGAAATGATATAGAATTTCTGGATAGCATAAAGGGATACTTGAATAAGAGTTTTTCAATGAAAGACCTCAGTGAAGCTGCTTACATATTAGGCATTAAGATCTATAGAGATAGATCAAAATGCTTAATTGGACTTTCACAAAGCACATACCTTGACAAAGTTTTGAAGAAGTTCAAAATGGATCAAGCAAAGAAAGGGTTCTTGCCTGTGTTACAAGGTGTGAAGTTGAGTAAGACTCAATGCCCGACCACTGCAGAAGATAGAGAGAAAATGAAAGATGTTCCCTATGCTTCAGCCATAGGCTCTATCATGTATGCAATGCTGTGTACCAGACCTGATGTGTGCCTTGCTATAATTCTAGCAGGGAGGTACCGAAGTGATCCAGGAGTGGATCACTGGACAGCGGTCAAGAACATCCTGAAATACCTGAAAAGGACTAAGGATATGTTTCTCATATATGGAGGTGACAAAGAGCTCATCGTAAAAGGTTACGTTGATGCAAGCTTTGACACTGATCCGGACGATTCTAAATCGCAAACCGGATACGTGTTTACATTAAACGGTGGAGCTGTCAGTTGGTGCAGTTCTAAACAAAGCGTTGTAGCGGAATCTACATGTGAAGCGGAGTACATAGCTGCTTCGGAAGCAGCAAATGAAGGAGTCTGGATGAAGGAGTTCATATCCGATCTAGGTGTCATACCTAGTGCATCGGGTCCAATGAAAATCTTTTGTGACAATACTGGTGCAATTGCCTTGGCAAAGGAATCCAGATTTCACAAGAGAACCAAGAACATCAAGAGATGCTTCAATTCCATCTGGGATCTAGTCCAGGTGGGAGACATAGAGATTTGCAAGATACATACGGATCTGAATGTTGCAGACCCGTTGACTAAGCCTCTTCCACGAGCAAAACATGATCAGCACCAAAGCTCCATGGGTGTTAGAACCATTACTGTGTAATCTAGATTATTGACTCTAGTGCAAGTGGGAGACTGAAGGAAATATGCCCTAGAGGCAATAATAAAGTTATTATTTATTTCCTTATATCATGATAAATGTTTATTATTCATGCTAGAATTGTATTAACCGGAAACATAATACATGTGTGAATACATAGACAAACAGAGTGTCACTAGTATGCCTCTACTTGACTAGCTCGTTAATCAAAGATGGTTATGTTTCCTAACCATGAACAAAGAGTTGTTATTTGATTAACGGGATCACATCATTAGGTGAATGATCTGATTGACATGAACCATTCCATTAGCTTAGCACCCGATCGTTTAGTATGTTGCTATTGCTTTCTTCATGACTTATACATGTTCCTATGACTATGAGATTATGCAACCCCCGTTTGCCGGAGGAACACTTTGTGTGCTACCAAACATCACAACGTAAATGGGTGATTATAAAGGTGCTCTACAGGTGTCTCCAAAGGTACATGTTGGGTTGGCGTATTTCGAGATTAGGATTTGTCACTCCGATTGTCGGAGAGGTATCTCTGGGCCCTCTCGGTAATACACATCACATAAGCCTTGCAAGCATTGCAACTAATGAGTTAGTTGTGAGATGATGTATTACGGAACGAGTAAAGAGACTTGCCGGTAACGAGATTGAACTAGGTATGGGATACCGACGATCGAATCTCGGGCAAGTAACATACTGATGACAAAGGGAACAACGTATGCTGTTATGCGGTCTGACCGATAAAAGATCTTCGTAGAATATGTAGGAGCCAATATGAGCATCCAGGTTCCGCTATTGGTTATTGACCGGAGACGTGTCTCGGTCATGTCTACATTGTTCTCGAACCCGTAGGGTCCGCACGCTTAAGGTTTCGATGACAGTTATATTATGAGTTTATGAGTTTTGATGTAACGAAGTTAGTTCGGAGTCCCGGATGTGATCACGGACATAACAAGGAGTCTCGAAATGGTCGAGACATAAAGATTGATATATTGGACGGCTATATTCGGACACCGGAAGTGTTCCGGGGAAGTTTCGGATAAAACCGGAGCACCGGGGGGTTACCGGAACCCCCCGGGGGGTTAATGGGCCTCATGGGCCTAAAGTGGAGAAGAGGAGGGGCTGCCAGGGCAGGCCGCGCACCCCCTCTCCCCCTTGTCCTAATTGGACAAGGAGGGAGGGGCGGCGCCCCCCGTTTTCCTTCTCTCCTTCCCCCCTCTCCTACTTGGACAAGGAAAGGGAGGGGAGTCCTACTCCCGGTAGGAGTAGGACTCCTCCTGCGCGCCTCCTACTAGGGCCGGCCGCACCCCCCTTGGATCCTTTATATACGGAGGCAAGGGGCACCCCTAGACACACAAGTTGATCCACGTGATCATATTCTTAGCCGTGTGCGGTGCCCCCTTCCACCATAGTCCTCGATAATATTGTAGCGGTGCTTAGGTGAAGCCCTGCGACGGTAGTACATCAAGATCGTCACCACGCCGTCGTGCTGACGGAACTCTTCCCCGACACTTTGCTGGATCGGAGTCCGGGGATCGTCATCGAGCTGAACGTGTGCTAGAACTCGGAGGTGCCGTAGTTTCGGTGCTTGATCGGTCGGGCCGTGGAGACGTACGACTACATCAACCAAGTTAACACTTCCGTTGTCGATCTACATGGGTATGTAGGTCACACTCCCCCCCTCTCGTTGCTATGCATCAGTATGATCTTGCATGTGCGTAGGAAAATTTTGAAATTACTACGTTCCCCAACAGTTTTCGGTTCCTGTGAGCCAGCGGGGAAGTGGATTCGGGCGGGCGAGCGAAGAAGCTTCTCCTCGTGTGGCCGAGCAGTGAGCGGGGGGATATGGTACGCGCGAGCTACCAAGGAAGATAGCGTGGGCGGGTGAGCAGTGAGCGGGGGGAAATGGTGTGCGGCCGACGATGGGGAAGAGAGGAGGAAGAAGAAGAGAGGAGGAAGAAGAGTGGAAGACAGGGAAGAAAGTGCATTAAATCTCAATTCTACTACTACTACCAGGATATACCGTCCTTCGGAGTGTAAATAGATACACCGATGACATGTGGGTCTACCACAAGAGGGCCCATATGTTAGGTAATGGAGGACAGAAGCATGCTCTACTGGCAAACATGATGACAGTACTGGATAAGGCTGATTTAGTAACACCAACACGCTGGTTCAGCTTATTAGTTAAGTGTCCCATCTGCTGCAACGTCTATTGTCACTTCACTGCGAAGACTAGTTGAATAGTTCTCTCTGACCGAGATGGGGAATAATGGATTGCGAAGACTTCCTTTCTACATTATCCCTATGCCTCTACGCTCACTTCACTCATTTTGCTCTGTACGTAGTCACTTGTTGAAATCTCTAGAAAGACAAATACTCCGTATTTGAGAACAGAGGGAGGATTTTACTCTGTATTTGGGAACAGAGGGAGTATCACCATATGGAGGGAATAGAGGAAGCTTGAAATATGAACATGCCAATGGGAGGGAGTAAGCCCCATGCATGCATGCATGCAACATGCAACACTCACACATACACATGGACGCACGCACCACTCACGCACCCATACGGCACACAACACACGACGCAACACACACGCTCACGCTCAAGTGCTCAACCTACTCCCTACGTCCGTGAAAGACTGTACATTTAGAGATTTACACATTGACTAGGGCATAATTAACGTCCAAAAGTAGCAGACTTATGTGTGCATGCGACCATTGAGAGAAGAAGATTAAATGAAGGTCGTTGCATGCTGTAATTAAGGATAGACATGTAGCCTATACCTAGAGCACAAGTTGGTGCATTAGTCAATCAATATCGATTTAGATTAAAGGCTAAATGCATTGGAAGTGTAGATGTACTACACTCTTTGTTTTTTAGCTGATGTACACTCTTTGTTGGAAGACCGAGGGAGTACACATGCATGCACTCACATACACAGCCAGGGTGGTTCGCGCGCAAGGGTTGGACTCCTGTCGCGCCTGCGTAAAGTTTTGTTTAACTGATTTCTTTGCTCTGCCAACTGACAGGTGGGACCTAGAAACCAGATGACAATTTAACCAGTCAACAAAGTGCCACGTCGACTATGTGGCCGGTCAGTAGGGTGCAATACGTTGCTCTACGATGAGCTAGTGATCGTATAATCACCGCAAAACTATATATAGTGACGGTAAAGAGCATATTGTTACATACGTTGACCGCCAGTGTATTTTCTCGTTTCAAATTAAGCCATATTAACCGGAAAGGACACAGTATGGATTAGTACTAGTACTGCTTTGATGTGTCTCGTCAACTCGCCGAACGAGGAGAAGCTTGCTTACTACGCCTTTCCCTCACCCACGCGCGCGGTGGTTCGCAGGACGAGGAGAGGGTTTTGATTACAGCGCCCTCTCCCTCTCCCTCTCCCTCGCCCTCGCCCTCGCGGTGGACGTGCATCAGTTCAATCGGTGTCAGATTGCCAGAAGCATATTGTACTGTAGTATCATCATTGTTAGACCTTCCGAAGAGGCGAAGAGCCAAGTGCAAGGTTCACACGAGTACGAACTGTTGAACCTCCCGAAGAGGCAAAGAGCCAAGCGCAAGGTTCTATAGGAGTTGTCGTCCTAGTAGGAGTGTACTACTCCCTCCTTTCCGGTTTATAAGGCTCATCTCAATAGAGAACGATGCTACTGTATGATGCCGCCACGTCACGTATATCCAAAGCTGTGCCACCTTTTTTTCTCAAAGAGCGTGTTGGATCCCATGCAACGACCACACAAGTTGCACGTACACATAACACATTTACTAGTAATAAATTCTAAAGGACAAATGCCAGTATGCCACACAAGTTCATCTCCAATTCATGTGATAAATTTGTGCACGACTAGTCTACATATATTCACAACGCGACCGTTCACAATTTACCGTACTCCACTTACACGTTATAGATGGGCTACATGTCATCCTCCAGATTCTAGTCCCAGGTGTTCTTCATGGATGGCACGATCCATAGGGTGGGCAACGGGAATCATTGTCGCAGCTTTCTAGTCCGGTTCCACACGATGGAGACTCATCCAAGCTGAAGCGGCATAAATCAGGGATACCGCGTCCCAGCATGTCGTTCATCCGGCGGTGCGCACTGAAGACACAACCATGCTTCATGAACGACAGGCCTTCCGCGTCATGCACGGAAGGTGGCATCCGCTTCACAATGGGGTAGCTGTCCCCAATGAAAAGCGAGTACTCTCCAAGAGTGTTCCTCGGCACCCACGTAGCATCACGGGGGCCGAACTCGGCGCCGTTCATCTAGTACACGCGGCATCTCAGATCTGGACACATGGTGACGTACATAGTCAAGGTCCATGCATAATAATGTTGTGCTCAAATATGACAGTTAGTAATACTGTGCAGCAAATAGTACTACTCTGGTATAGAGGAAGTAAAATAACCGGCTTATTATATATAGCCACTCTTGGCTACATGGATGAGATAGTAAGCCATGGAAAGAAATGGTGGCAGCTAGTGGGTTCAAGTCTTCAAGGGCCTAGCTAGCTATACGCGTCCTCCAAGGTAAAAAGTACTCCTACTAATACGTAAGTAGAGTACTAGTACAACAATGAAAGAGAAGGCGAGAGGGTTAAAAAATGGAATACCTGGGTAGATGGTGACGGTCCGATCATGGTAGATTGTGTGACCATGTTGCACATCAGTGGTACCATGGGTAACAACTGCTAAGATAGTTGATACCAATATGCCAAAGTCAGCTACAAGGTTCCAGGTTTGACTGAATCGCGGATGCAAATGCACATCCAGGATCGGCGATCTTATTTTGATCACGGGATGACTGGTCCCTACAAAATAATGGAGTAACATTAGGGATGCAAATGATGGTTTGTGCATTCCGTTTGTAATCTCCCGTACCGTAGGATGGAAACCAGATGAAACAAGTCCCCTGCCTTGTCACCACGAAGATGTGGCCTAGATGGTGCACGGCGTCTTCGAACGTTTAGGGGTACAAATCTGCCGCCGCCAACATGCGCCAGCCTCTGCCGTTACTGCCTCTTGCATTGCTGGCAATCCTTATGTCAAACACCACGATGAGATAGTAATCGTCATAGCCGCGTCGCTTTGTCGACGGGTCCGCAATTGCTATCTTCTTCAATCTCATGTAGGCATCATCATACGTATTCAAGCCCAGCCAGTACGGAAGGCCGATCCCAATGGTGGAGAAGGGGTCTACCGGAACGGCCACACTGCTGTGGATGTTGTGCAAAATGATGGTGGTATCCGGCTGGAGGTATGCAAGCCAATATTCGTTGGCACCGACCCAGACCTATATATAAGACGGTGGGCAATGGAGAAATTATGAGATGGAAATGGAATAACTAAGTACTACATGATCAAACTCCATTACTGACTTGCTCATTGGACAAAATCCGACTACCTCTCAACATCGGCAACTCTAGCGGAGTCAATGTGCAACCATGGCCAGGGAGCGGTGGACTGTTCGAAGGATTGTCCCATAAAAGAACCTTCTCCTCAAGGACGCGTGGAAGACCAACAAGCATGGCCTTTTCCCAAGCCTTTTTAAGCACCGTCTTGAAAAAGTTGGTGCAGGAAGCACCGAGTCTTGCGGCGGTGAGGACGTCGGAGCGGCGTGCGATTTCTCCCAGAGGATCATCGTCCAAGGTCTCCCAGCCCCGACGAGGAGGAGAACCGCCTGGCAAATCCATGGGAGCAGTGACGAACTGCCTTCTCTTTGGGGGAGGGGAACTAGCGAGGAGGAAATAAGAGCGTAGTAACCGCAAGGCCTCACCCCTTCCAACTGTAGATCGTTCCTTAGCAAAGGGGTGAGGCTATTATTTACTACAAGTACTAGCATTATGGGACGTTATGGGATTGCATTATACTGTAAATAATAGCACTAGTAAGAAATTTTTGGCAATGGCTAGTAGTTTTTGGCGTGGATTAAGAAATTTTGGGTATGTTTTTGCTATTTTTTGTACACACCAACTAGTGTCAAAAAACGTCTTACATTATGTGACGGAGGAGTACGTACTCGTACTGTAGCAGTACTAGTACTACTTTCTCAACTAGTAGTGCGATGTACTGTACTTTTAGTATAGTGCACCAGTTTTGAACTCTTGAATCTCAGGGCCAAGGAGCTACAGTTGGAAGTGGAGGGTACTACGTACTGTTCTCTAGAACCATAGTTGTACTATCAATGTAGGGAAAGTACACCTACGTAGTGGCCTAGTGGGTACTCTCGGTGCTCTATTCAGCCGCTCCTCTCACGTAGCTGGCCTACTCAGCCGCTCCTCTCACGCACACACTAGCAGCCTATTTATCAGCGATGGTTACTGCGGGGGTAGAACATTTGAGTTATTTGATACAACGAGACTAGGCTTTTCGCTTCCATTTGTGGAGGTGTAATGGATCTTGTCGAACTTTGTTAGTAGTTCCTTCTTTATGAATGAGATGAAGCAAAGCTTTTGCCTCCGTTTCAAAAAAAACATGTCAAGAGGAATTTCTTTTATAGTAGAGCCAATAATGGAGTGAAGTCCATGCGTGCAACGCCACAAGCTACAAAGTAGTAGTAGAAGAGCACTTTACATACAGAGCCATATTGCACAGTTCCCAATGCCCCGCCATGCTTTTCTGGCTCCTCGGGCTTAATTGGGAGGCGCTAGTTTTAATATGCTACTAGTTGATGAGGAAGCTGCAAGCGAGGTGCGGCTAGGGCGAGCACGCGAGCGACGAGATGCTGGGAAGGAAAACCCGTTCACGTGGCTAGGCTATCCAGTGCACCCAGATTGTGGTGCCGCACGTCCGTTTGACTTCAAAAATCAAACTACCCGTGTAAAATATTGGCTCGCAATGAAGTTACTATTAAAAAAAGGCCGCTGTGCGTTCGGCCGGGATCAAACCCACAAAACGAGGTATACACTCCCGCGACCACTAGTAGTACTCATTGGAGTACAACACAACCTAGAATCGCCTTTTGTCGCTAGTAGTACATTGTTCCTTACAAGAAACCCCTAATAATGCCAAGAAACCATTAATAATGCCAAGAAACTACTACCACTTGCATACGTGGCAGACTTAAGATAAGACTACCTCATCAACCATTGTACATGCTCTTATGTCGGGGGTTTGGTGCGACATATGCCAATGGATGGCTTATCATGGTGGGGGCGAGTAGAACATCGCCAGTGCCTAGAAACGGGATGAGGCGAAGACATGCACGCCGACGAATCTTACCCAGCTTCAGGGCTCTCCGGGGAGATAATACCCCTACTACTGCTCTGCGGGGTCTCCGCATGATCACTATGGCCAAGTGTTTACACGGTTGCTCCTTGAGCTGTTTCTTAGAGGTAGGAGAGGGCAAGGCTAGCTCTCTCCTTCTATCTGGTATGGTCTAGAGCTACCGGGTTACAACCCTTTGCATGGGTGCCCTGGGGGTTTATATAGGCCTACCCCCCAAGGGTACAATGGTAATTTGTCTGAGCGCGGGCCCAGCCGTCAGTGCCTTTGGCCTCCGATTTCTCCGCCGACTGCTGGGGACCGCCGGTTGGTGGGCCCCGCCGACTGGTCTGGTACGGAGCCGACAGGCCGCGTCCGCCGCTGGCGGGTCTTGCTGGCTGCTGATTACTATAGCCGTGCTTCTGATGACGCGGGCTTGGTCATGGGGTCGTGGCAATAGTCCCGCCGCCTGGCGGGCGATCACTATTGCCATTCCCCATCACATCTTGATTAATGGCGCATGGGGCCCAAGGGAGGGCTCGGCCGACTCCCCGGGCCGACTCCTGACGGATCCGACTGGCGGTCCTCTCACCATCTCCTAGGGTCTCACTGACTGGTGGGACCTGCTGCTTCCGGGCCGTTCAGACAAGCTGTCATGGGCGCAGGACTCGGTACTGTGGTGCTGATGTCAGGGCCGGCAGGGCAACAATGCCACGCCGCACGGAGATCTTCCCGAGTACGGCGTGCTGTGGCCATGCCTGCCCTTGGTAAGGGGCGGGAGTGGGCTTCACTTTAGCCACGCCCCTGCCTCGTCCCCTTCGATGAGGTCATGGGTTTGTTGGAGTCGCCGGCCGACTCCCTAAAGCCGGCTTCTTTGGAAGTCGTCCCTGGGACTCGACCGTGAGCGGGCAGTCGGCCGCCCTGCCGTCGACTCCTCAGGAGGCGGCTCTTCGCCCTGGGGTCTTGAGGGGCGCAGCCTGCCCCGATGTCTTGAAAGGTTATGGGACTCGGGTTGGCTTACCCGTGGCCCATTACTCCGACAGTAGTCCCCGAAGCTGGTGAGGCGCCACGGGCGATCGGCCGAGAAGCCTCAGCAGTTTCTCTTTCCGGGTGCTCAACACATGGTCTTTGACTGACTTCTGCCGGGCCGTCTAGAAGGAGTCGGACTTGCTCAACTCGGACTCACTTAATTCCGACTTGCTCAGTATTTTGAACGTCGCGGCGGGATTTTAAGTGGCGTGCTAGCTAAGCCTCCAGGCCGCCGCTCGTTCTTGGCCTGTCACGCGAGGGCACGTGGCCAGGCCGTCCTGCCAGCCTACGCGTGCGACGGGACAGGCCCATAGGCGGGGCCCGCCACTACCGCGCCTCGGCGCCCGAGCGGATCCGCTGCGGCCCCGGTGGACGGTTGGGATTCCCGTGGAGTTACTGCGCGCAGTAACTTTATGTGGATCGTGGGGGTCGTGGGGTTGTGGGTGCAGTAAATCCCCATGCCCGCCCCCTCGGCTTCACAGCCCACGGGGCTATAAGTAGGGGGAAGAGGGGGGCACGCGCGCCCCTCCTTCCCACTACTCCTCGTTCTCTTCCTCCTTGCTGCTCCTAGCTCTCCTCCTTCCTCTTTTATTCTTCGCTCCGTCGCACGCCCAAGCTCCGGCAAACGCTGCGGCGACAGGTCGCGATGAGTTCTTCCTCCGCTGCCGCGCCTCCCCCAGTGCGCTCCGGCACCTGGGACGGTTCCGAAGTTCATGAAGACCACATTGAGTTCCTCCGCCGGACCCGTCGGCATCCCGGCGAGGATCGCGTGCAGGTGCGTCTTGCGCCGGAGGGGGAGATTTCCCCCGCACCGTAGGAGGGCGAGTGGGTCATCTTCCGCTCGCACTGCCTGCGCGGGTTGGGGCTGCCGGCGAGCAGTTTTTTCCGGTCCTTCCTAGAGTTCTACGGTCTCCAGCCGCACCACCTCACCCCGAACGCAGTGGTGCTGCTGTCCGCCTTCGTGGCCCTGTGCGAAGGCTTCCTCGGAGTCCTCCCCACCCTCGAGCTCTGGGGGGAGTTCTTCTTCTCCAAGCTCGGCACCTAGGCCGCGGGCGTGCCGGCTCAGCGCGGCGCCTTCATCGTCGTGCGAAGGTCGGGGGCCGACAATCCCTTCCCCTCCATCTCACTGATAAAGTCGGTGAAGATGTGGCAGAGATCCTACTTCTACGTCAGGAACGTCGCCATGAGGGGCGACTGGGTCAACCTGCCGGCTTTCGAAGCTGGCCCGCCGGCTGGGAGACTGCCCAACTGGTCGTACCGGGCCAGGTCGCTGACGCCTGCGGGAGCCGACACCATCATGCGACTCCGAGTGCTGACGCAGTCAGAGGGTCGGACTGGTCCAGACCTGCTGGCCGCCTTCGTTTCGCGCCGAGTTCTCCCACTCCAAGGCCGCCCTCACATGGTATGCCAGATGAGCGGGCACCGCGACCCGAGTCGGATGTGCACCAAGGACATGCCTCACGAAGAGGTGGCCTTCATGGTGAACTACCTCTCAGACAGCAGGCTCCTGGAGGACTGGCGATTCGGCAAGGAGCCGTACTCCCGCGCCAACCCCCCGCCCGTGGCGAGTCGCCTTTCTTTTCTTTCTTTAGATTGTCTTCTTCTTGCCGAGTTTTGTTTTGACCAGTCGGCTTTGGTTAGAATCCCCTTCTTCACCCACCAGCCGGCACCTCGGGGCCGGCCTGTGAGTTCCGCGCCGACTGGGCGGAGAGCGACGTTGACGACCCTGATCTGGGGGCGGCGGCTCTGGAAGACGACGCCGAGGGAGGAGGAGGTACAACAGGCGACTTTAGGCCTTCGGCTACCTTCGCCGACTGGCCTGAAGACAACGCTGAGGGAGAAGTCGCCCCTCGCCATCGGCCAGGAGCCAGCCAGCCTGGCGCGGGCTCTTCTGCCGGGCCGGGCGCTCCAGGCGGTGGGAAGAAGCGCAGGGCCATGCCGACCTTGTTCGGTAGTCGGCCGAAGAAGCCCAAGGGCTCGGCTGCGGCGACCCGGCGGGATGAGGCAGCCGCGAAGGCCATCCGCTTCCGTAAGGAAGTGAAGAAGCCACCATTGGTCTCCGCGTAAGTATTCTGTCTTCAAAGTTTTATTCTTTCTTCGTGATTTGTCTGAGTCTCTGCTTGCCCCTCTTGCTTCAGGGCTCCCCTCTCTCTTGAGCGGGTCGCCGCAGCCTCCGTCATGGGGTCAGCGCAGATGTCTGCCACCACTCAGCAGATTGACCCCGCTGCTGACCTCCGGGAGGAGACGGAGCGGAATGCGCAGGAGAAGCGCAACGAAGAAGAGGCCCTCTGCTTGGAGAAGGCGGAGGCCGACAGGGCGGAGGCCTCCGCTAAGAAAAAACTAGCGGAGGCCGAAGCCGCCGCCGTGGCGAAGCAGCGGGCCGAGGAAGCCGCATGCCGCCAGTCGTCAGTGCTCGTCACCCCGTTGAACTCTGCGCCGCCGCCTCCGGAGTTCATGGGGCCAACTGGAGAAGCCGGCGGGGAGAACCCCGTCGAGGAGAGGGAAGGCGGCGACCCCTCTACTCCGGACGCGAACGTTTCGCCGCTGCCTCCGCCACCATCTGAAGGCGCGCAAGGCGAGCAGCCAGCGGACCCTCCGGTGCCGCCGACCGAAGACGAGGCCGTGGCGAGGCTACTCCTCCAAGTCGGCTCGCCAACGCGCCGTCGTCTGGAGAAAGCGACTTCGGCACCCCGCCCCCTGGAAGCCGGCACCGCCAGCTCGGCGGCCCCAGGCGCCGAAGCGACGAGCGCCGCACCTATTGGGTGGGTGCGAGGAGGCGGCATAGGGCCACTGAACCGGGCGCTCCTGGACGTGCAGGCAAAGCTCCGTGCTGAGGGTGATGCTCTCCAAAGTTGCACCAAGGCGTTCCTAGCGTCGCGGGCAGCCGTCCGGGTATGTTTTTTTCCTTTGGTCTTTGTTTTCTTGTTCCTCTCTGTGGGGGCGCGCCAGCGCACCCACTGGGTGTAGTCCCCGAGTTTCGGGCCGGCTGCTGAGCAGGTGGCCCGGAACTCCAATTGATGAACTTCTGGGTACTAACTTTGTCTGAAATGCTTGTCGCAGGATTACCACAACCTCCGCGTCACTCCCTTCAACCATAACGTTGAAGAGCTGGGCAAGCGGACCGCCGACTTGGCGGAGATCCAGAGTAAGTCCTTTTTCTTCTCTGTGGGGGCGCGCTAGCGCACCCGCGGGCTGTAGTCCCCGAGATTCGGGCCGACTGCTGAGCAGTCGGGCCGGATCTCCCCGGCGACCTACTTTATTGACGACTGTTTTCTTTCTTCCTTTTCTTCAAGAGCCAACGCTGCTCTTCAATAGCAGCTGAGCAAAGCCAACTCCGCCCTACGCACCAAAGGGGAGGAGTGCAGCAGGCTCGCCACAGAGCGCGATCTGCTGGCCACTCAGTTGGCAGAGCAGAAGGAGCTGCTTGTGAAGTCGCAGAGGGAGGCGGAGGAGACGGAAACCGCCCTCTTGGCCGAGTTCGCGAGTGAGCGCTCCTCCTGGTCTGACAAGGAGGCGCTGCTGTCCTCCGGCTTCCACGAGATTGAAGACATCGTTGATGGTGAGTCTCTTTATTTTCTTTCTTCGAGCTGCCGATTTAAATCGTGCCAACTCCTGGTTTTTGACTAGCTTCATCGTTTCTTCACGTCTTTGCAGACTTCTTCCCTGGGCAGTCGCAGGCCGCCATCCAAGCCATCGAGGCCGACCGTGAAAGTCGGAGGGCGGAGGGCTCAGAGATCGCCGCCGATGCCCCCCGAACTCTTGACGAGCACATCCTAAGCATCAAGGCTCGCCTCCGGCCGGCTCACCGGATGCTGCGCCGGCTTCAGTGCGTCGGTGCCCAGGCGATTGCCGCCCTTTGGCCGGATATGCAGGCTCCGCGCACCCCCAGCCTGACAGCCAACTGGCTGGAGGTCGCGGCTGGTCGTCTTGAGGCCTAGAAGGGCTCTTCGGCCTGGGCTGGAGCGCACCGGGCCTTGGAGTTCGTCAAGGCATGGTACCCGGGGCTGGATCTAGACCGGTTGGCCACGCTTCGGTCGGAGGCCCAGCCGGAGCTGGCGGCTGCGGAAGATGCCCTCGTCAAACATGCTGCGGCGATCGCCGAGTACACCGACGCCAGCATCTTCGTCCCCGAGCGGTCTGAAGACGGCGAGGAGGTACCGCCGGAGTGGTTTGGGATGAACCCAGACTACGGCGAAGACTTGGCGGAGGTGATTGGCTCCAGCGTCGAGGAGGAGGACGAGGCGGAGGATGGAGGCGAGGCGGAGGCACCAGAAGACGGAGCAGACGGCCAGCCTCAGCCCGACCGCGCTTCCAGCAACAAGCCGCGTGCGATCGAGTCGACTACCGCCGGAGGTGATCAAGCCGAGACTAGCCAGCCGGCTACCCCGACGCCTGACGCTGGCGCCTCCTCCGACCCTCCGAATCCGTCTGCTGCCTCCTAAGCTGCTGCTGTATCTTTTATTTTATCTGCTTCAGTAGTCTTTGAAGAACTTGTTAATTCGCACAATTCCACCCGCGGGGTGTATTTTGAACCTCTACTCGACAATTTGGCCAAGGACCTATGTTATGTAAATATATATATATATATCTTTTCTTGCTCATTGTTCTTTTGGCTTTTTTCCTTTGCCGCTTTCTCTTAGTTGCCTGCCTTGCCAATTGGACAGCCGCTCTGCGGACTGTTGCTGGATCAAGTGCTAGGCTACTTTGGGAAAGCAAGTACTTAGCCGATTTCAAGATTTTTTTGAGCAAGTTGGATAGGAAGCGGCAGTTCGACTATCCGAGAGTTGGTTTGCGAGAAAGGCTGGAAGCCGTCTTGAGCTATGTTTTATGCTTTGAGTCCTTAGCCATTTTTCATGTGAATGCCCATTCTACCTTACTGCTGCCCACCGTACAGTCGCTCTACGAGCTGCGGCTTCTGACAGGAGACGGTTTGGGCGTTTACACACTACTTGTCCGATTGTAGGAAGCATTTCATAGTGCAAGGCGGCAAGTCCCCAGGCCGATTTGTCGAGCCCGGTGCCAAATGGCATAAAAAGGACTAACATACTTGCAGTCATAATTTTTATCATACAGACAAAAGAGGGCAGTCCCCGAGCTCGCCTCGGGGGGCCCGAAGTCTTGGTTCTTTAATACAAAAGGTAGCGTGGTACATACTTCATCAGCTGTAAAACCTTCGGAGGAGATTTGCATTCCATGGCCGCTCTGTCTCCTTGACGGAGTCATCCCTCTTGCATGCTCGGGGCTTCTGAGCGTCGATCAGGTAGTAGGAATCATTGCCCAGTACTTTGCTGATGATGAAAGGGCCTTCCCAAGGCGCCGACAGCTTGTGTTGGCCGGCTGTTCGCTGGATCAGCCGGAGCACAAGGTCGCCTTCTTGGAAAGATCTTGGAGCCGTCGAAATGCATCCGCCAATGGGTGGAATCAGGTGCTGGAGGCAGGTACTAGGTCTCGGCCCAGTCGACGAGGAAGTCGGCCAGTGCTTGTGATTTGATAGCGGTGCGGGGCTGGTAGTAGATGGTGTAAGGAGCCAGCTCTATGGACCACTTGGCCACTCGACCAGAAGCATCTCGGCTACCGATGATCTCGGCAAGTGGGGCCGTGCAGACCACCGTGATTGGATGCACTTGAAAGTAAGGCTTCAATTTCTTGGCAGCAAAGTGTACGCCATAGCACATCTTCTGGTAGTGGGGGTAGTTCTGCTTGGAGGTCGACAGTACCTCGCTCAGGTAATATACTGGTCTCTGGACAGGAAGCTCCTTGCCTTCCTCCTTGCGCTCCACTACAATGACTGTGCTGACTACTCGGCTGGTGGCGGCGATGTACAGGAGCATAGGTTCCTTGGGAGTCGGAGCCGCCAGGACAGGCGGAGTAGTCAACATCTTCTTCAACTGGTGAAAAGCTTCGTCTGCCTTATGGTTCCACTCGAGAAAAGTGGTCTTCTTCATGAGTTGGTATAAGGGGAGAGCTTTCTCGCCCAACCGACTGATGAATCGGCTGATGGACGCTAAGCAGCCGGTGAACTTCTGCACATCCAGCAGTCGGCTGGGTACCTCCATTCTCTCGATGGCCTTGATTTTTACTGGGTTGCATTCTATGCCGTGTTCAGAGACCAGGAAACCTAGCAGCTGGCCGGCTGGTACTCCGAAGACACACTTCTCGGGGTTGAGCTTGATCTGGAACCGGCGCAGGTTCTCAAAGGTCCTTGAGGTCTTCCAGCAGTGTTCCACACTTTTCCGTTTTCACCACTACGTCCTCCACGTAGACGTGGGCGTTCCTACCGAGCTGCTTGAGGAGACACTTCTGCATGCAACGCTGAAAGGTGGCGCCGGCATTACTCAAGCCGAACGTCATGGTGAGGTAGCAGAATGCTCCAAACGGCATGATGAAGGCGGTCTTCAATCTGTCAGCCGGGTTCAACTTGATCTGGTGATATCCTAAGTATGCACCCAAGAAACTCAACAGCTCGCATCCGGCTGTGGAGTCTATCACCTGATCGATTTTTGGTAGAGCAAATGGGTCCTTGGGGCAGGCCTTGTTGAGGCTCGTGTAGTCAATACACATTCGCCACTGCTTGTTCTTCTTTAGTACCAGGACCAGATTTGCCAGCCACTCCAGAAAGAGAACTTCCATAATGAAGCCGGCTGCTAGGAGTCGGGCTATCTCTTCTCCGACAACTCTTCTCTTCTCTTCTGATAAGCGGCGCAGGGGCTGCCTGACCGGCTTTGCATCAGATCGGACATGTAACTTGTGCTCGACGAAATCCGTCGGTACACCTGGCATGTCTTTGGGGGACCATGCGAAGATGTCCCGATTCTCACGGAGGAAATCGACAAGCTCGCCTTCCTATTTGCTGTCGAGGTTTGCACCTACGACGGCGTACCTCTCTGGGTGCTCCGGATCCAAGGGTATCTTCTTTGTCTCTTTAGCCGGCTTGAACGAACCCTCAGCCTCCGACTCTTTTGGGCTGGGCGATACCTCAGGCTGCTTGCTGGCCATCACCACAACTCGCTCAAGGAGCCGCTTCTCAGCCGCGATTACCAGGGACTCGGCCAGCCGACTGCTCTTAGCTGCGCAAGCAGACGACTTCCGGTAGTCACCTGCCACAGTCAGAATTCCCCTGGAACTGGGCATCTTCATCTTGAGGTAAGCGTAGTGGGGGACCGCCATGAACTTGGCCAAGGCGGGTCGGCCAAATAGCGCATGGTATGAGCTCTCAAGGTCCACCACCTCAAACCAAACAGACTCTCTTCGGAAGTGATCTTTGTCCCCAAAGAGGACGTCCATCAGGATCTTGCCGATCAGCGAGCAGGAAAGCCCAGGTACAATGCCGTGGAACACTGTCCGGCTGCTCTGAAGCTGTCTTTGCTTGATTCCTAACTTCTCCATGGTATCCTTGTACAGGATATTGATGCTGCTGCCCCCGTCTATCAGAACTCGCGAGAAACGCGCGGCCCGTTTTTCCGTAGCAAAGGTGGCGTCCAGGACCAAGGCGTAGGAGCCCGGACTCGGCATCACTTCTGGGTGGTCAGCCCTGCTCCAGCTGATGGGCTTCTTAGACCAGTGCATGAACTCTGGCGTCTCTGAGGCTACTGCGTTCACCTCTTGTCGCTGCAGCCGCCTGCTGCGTCGATCATCAGCCATACTGGTGAACACCACGTAGGCTCCGTGTTCTTCAGGGTATTCATCTTGTACTGCGCCGACTGGCCTGACTGCCGGCTGCTGGGGCAGAGGCGGAGGCAGCTGCCCGGCAGGCGGGGGTGGCAGGTGGCCGTCTCCCTTGGCGATCCTGGTGAGCCAGTGGCACTTCCGGGTGGTGTGATTCGACGGCTTTGCGCCGCTGTGGAACTTGCAAGGTCCATCCAAGGTCTGCTCATAGGAGAAGGCCGGCAACCAGTTAGGCTTGCCGCCTTTCTGTCGCTTGGGCGGAGGCTACTCTTCTGGCTGCTGGGCTTCAACGGTCGCGACCTGCCGGCTGCTGGAAGCCGGTTGCGGGGCCTTGCGCTTGTTGTCGCCCTGCTGTTGTCGCCGGCCGGCGTCTGCCGCCGGAGTTCTTGGAGCTTGAGGAGCCACTTTGCCAGTTGTGCTGATTTGAATTTCCGCCTTCATGGAGGAGTCGGCCGTGGCGTACTTGTCCGCTATGATCAGCAGCTCGTCGAGGGTTTATGGCTCGTCGCAGAGGAGCTTGTGCTTGAGGAGGGTGCCTTCTCGGCACCCGGCTGTGAAGTACTCGATGGCCTGCACCTCGTGCACGCCCTCGTAGGAGTTCTAGAGCTCAACCCAACGCGTGAGGTAGTCGCGAGTCGACTCGTCAGGACCTTGCACGCACAAGGAGAGCTGACGAGGCTTGGGAGGACACTTGTACGTGCTGGTGAAGTTGCGGATGAACGCTTCGGTGAAGTTGACCTAGATGTTGATGCTGCGGGGCTTTAGGCTGTTCAGCCACGTCCGGGCTGTGCCCTGGAGCATGAGCGGAACGTACTTTACGGCGACACGCTTGTTGCCGTTTGCTATGCTGACAGCCGTGGAGTAGTCGACTAGCCAGTCTTCCGGCTTCACGGAGCCGGTATACTTGGGCGTGTCTCTTGGGAGCGTGAACCCTCTGGGAAAGGGCTCATCCCGAATGCGGGGCCCGAAACAAGGCGGACCCAGCTCGTCTTCTTCTTCCAGCGCCAGGGACCGGTGAAGTCGGTCGATCCGGTGGCGGCCGTCATTCTCTCCAACTCCCTCTTGGCGGCCAAGGCGGTCATCGAGAGTTGGATGGTCAACAGGCGGCGGGGAGACTCGCCTCTCCTTACGGGGAGGGGGAGGCGGACAGTCGTCCCATCGTTCCACTTCTCTCGGGCGGCCATCTCGGTCGCGCTCTATGGTAATGCGAGTCCGACTGTGGCTGATAGCTGGATCCTTGTCCTTTCTTCCTCGGGCGCCCCCAGTCGGCGTCCGAGACGTCGCGCCTTGATCTCGGTGCGGGTCGTCGTTTGGCCGCTGTGGCGCCTCCGTGCGGCAGCCGGCCTCGTTCTGCGCGGCGGCCGCGTCGAGGAGCCGCTGGACTCGCTCCATCATGAGGCGGCGTTCTTCGCCCTCGAAATTGTCCAGCTCATCCGCCGCTGCCTGGGCGACTCGGATGTTCTCCGCTGGTGTAGCGTACACGGGGCGGCTAGCCCCAAACAGGCTGGCGATGGCTACGCCGCGCTGCTGGACCGCGCCAAGGCGGCTGGGCCCTGCCGGGGCCGGCGAGCCGCCAACGGCGCAATCCATCTCTCGCTGGTAAGCTTCTGACAAGTGTCTCATGCTGGCCAGCTTCTTCGCGCCTTCAACGAGCTGAAGGCGGCGCGCTTCTAACGTCTCTGCGTCAGCATCTTCCGGAATGGGCATAGTTAGGTCTTGCAGCGCCGCGCCGAGTGAGTCGGGCGCTCCTCCACCAGGGAACTCGTCATGACTGATGACTAGCACCTCAGTGACGGTGCTTCCGTCGCTCTCTGTGTGGGGGAGAGGTTCGTCGTAGACCACCACGTTGGTGGGGAACGCGTTGAGCGACGCGGTGTCGGAGTCGACCAGCATCGGGTCGGTGGAGCCTACGGACTCCAAGTCTACGGCAGGCCCGCCGGAAACGTGGAGTTGATCGAGGAGGCCCGCGAGGAGGTTCTCGGGGCCGCCCGTGCCTGCGTCGGACGCAGGTTCGTCGGAGAGGCGGACCTCGCCGACAAGTTCGGCCAAGGAGCTGGCTGCGCAGGCGATCTCAACGCCGCGCAACGCGTCGATGCAAACTTCGTCTGGCGTGCCTGGTTGGCTGCGCTCGCCAGGGAGGAAAAGGGTTCCCGTCCAGAACAGATCTCCGGACGGCGGTGCACCAGGCCCCACGGTGGGCGCCAAATGTCGGGGGTTTGGTGCAACATATGCCAACGGATGGCTTATCATGGTGGGGGCGAGTAGAACGTCGCCGGTGCCTGGAAACGGGATGAGGCGAAGACATGCACGCCGGCGAATCTTACCCAGCTTCAGGGCTCTCCGGGGAGATAATACCCCTACTACTGCTCTGCGGGGTCTCCGCATGATCACTATGGCCAAGTGTTTACACGGTTGCTCCTTGAGCTGTTTCTTAGAGGTAGGAGAGGGCAAGGCTAGCTCTCTCCTTCTATCTGGTATGGTCTAGAGCTACCGGGTTCCAACCCTTTGCATGGGTGCCCTGGGGGTTTATATAGGCCTACCCCCCAGGGGTACAATGGTAATTCGTCTGGGCGCGGCCCAGCCGTCAGTGCCTTTGGCCTCCGATTTCTCCGCCGACTGCTGGGGCCCGCCGGTTGGTGGGCCCCGCCGACTGGTCTGGTACGGAGCCGACAGGCCGCATCCGCCACGGGCGGGTCTTGCCGGCTGCTGATTACTGTACCCGTGCTTCTGATGACGCGGGCTTGGTCATGGGGTCGGTGGCAACAGTCCCGCCGCCTGGCGGGCGATCACTATTGCCACTCCCCATCACATCTTGATTAATGGCGCATGGGGCCCAGGGGAGGGCTCGGCCGACTCCCCGGGCCGACTCCTGACGGATCCGACTGGCGGTCCTCTCGCCGTCTCCTAGGGTCTCACTGACTGGTGGGACCTGCTGCTTCTGGGCCGTTCAGACAAGCTGTCATGGGCGCATGACTCAGTACTGTGGTGCTGATGTCAGGGCCGGCAGGGCAACAGTGCCACGCCGCACGGAGATCTTCCCGAGTATGGCGTGCTCTGGCCATGCCTGCCCTTGGTAAGGGGCGGGAGTGGGCTTCACTGTAGCCACGCCCCTGCCCCGTCCCCTTCGATGAGGTCATGGGTTTGTTGGAGTCGCCTGCCGACTCCCCAAAGCCGGCTTCTCTGGAAGTCGTCCCTGGGACTCGGCCGTGAGCGGGCAGTCGGCCGCCCTACCGTCGACTCCTCAGGAGGCGGCTCTTCGCCCTGGGGTCTTGAGGGGCGCAGCCTGCCCCGATGTCTTGAAAGGTTATGGGACTCGGGTTGGCCTACCCGTGGCCCATTACTCCAACATCTTACCAACCAACCCTACCAAGAAACAATTACTCTACAAAGTGCCATTATTGGCACGTTTCAACCCATGGCCCTGTTTGGATACATTTGTTGTCAATCTAATCCTGCCATCCAAACACCATGTTGGTTAGAGTTAGTTCAGGGTTAGAATCTAACTCTAACCTTTGACTTATAGTATCCAAACAGGGCCCATGTCGCCCGTTAAGTCAACACCTTCTATTCAACCGGGCGTTATGACTTGTGGGACCTACATGTCAGTCTGCACAAAAATCCCCGAGTGACCTCCTACCTCCGGCCCGTCCACCTAGTCATCCTCAGCCATGGGACACAGCTACCGCCACCAGCAGAAGGCGAGGTCAAAACCGCCGGCGGTGCGGAGCCCATCTTGTGGCAGCCCGGATTCCAGCTCCGTCCGGTGCTTGCGGCCGCTAGCTAGCCAAGATAGCTCCGTCCAACTGCTTGTCAGCAAGGTTTGCTAGCTAGATTGGCACGGTGGCGTGGTGGCTTGCTCACGCGCGCCGCGCTAAGGCCAGACATCTGGCTCGAGTGAAGGCCATCGCGGCGTCTTGCTCGCTCGTGAGTCACGCTCAGGCCAGCCTGCCAACCCGTGCGGAGGCTAGCGCGGCGTCCGGCCCGTCTGGCGGAGCGGCAGCCAACTCGCTCATCACCGGCGCCACCGAGGAACACGCATTAGTACTGTTTGAAGTAATGTTCAGGAAAAATAATTATTTGAGGGGGAATAACAGGATAGAAGGTCAGATGTGGGTCCCTCGTGTCAACGGTCAAACAAAAAGTGTTGGTTTAAGCTGCCTCGTCAGCACGGACGTGTGGGCTAACCCTGTCATAAATGGGTTTAAATTAACCTAATTGGTACCCCCTTTGTCCCATAATATAAGATGTTTTTGCAAGCTAAACTAGCTTGCAAAAATGTCTTACATTGTGGGAAGGAGGGAGTACTAGGTAGTAGTTTTTGGCGTGGATTAAGAAATTTTGGGTATGTTTTTGCTATTTTTTGTACAATAGATTCTTCCTAGGGTTGGTTGATAGTGGTAGTTTTTTGTTAAATACTCTACATATTGTAAGTAGGAGTGAAAGTTAAGCTTTGGAACCCAATAAGCAAGGCTAGTTACATAGTGCATATGTGTACATGATTGAAAGTAAATATCAACCATGAGTGACTAATGTCTTGATGGAAAACTCGAAACTATGGAATACTAGGGAAAAAATTGCATGGTTGGAAATACTAGCAATGTTCATGTGCGTTGCAATGAATCATAATTAGAATAATACTTATTCACAAACTTGATACAAAACACTCTAATTTTGATATACATATATCACTAGAGATATATTATGTTTCAATTAGAATATATTCCTTGGGCTGTTTTGGTGAGGTCAGGGAGGGATGTGGTTGGTTTTAAGATACTAATTATGAGTTTTTCTGCAAATTGGTAGACAAGTGGGATGTTGGTGAGAAAACGCAACTGTCGGTGTCAAAACCGGCGAATCTCGGGTAGGGGGTCCCGAACTGTGCGTCTAAGGCGGATGGTAACAGGAGGCGGGGAACACAATGTTTACCCAGGTTCGGGCCCTCTCGATGGAGGTAATACCCTACTTCCTGCGTGATTGATCTTGATGATATGAGTATTACAAGAGTTGATCTACCACGAGATCGGAGAGGCTAAACCCTAGAAGCTAGCATATGGTATGATTGTTGTTATCCTACAGACTAAACCCCCCGGTTTATATAGACATCGGAGGGAGCTAGGGTTACACAGAGTCGGTTACAAGGGAGGAGATCTACATATCCGAATCTCCAAGCTTGCCTTCCACGCAAAGGAGAGTCCCATCTGGACACGGGACAAAGTCTTCAATCTTGTATCTTCATAGTCCAACAGTCCGGCCAAAGTATATAGTCCGGCTGTCCGAGGACCCCCTAATCCAGGACTCCCTCAGTAGCCCCTGAACCAGGCTTCAATGACGATAAGTCCGGTGCGCAGATTGTCTTCGGCTTTGCAAGGCGGGTTCCTCCTCCGAATACTCCATAGAAGATTTTGAACACAAGAATAGTGTCCGACTCTGCAAAACAAATTCCACACCCCACCGTACAGAGTATAATATTTCCATAAATCTAATCTGCTGACAACTTTTCATAACGTGACATCATGCCATGGCCCCGGTTATTATTCGAACCGTTTTTCTCAACAAGCTACTGCACATATTGCGAGGCGGTTTTCTTGGCACGTCTTGTCAAAGCAGAGATCGTGTCCCCTTATCACGGGATTCTCATCAATACGGGTGTGGATAACCCAACCGCGCCATCAATCACGACGCTTGGGGAATAAGCGAGTTTTACCAGGCAAGTGGGGAGGCAAGAAGTTTCTACCTCCCTTTATAAAGGGATAAGGACTCCTCTTTTTTACCCATGCCTTCTTCCTCCCTGCCCATCCATTCTCGCGCACTCGAGCTCCAGCGCCCAAGTTCGCATCTTCTTCGCAAAAAACACTCCGAACATGTCCGGAGCGGGAGGCAAGTGGATGGCCTCCTCCGTTACGCAGGAGAACATCACGAAGCTCTGGGAAGCCGAATACTTGGCCGCGGATATTGCACACCGGCTCCCAAGCGCGGGGCAGATCGTTCCTACCCCCGAACCCTACGAAAGAGTTGTATTCCTTACCCATTTCGTCTGCGGGTTGGGATTTCCCCTCCACCCATTTGTTCACGGGCTTATGTTCTACTACGGGCTGGACTTCCATGATCTGGCCCCCAATTTCATCCTCAACATCTCGGCGTTTATCGTCGTGTGCGAGGCTTTCCTCCGCAACAAGCCCCACTTCGGCCTGTGGCTAAAGACCTTCAATGTCAAACCGAAGGTGGTGGTCGGCCAGCAAGCGGAGTGCGGAGGAGCCATGGTGGGCAAAATGCCCAACGTCACCTGGCTCGAAGGCTCCTATGTGGAGACCGTGAAGGGGTGGCAATCGGCATGGTTCTACATCACCGAGCCGCGCGACACCAACTGGGTGGCGGCCCCCGAATTCCGATCCGGCATCCCCATGCGGCTAACCTCTTGGAAAGAGAAGGGCTTATCTTGGGGGTTCATCGGTGGAGCTGACCGGACTCCAGAACTGTGTTAAAAACATGAGAAGCAAGAAAATCAAGCTTGTCAATGTGGTCCAGGTCATGCTCTTCTGCCGGATCCTACCGTGTCAAAGACGGACATTCAATATGTGGGAGTTCGACTCGGCAAAGCACCAGACGCTGCGAGAGCTCTTCGACATGATGCACCAGGACATCTGGAGGGTGCTGTTCAAGTCTGCGGAGGTACCTCCCCCCCTTACCGAGGACCGCAGACTCAGCGCAAAGCGCCCTTGAAAGATCGTGGATGTCGCCTAGAGGGGGGGGGTGAATAGGCATTTTTAAAATAATTACGGTTTAGCCTTGAATAAATGCGGAATAAACCTAGCGGTTAATTTGTCAAGCACAAAACCTACAACAACTGGGCTCACCTATGTGCACCAACAACTTATGCTAAGCAAGATAAACTACTAGGTGATAGCAAGATATATGACAAGAACCAATATGGCTATCACAAAGTAAAGTGCATAAGTAAAGAGCTCGGGTCAGAGATAACCGAGGCACGCGGAGACGATGATGTATCCCGAAGTTCACACCCTTGTGGATGCTAATCTCCGTTTGGAGCGGTGTGGAGGCACAATGCTCCCCAAGAAGCCACTAGGGCCACCGTAATCTCCTCACGCCCTCGCACAATGCAAGATGCCGTGATTCCACTAAGGGACCCTTGAGGGCGGTCACCAAACCCGTACAAATGGCAAACCTTGGGGTCGGTCACCGAACCCGTACACTTTTCCAACCCTTGGGGGCGGTCACCGGAACCCGTCAAATTGCTCAGGGCGATCTCCACAACCTAATTGGAGACCCCGATGCTTGCCCGGAGCTTTACACCACAATGATTGAGCTGCGAACACCAACAACCATCTAGGGCGCCCAAGCACCCAAGAGGAACAAGCTCAAGGGTACCAAGCACCCTAGAGTAATAAGCTTCTCAACTTGTAACTTCCACGTATCATTGTGGAGAACTCAAACCAATGCACCAAATGCAATGGCAAGGGTAGACGGAGTGACCAAGTCCTTCTCTCCCAAATCCCACCAAAGCAACTAATGCTAGGGAGGAAAATGAGAGGAAGAACAAGAAGGAGAACACCAAGAACTCCAAGATCTAGATCCAAGGGGTTCCCCTCACATAGAGGAGAAAGTGATTGGTGGAAATGTGGATCTAGATCTCCTCTCTCTTTTGCCTAAAAAACTAGCAAGAATTCATGGAGGGATTGAGAGTTAGCAAGCTCAAAGAAGGTCAACAATGGGGGAAAAACGAGCTCAAGAGATATGGAACCATTGGGGAAGAAGACCCCCTTGAATAGGTCCCCACGAATCTGCCCGTTATGTGCAGAATAACATAGGAGCGGTACAACCTCTATGAGCACCGGTACAACCGGTAACAGGCAATCAGCGGTACAACCGGCCCACAACCGCCCAACAACCGCACCACAACACAGACTACTCCGGTGGTAGAGCGGTACATGGCCGGTACAACCTCTGGACCAATTTTGGAGCGGTACAACCGCTCCAAACACCAGTTTTACCGGTCAACCGGTACAACCTCTCCACGGGGCGGTACAACCTCTTTGTGTAAAACATGTAATATCAAAACAGCCACAACTTTCGCATACGAGCTGTGAATTCGACGAAATCAAGTTTGTTGGAAAGCTAGCGACAAGGGCTAACACAGTATTGATAGAAAAAACAATAAGAAGCAAATAATAATAGGCCCATAAGAAAAAGGTGAGAACCCTTCCTCGGATAAGACCGGTAAAAACTCCAACACCGAAAACGCAATAGAAGAAGCATGCGAACTCTGTTTTCGATGAACTCGAGCTCATCATCAAGATGACCATAAGCTCTAAAACTCACAAAGAGAATCAAACAAGAACCAAGAAAGATGATGCAAGGGTGCAATGGTTTGAGATCTCTATGAATGATATGACCAAGCTACTCATCGAGAGGCCCCCTTGATAGTACGTCAATCGATCCTATAACCCGGTCTCCCAACTACCACCATGAGACCGGTAAAAGAGAAAGCCTATCAAGGGCAAACCTTTGCCTTGCACATGGCCCACTTGAGCTAGATGATGATGATCTTGACTCCTTCAAGTTGGACCACCTTTCTTGATTGCATTGGCTCGATGAAGACTAGATGATTGCTCCCCCATACTCCACTATGGGTGAGCCACTCTTCGGCACATCTTCACAAGTCCATTGGTATCACAATGGATGCAAGCTTCAAGCACTTGATCTCTTCGTGATGCTCCACTTGAACTTGCACACTGCAAACTTGTTGACGATCACCACTTTGATGTCATCCTCCATGGATTGTATGAGATCTTCCACTTGACGCAAGACCATGGAAGCATACCAAACCCCACAAAGAACTCTCACGTAGACCATGGGTTAGTACACAAAGCATAATGGATAATGCTTACCATACCATGGGATCACTTGATCCCTCTCGGTACTTCTTCTACTCTTTGCGAGTTGATCAACTTGATTCACTCTTGACTTAGTCTTGATCAACCTTGAATCTTTCCAACTCTCTTCATTTGGATGATGTCTTGAAGGTAAACATGAATGATCACACAATCTTCTTCTTCAAGACATGCTTGCAATAAGCTCAACTCACACATGACCAATCTTTGGATAATTCCTTGAAAAGCACTTTGGCCATCTCATAAACTCCTTGAAACCAACACATGGACTTCAAGACAATCCTATGGACAAATCCTTCAAATATAACTCAAGGCAACTGAGGGAGTCCTGGATTAGGGGGTGTTCGGGTAGCCGGACTATACCTTCAGCCGGACTCCTGGACTATGAAGATGCAAGATTGAAGACTTCGTCCCGTGTCCGGATGGGACTTTCCTTGGCGTGGAAGGCAAGCTTGGCGATGCGGATATTCAAGATCTCCTACCATTGTAACCGACTCTATGTAATCCTAACCCTATCCGGTGTCTATATAAACCGGAGGGTTGTAGTCCGTAGGCAATCAACTCCATACACAACAATCATACCATAGGCTAGCTTCTAGGGTTTAGCCTCCTTGATCTCGTGGTAGATCTACTCTTGTACTACCCATATCATCAATATTAATCAAGCAGAAGTAGGGTATTACCTCCATTGAGAGGGCCCGAACCTGGGTAAAAACATCGTGTCCCTTGTCTCCTGTTACCATCCGGCCTTGACGCATAGTTCGGGACCCCCTACCCGAGATCCACCGGTTTTGACACCGACATTGGTGCTTTCATTGAGAGTTCCTCTGTGTCGTCGCCTTTAGGCCCGATTGCTCCTTTGATCATCAACAACGATATAGTCCAGGGTGAGACTTTTCTCCCCGGACAGATATTCGTCTTCGGCGGCTTCACTCTGCAGGCCAATCCGCTCGGCCATCTGGAGCAGATCGAAAGCTACGCCCCTGGCCATCAAGTCAGGTTTGGAAGCTTAAACTACACGGCTGACATCCGCGGAGACTTGATCTTCGACGGGCTCGAGCCACGGCCAAGTGCACTACACTATCTCGAGGGGCATGATCTAGCTCTGCCCCCAGACAGTGTCCTGGAGGCCGCACACGCATCGGTTCCGACCCCTAACTCGGAGCCTATTGCGCCAATTGAGGATGAGCGGTTGGATGTCACCTCGGGGGCTGCGATCCCAAAAGCGATCGAGCCGAACGCTAGCCCCGCACTCTGCACGACCCGTGACTCCGAGGATCCGGACTCCTCCCCAAACTCCGAACCCCCCGCGCCCCCGCCAATCGAATCTGATGGGGTGCCGATAATGGAGTTCACCACCGCAGACATCTTTCAGCATTCGCCTGGTGGCGATATCCTGAACTCTCTCAAGTCTCTCTCCTTATCAGGAGAGCCCTGGCCGAACTACGGTCAGCGAGGATGGGATACGGACGATGAAGAAATTCAAAGCCCACCCACCACCCACTTGGTAGCCACTGTCGACAATTTAAACGACGTGCTCAACTTCGACTCCGGAGACATCGACAGCATGGATGACGATGCAGGAGATGCCGACGAACCAACACCCATAGGGCATTGGACAGCCACCTCATCTCACGATGTGTACATGGTGGATACCCCTAAAGGAAGCGACAACGGGGAAAAAGGGGATGGGACGGGAGATCGACCCCCCGAAAAGCAATCAAAGCGTCAGCGTAAACGCCGACGCAAGCCCCGTCTCGACAAAAACCCAGCCATAGAGCAGGACGAGCCGGTAGACGACGAGCAGGCCTTAGAGCAACCGTCCGAACAGGGCAACACAGATAGAGAAACTGAACATCCCTCCCCCGGCAAAAACGGCATTCCGGACGACCTCACGCCGAATAAACCTATGGAGCAGAAGAATCTCCATGAAAGGCTCGTTGCAACTGCACGCAGCCTAAAGAAGCAGAAGCGGAAGCTAAAAACAGCGGAAGACGCACTCCGGATTAGATGGAGCAAAGCAATCAATACCACAGATAAGTACGGCGACAGCCGCCGCACTAAAAGATATCCGAAAAGAAAGCTACTGCCTAAATTCGACGAAGAGGCCCTAGAGCCCTCGCATTCAAAAAAATGAAAAAGCCACATGGTCGGATAGACGACCCCATAAAGCGGCAAGCGGCGCCGCACCTAAATCGGCATGCGACCCACTTAAGGATTCGCATCATGGCCTAGTCAGGTCCATTTATGTGCCAAGAAAGCAAGCTCTCGTAAGCAACGCTATGAAGCCATCATCAGAATCCGGCACACCCAAATACAGGGGCGCCGCACACCCCCTATGTTTCACCGATGAGGTCCTGGACTATGAATTCCCAGAGGGATTCAAACCCGTAAACATAGAGGCATATGATGGAACAACAGACCCTGGAGTCTGGATCGAGGATTACATCCTCCACATACACATGGCTAGAGGAGATGATCTCCACGCCATAAAATATCTACCCCTTAAGCTTAAAGGGCCAGCCCGGCATTGGCTTAAAAGCCTTCCCGAAAACACAATTGGAAGCTGGGAAGAGCTCGAGGATGCTTTCCGAGCAAACTTTCAAGGGACCTATGTCCGCCCTCCGGATGCAGACGATCTTAGTCACATAACTCAACAACCCGAAGAATCAGCTCGACAGTTCTGGAATAGATTCCTCACTAAAAAGAATCAGATAGTCAACTGTCTGGACGCCGAAGCCTTAGCAGCTTTCAGGCATAACGTCCGAGACGAATGGCTCGCCAGAAATCTCGGCCAAGAAAAGCCAAGAACAATGGCCGCACTAACAAGCCTCATGACCCACTTTTGTGCAGGGGAGGACAACTGGTTGGCAAGGTGCAGCCCCAGCGACCCAAGTACATCCGAAACTAGGGATGGAAATGGAAAACCGCGACGCAACAAGGACCATCGCCGGACTAAGGACAAAAGTCCGAAGAGCACGGCCGTCAATGCTGGATTCAAAGGCTCACGATAAAATCAGGAAAAATCGCCCCCTCAGGATAACAGGGACGATCCATCCAACCTAAATAAAATCTTGGACAGAATATGTCAGATACACAATACTCTCGGGAAGCCTTCTAACCATACCCACAGAGACTGTTGGGTTTTCAAACAATCCGGCCGACTCAATGCCGAACACAAGGGGCTCGACACACCAAGCGAAGACGAGGACGAACCCCAAAAGCAGAGCACCAGGAAACAAAAGAACTTCCCACAAGAAGTAAAAACAGTGAACTCACTTCACATAACAAAACGTGCGGCGCCCGTAAAGGTACGCACCACACGGCCCATCCCCAAAGGGTCCCGCCACTGGTTGTCAAAACCGACCATCTTTGATCAGCTAGATTATTCTAGGAATATCAAGAATGTAGTCTGGACTGCCTTGATACTCGACCCAATAATTGGCGGACTCCAGTTTTCAAATGTCCTTATGGACGGCGGCAACGGACTAAACCTGATATATCAGGATACAATCCAGCACATGGGGATAAACCCAGCAAGAATCCGCCGCAGCAAAACCTCCTTTCAAGGGGTAACACCTGGTCCGGACACCCATTGTATGGGTTTTCTCCGGCTCGAAGTTATATTTGGCTCTGCCGATAACTTCCGCCGTGAAAAGCCGACCTTCCATATCGTCCCGTTCTCAAGTCACTATCAAGCACTACTCGGACGCGAAGCTTTCGCCCGCTTTAACGCAATACCGCATTATGCATCTCTCACGCTTAAGATGCCCGGTCCACGAGGCATCATCTCTTTGAAGGGGAAGCACTAAAGTGCGCCTCCCCAAGCGGGGGACTGTGCGGCCGCTTTGACAGCCCCACAGTAAAATGGCCTCACCGGCCAAAAAACTTCGAAATAGGTCATTAAAGACCATGAACGCGGATAGACGAGTTTGGTACAAAATCATCATTGATACAGGCTTAGTGGCCATATACCCCCGCACTAGGGGCTCCATGCATATACAATAAGAGACAATAAAGCTCAATTTTATATATTTTACTTTACACTTTGTTTATTTTAAACTTCTGTTCGGCACGACCCGTTTTCAACTCAGTTCCTCTCTTTTACAGATGAACATCGTGCGGCGCCCGTCCAGGATACGGCACAACGGAGACACAGGCGCAGACGTGCAGTAGGGACCCGTCCTAAAGGATTCTTTTTAGATTAAGACCCTACGTAAACCTTTTTTACTGTCTCTTGTTGCTACACATCCCCTGGTTTTTTCTGATATAACCAAGGAGGAGGCTGGCGTCTTGGCATGTGGCCACATCAGAAATTTTTGCACGTACCTGGACACTAGGGGCTTTTTTAATAAAGAGTGTTGTTTCGCCCACACTCATAAAGACCGAACACCTTAGGGAGTGTTCGGCGTCGCGAGTTTTGGCATTATATGCATCAGCTCCGAATCATGTCTTTAGTCAAATGTTGGGTTGCCCGGCTCCTGAGTTCGGCTACCTTACGTTCTGCTCTATCGGCTAAGGTAGCACCAGGAGAACTACTGCGATTGTGCCCCCGGTTCGGCCGGGCGAGCACCTCAGTAGAGAAAGCCGAAAACTGACTGTCATGATGCAGCGTGAGACTGGTCAGCCACTCGATGACCTATCGGAATCTATCGGATTCCTCCGCTTTAACGAAGGGCCGTTTCCCGGTCAGGCACATACGCGCCCCGAATTCGGACGAGCGCAGTTGCCACCAAGGAGCTACCTAAAGAGTCTCATTGTCAAACTCCTATGGCTAAGTGAAAGTGTTAAAACATTATAGTCCGGTTGCCTGGCCCGCTGCGCTATCACCTCCTTTGTAGGACCAAGACGTTGGGTTAAGTGTGAAAATGCGTCTTCTGCGAGCACCCCCGCACTATGTGCGTGGGGGCTGAAGCCAACGACTGCCATCTTTCAGATTCTATATATATATATATATATCTTAAAACGGCCGCACAGGAGGTGTTCCCAATACTTGGAGGCACAAGTATAAAAAAAGGCCACTACAGTTTATCAAAATATTACTTTATAATTACATATGCTATCATAACATAGCATCTTTCGGGCATTGCGTCTCTATTAGACGAGCGCCTTCAAGAACTTCCTGAAAATAGTGCTCGGAGGGTACTCGGCTTTTGTCCGAATCTCGGGACGCAACAACGGTGGTCTCCATCTCTGCCCAGTATGTCTTAACATGGGCAAGAGCCATCCTAGCGCCCTCTATGCATGCTGACCTCTTCATTGCATTTATACGCGGCACCGCGTCAAGGAATTGCTGCACCAAGCTGAAATAACTCTTCGGCTCCGATCTCCCCGGCCACAGGTGACCCATGACGTACTTCATGGTGAGTCCAGACAACCTATTCAGTTCGGCCCATTGAGCCAAACGATCATCCAGTGCCAGTGGACGCTCTGGATTGTGAAACTGCGACCAGAAAAGCTTTTCCACTTTGCGATCTTTCTGATCTCGAAAGTGTTCGGTCGCATCAGCAGCACTCGCTGCCAAGTCCAGATAGGTATCCTCCACACTCCACATCCGGTCCAACGGAGCAAACTTCGGATCACAAAATTTCCTTCGCAGCATAAAGGGCTTTCCAGCCGCAATCTGTTCGGCCTGATGCAGCTCCTCCTTTGCAGCTCTCATCGCAGAGCGAGCGTCCTTGGCATCGGCAACAGCCTTCTCTAAGTACGTCTGTCTCGCCCGGTCTTCTTTCTCAAGAAGTTTGCAACGGTCTGCAGCGCTCTTTAACTTCTCGGCCATCTCGGCCATCTCTTCTTTGCTTCGGCAGTGAGCAGCCTGTTCGGCTCTCAGCTCTTCACGGGCCTTCTCGGCAGCCGCATCGCTTTTTCTGGCTTGCTCCTTAGCTCGGGCAAGTTCTTCCCTAAGATTCTCCACGACGGCCGTACCATCTGCGTCAAGCACACACATTGTAAGACACTGGCATGAAGCTCCTCTTACCCGATGCCGCCCGAAGAATTGCATACCTTGAGCCTCATCAAGCCGCTTGTTGACAAGCGCGATGTCGGCATCTGCCACGTCCAGTTGCCGCTTTAGTTCGGCTACATCATCAGTTCGGCTAGATTCCGGACACCTCGCCACCTACATTCAAAGGCGACATCTTAGACCTGGGATTATGATCCTCTGCGTGCCGTCATTTCTTGACAACGCGCAGAGTCTCAGGGGCTACTATCTACACAGGGCGCATCTTACTTATGCGCAACTGACAAAAGTGTACACTATCTAACGTACCTCAAAACCCGTCAGTAAACTTTTGACGGCCTCATGGAATCCTCTTTCTGCGGATGAAATCCTTTCAATCACCGTGCCCATCAACGCATGGTGCTCCTCTGAGATAGAAGATCGCCCCAGCAGAATCTTTAGCTCCTCCGGCCGAGCACCAGACGGTGCCGGACTTGTCCTATGGCCTCTTTCGAAGGCCGAACGCGGAGAGCCTTGGGGGGCCACATAGCTATCTTCCGCCCCTGCCGGATTCAGAGAAACCCTCCGCGATGACACCTCAGGGTCGCCCTCCTCACTAGGCGGTACAGCAGGGGGAGGCATCCCGCTCTCCATCATCTCCGGAAGAAGATCCCCCGAAGACAAGCTCTGCTGAGAAGGGCTGAGGTCCGAGCTACAAGGTAAAATTTCGGTTAATCTTCTCAGATAAAAATCAAGGATTTCTTTCATCCCTCAAAAGGAAAACCTCTCTCTACTTACGGCTCGCTGGAGGGCTGATCCCTTTGAGGGCGTAGTTTGGCCGAGGAACTCCCCGGCGTCGGACCCTCTGACGAGGATTTTCTCCCCCGCTTCGGGGCCATGGTCTCCAGGTCGTCAGAGGCGTCCCTCTTCTTCCCCTTGGGAGAGGAATTTTCGGTTCCTCCCTTCGGAACAGCCTCCTTCGAGGAGGCCATAGTTCCCTTGTCCTTCCCCTTACTTCCCTCCAAAGGCATTATCTTCAACATCCTGACAAGCACGGGATCCGGCCTGGTTTTGGGAAGGGGAGCCGGACACCTGATCAGCTTTGCCTTCGCTATCCACTCCTGTTTAAAAGGACAGCTCTTTTAGGGGCAAGTTTATGACGATTATATGGATAGTAGGTCCGGGCACAAGGTTACTTACTTCGGTATCCGGGCGATTGCAGCTTAGGCCTGTGTCCTCGGTCAAACCCGGACACATCATTTGTGATTCGAAGAACAGTTTATACATCTCCACGGGCGTTGCGCCCATAAAATGATGGAGAGCTCGTGGTCCCTCCGGATTAAACTCCCACAGACGAAGGGAGCGGCGTTTGCCGGGCAGTGTTCGGCGAATCAGCATGACCTGCGTCACCTTGACCAGGTTGAGGTCTCTTTCTAAGAGATCCCTGATGCGGCCCTGCAACAAGGGCACGTCTTTTGATAACCCCCAATCTAATCCCTTGTTGACCCATGACGCTAGCCGTGATGGGGGACCCGAGCGAAAGGCAGGAGGCACCGCCCACTTGGCGCCCCTGGGAGCGGTGATATAGAACCATTCTCGTTGCCACAAGCCGAGCTCCTCTTGAAAGGAGCCCCCGGGCCATGGAGCATCAGCATTCTTACTTATGACAGCGCCTCCGCACTCTGCGTGCCGTCCCTCGATCATCTTCGGCTCCACTCCAAAAGTCTTGAGCCATAATCCAAAGTGAGGAGTGACACGGAGGAACGCTTCGCACACAACGATGAATGAGGAAATGTGGAGGATGGACTCCGGAGCTAAGTCATGAAATTCCAGCCCGTAATAAAACAGCAGCCCCCTCACGAAGGGATCCATCGGGAAGCCTAACCCCCGAAGGAAGTGAGACATGAACAGTATGCTCTCACCGGGCTGGGGACTGGGAATAGCCTACCTTTGAGCAGGCAACCTATGCGAAATTTTGGCGGTCAAGAACTTAGCCTCTCTCAAATTTAGCACGTCCTCCTCCGGCATCCATCGGCCTTGAAGGTCGGAACCGGACATTGTCGAAGGTCAGAAGCGCCTGGAATCTGGAGCCTAGGGTGTTGGAACTCGAGGCGACGGGCGAACTCGTTTGAGATTGGAAAAAGGAGTAAGGCCTTGGTCTCTTTATAAGAGGTTGAATACCAGGAGCCCTCCTCGTAACCGTTTAGGACTCGCTTTTAATCGAGAAAACATGCTAACAGGCACGATTGGGTTACCCACGTCCGTATTGATGAGAATCCCGTAAAAGGGGGGCACACGATCTCTGCTTTGACAAGACGTGCCAAGGAAACCGCCTCGCAAAACACGCTGAGGTGGAAAAGTGAAAACGATTCGAGTAAAGGACTTGGCTGTAGTGTGATGACGCACTGCGGAATACGTCAGCAGATTTGATTTGTGTTAATATTATTCTCTCTATGGCAATATGTGGAAGCTTATTTTGCAGAGCCGGACACTACTCTTGGTGTCTACAATCTTCTATGAAGGACTTGGAGGAGGAACTCGCCTTGCAATGCCGAAGACAATTTGCGCGCCGGACTCGTCGTCATTGAAGCCTGGTTCAGGGGCTACTGAGGGAGTCCTGGATTAGGGGGTGTTCGGGTAGCCGGACTATACCTTCAGCCGGACTCCTGGACTATGAAGATGCAAGATTGAAGACTTCGTCCCGTGTCCGGATGGGACTTTCCTTGGCGTTGAAGGCAAGCTTGGCGATGCGGATATTCAAGATCTCCTACCATTGTAACCGACTCTGTGTAACCCTAACCCTATCCGGTGTCTATATAAACCTGAGGGTTGTAGTCCGTAGGCAATCAACTCCATACACAACAATCATACCATAGGCTAGCTTCTAGGGTTTAGCCTCCTTGATCTCGTGGTAGATCTACTCTTGTACTACCCATATCATCAATATTAATCAAGCAGGAGTAGGGTATTACCTCCATCGAGAGGGCCCGAACCTGGGTAAAAAACATCGTGTCCCTTGTCTCCTGTTACCATCCGGCCTTGACGCACAGTTCGGGACCCCCTACCCGAGATCCGCCGGTTTTGACACCGACAGCAACCGTTAGTCCATAGAGATTGTCATCAATTACCAAAACCACACATGGGGGCACCGCATGTCCTTTCAATCTCCCCATTTTGGTAATTGATGACAATCAGTTTCAAGAGAGTTTATATAAGGAATTATGCATCACCATGCAATGCAACAACCAATAATGCACGTGTATGGGATGCAAATGCTTAGGAACAAAACCAAAGCATAAGAAGAAATAACTCTGTACACTTATTCACAAAACTCTCTGAAAACTCTCCCCCATTGGCATCGATTGCCAAAATGGGCGAAAAGCTTAGAAGGCCAATATAAAAAGTGTTCCTCCATAAATTGTGTATTTCTCAACAAGAGAGTGGAATGCAATACACATATCCAACGGTAAATGCTTGGAGGAAGACACACTATATTGAGGCCCAAAGATTGCAAAAGTAAGATATGCCACAAAGTCATAGCAAAGAGAGAAACAAGCAATCATGCAATGAAAAGATACCAATTGAAGCAAGCAATCAAAGGATATCAATTGAACCAACTAGACCAAAGATCCTATGAGCCACAAGAAAAAAGGATATTATGATATGAGCAAAGGAGTGTTCTAAAGAAACTAGAGAAGCTCCCCATGATTTGTGCACACAAGAGAATTTTTGTATTTGGATACACAATACACAAAATATGACCATAGCTCCCCCAAAATCAATAGAAACTCACAACAAGTGCAAGTGAGCAAATAGGAAACAAAGCCTAGCACTTGCAACAAACAAATGGTTGAGCAACATGTAAAAGAGGCAACTTAAGAATAGGCTCAACCAAAATGATGTGTGTGAGTCATGACAAAGCACTTGAGAAGACTAATATAAGGATGAGCATAGAGCATCAACATAGTCTTGGATAAATGAGATCACGGTGCATGACATGTCCTCCCCACATACATCCAACAAGCAATTGGGTTCACAAGCTCACTAAAATGTGAATTAACAACAAGGCTTGCACAACCCATGGTGAAGATAGAAGATGAAAGCCTCATCAAGACGGGGGATACCAATTAAGATGGCAAAAGCCTCGTAAAGACAAGCATGAGGAAAATAATCTTCACCATAAAAGAGTGCAACAAGATGCAAAGATATAAGATCCGCACTCAAGGCAAAAGCTTTCACGAAGCCATCAAATAAATAACATAAGAAAGACAAGGTGGATGTGAAAGAAAGGATATCATCTAGAGATGTAATTTTTCTCAAGTGTATAAGGTTCTAGGTAGACGAAATCATGATGATATATATCTACAAAGAAGGATGTACACCCGAAATAGTTACAACATGAAGGAAGAAGATATCCAAAAGGAAGTCATAGATATACCAATAAGATATTTGCTTGGAAGCATAGCACATGGCTAGATATGGTCTTATTGTATATAAATGAATTCCTACCACACACCCATCAAAGACATCACAACTAGCAACATGAGATCATCGTTGAGATGCTTTGAGAAAGGAAACAAGCATCACAAGATGGAATGAATATTATGCCAAGATGCAACCTACACAAGGTTGAATGCAAGAAAAGAATGCATGAATAGATACTTGTTACCGAGATATCATTGGAAGGATGTAGAAGAAACCAATTGAAGGTAATAGTAGTTCATTGAGCATCCTAGCTTGACTCCAATAAGCACATGGTCACACCACCTTCCTTGTGAGTGAGCCGAGCATCCAATGCATCTCCAATTGTTCCTAGAACAACAACACAAACAAAATGGTACCCAAACTCATTGGGACCAAAGAGTTAGAAACACCAATATACATAGGATAAACTCCACATAGATATGTGCATATAGATAAGGAAATGAATGTCATGCACATCTCATCCAATTAGAGACTTGGTGGAGTTTCCCTTATATATTGGGTCAAAGAAGGAAAGCATGCCCAAGAAACTACATGAATTTAATATGCATGCTCAATACTTTCAAGAACCGATACCAATTGACAAAGAAATACCAAGTGAAGAAGAGATACCAAATGAATAAAACATCACTTGGAGGATATCCATAAGAGATACATCAAGGAATGAGATATCCATTGATACCCACTAAATAAAAGATATCAAACCCCCAAAAGAGAGGATGGTTCCAAACAAACCAAGCTCTCTACAAAGTTTCATGATGGCACAAAGTACCAAAATGAAAACAGCTTGCCTTCCACCAACACACACTTGATAAGGATTGAAAGATGAGTGTTTTATAGAAAATAGGATAGCTCCCCCACGACCAGTGCATTATAGAGAATTTGCATTTGAATACAAAATGCACAAGGTGGGATCACCACTTTCACTATATCTAGAAAACACTAGAAAAGATCAAGAAATAAACAAGATCCACAAGTGGTATGGAAGACAAAGGGAGTTGATACATTCCTTGGCAAGAGAAAAGGAAAATAAAGGCACAAGCCAATGTAAAGATGATCAATAAATTCTACCACACAAGTGAGTGCCAATTGTCAAAAGACAAGAAGTAAATGGAAATAATTCCCGGTGGTAGATAGCAAGGATATCCGACATCATCTTCACACCAAACAAAAAGCAAATTGTAACTTGTAGAGCTAACATGCCACCTAGGAACAAGATAATTTACAATATCAACTCTAGGTGACAATATCTCAAATGTACACATTTTCTAGGCTAGTAATATACACATAGCATATTACTCCCCCATAATGTGATACCAATTAAGGATAAACAAGAGGCAAATAAAAGGATCCAACAAGAGATAATTAATGGACTATTTAGAATTTGAATTTCTCATGAGAAGACATACCACATAGCGACTAGATAATCTTGAAATATAAATACTAGATGGTATTACTCATGTACAAACATTTATAGGATTGTGAGGTGCACAAAGCACATCACTCCTCCATAATGGGATATTCCATTAATCTCTCACAAGAGCCAACTAAGAAATAAACAAGATGCAAAAGGCTCAGCGCATGAAACACATGTACATGATGTGCAAACCAACACACACATACTTGATTGCTCAAGATAATCAAGTTGGAAGCACAACATATACAAACACATGCAAGGAACAAAACCAAAACATGCAAAGGGGCAAGTAACTTTCAATGTAAGCAATTTAAGTACAAGTTACCGCAAGGAGGCACATTGGATATAAGATATAAACTTGATGATTCAATTGACTTGGCTTGAGACAATAAGAATGATGAAGTCCCCTTAATTCTTCATAATGTAGCCAAGTCTCCAACGACCTCCAACAACACCTATTGATCAAGTATGAGCTAGTTGGTCCCCAACCAAGTTGGGTCCTAAGAGGTTAGTCACAATAGGCTTGGCTACCCAAATGGTTCTTTTCTTGACACCACTTTGAGCACCAAAAAATTTGGCAAACACATTGCCAACCTTATCCTTCCCAAGAGAATATATATCATCAATTAGAATAGGGTTGGATAAGGTACCATTTATGCATGAAGAAGCGACGTGACCTTTTCACGACATAGGTAGCAACGTCTACTCTTTACTTTCTTCTCACTTGATTTCTCAACTTGAGAAGCATTTGCTTGAGTTTTCTTGGGAAGAGGCCTTTCTTCAACTTGAGATTGAGAATGAGAGTGAACTTGTGGCCGCTTCCCTTATTGCTTGTCACTAATGGGCTTCTTCTTCAATGGGCAAGATTTAACATGATGCCCTTCTACTTTGCACTTGAAGTAAACAATCTTGGCCGAATTCTTGACTTGTTCTTGGCCCTTATTTTTGTTCACCTTGGACTTCTTCTTCTTGTTGGAGTTGAATCCAAGTCCACCTTTGTCATTGGGGGATTTTTGCACACTCAAGATATTGTTGAGTGTGAATTTCCCTTCATGACTCTTTTCCAAGTCTTTCTTCAAAGAAGTGACTTGGGCCTTGAGCCCTTTGATTTCCTCTACATGGTTAGTCTCAACACAAGCACTAGAGGAAGTATAAGCTTCATCTTTAGAGCAACAAGGCAGGGAAAGCAATTCATCACAAGATGTACCAATGTTATGCATGGATGAACCGCGAGGACTAGCACAAGGCAATATAGCATTTTGAATAAAAGTAGTGCTAGTATCCACATGAGGCTCACTAGATGTTACCTTAGAAAGCATGGCCTCATGAGCTAACTTTAGCACATTACGGGATACTAGAAGATCATCATGAGAGCTTGTGAGATTTACATGATTTTCTTCCAACATCCCATAATTGCTAGATAGCAACTCAAGTTGAGCCCTTAGCTCAACATTCTCCTTCAATATGGATGCTTCACAAGAGATAGAGTTAGTGGCACAAGCATCATCGTTAGCAACAAGAGGAGAAGACAACTTGGCAAGCTCTTTTGAATATGAAGCTTTAAGTTGAGCATGAGACTTGGTGAGTTTGATGAGCTCACTCTTAAGGACCCTTGAGCCATTTTCGAGGTGCTCAAAGTCCTCAAGGAGTTTAGCATGCGCAACTTCAAGCTCCTCATTTTTAGTTTCAAAATCATTGGCCACCTCAAGAGCTCTATCACGAGATTCCCTCACTCTAGATAATTCTAGAGCAAAAGTCTCCTCAAGAGATTCCTTGGTGGTTTGTTCAAGTTCAAGAGCTTGATAGAGGTCCGCAATCTCATTAGCGTAATCACGCTCATGACCTTCCATTGGATCAATGGTGACCTCATGCTCCTCAAGATGAGATTCCAACTCATCAATATATCTCTTGCCCTCAATAGCAATAGACATGATTTCCATGAACTTGGAACGAGCAAGTTTATTCTTAAGAAGAGCTTTAAAAATCATTTCCCCCTTAATTTTTAAGGAGGAAACATCATCATTCTCTTCATCATAATCAACATGATCATCACTCTTGCCATCATCAATATCATCACAAGATATATTGGGATTCAAAGTGGGAGATACCTTTGAAGCCTTAGCCATAAGGCAAAAAGCAATCGATGATGATGTAGGATCCCTTGAAGCACCGTTCAAGACCACATCTTGTTCCATGGAGTGTTGGGTTTCCTCTACATTGTTAGCACAACAACTCGAGGAAATAGATGCATTTTTATCATGGCAATAAGACATAGTAAACATATCATCATGAGATTTAGTCAAGCAATTTCTACATGATATGCAAGGACTATCAATACAAGCATGTGAAATATTTGGAGTGCTTGAAGTGTTAAAGCCCAAAGAAGGAGCATTGGAATAAGATAGTGATGAAGGATCATCCACAATAAGCATACTATCATAATTGCAATGACCAACACTACTCACCATATCATTACCTTGTGGCAAACCACATGTAGGTGAAGTAGAAGAAGTTGAGAAGACTATATGACAGAAGGTGGAGGGAGAACAATCATCCCCACAAATCTTGAACACTCCATATTTATCTTGAAGCTTCATCCACAACTCATGAGCATCTCGGAACGGCATGAGTTGAAATATAACTACATTGCTCAAAGCATCGATAAGCAGATTAGAAGCTTGAGCATTGAGATAAGAGTTTTTATCATCCTCTAAAGATAATCTTTGGGGATCCTTTGGGGGAGATAAACCCATATCTACAATTCACTCTAAATTTGGGTCCATGAACCAAAAGAGATTAAGCATGCGAATTACCCAAACATCAAAATTTGTGCCATCGAAACTAAGAGTGTCAGAGAATCCTAATCCCCTAGTCGACATCTTTACTCTCTAGGTGGTAAAGCCTAATAAAGAGAGACGAGGCTCTGATACCAATTGAAAGATCGTGGATGTTGCCTAGAGGGGGGGTGAATAGGCGTTTTTTAAATAATTATGGTTTAGGCTTGAACAAATGCGGAATAAACCTAGCGGTTAATTTGTCAAGCACAAAACCTATAACAACTAGGCTCACCTATGTGCACCAACAACTTATGCTAAGAAAGATAAATTACTAGGTGATAGCAAGATATATGACAAGAACCAATATGGCTATCACAAAGTAAAGTGCATAAGTAAAGAGCTCGGGTAAGAGATAACCGATGCACGCGGAGACGATTATGAATCCCGAAGTTCACACCCTTGTGGATGCTAATCTCCGTTTGGAGCGGTGTGGTGGCACAATGCTCCCCAAGAAGCCACTAGGGCCACCGTAATCTCCTCATGCCCTCGCACAATGCAAGATGCCATGATTCCACTAAGGGACCTGAGGGAGTCCTGGATTAGGGAGTCTCCGGACAGCCGGACTATATCCTTTGGCCGGACTATTGGACTATGAAGATACAAGATTGAAGACTTCGTCTCGTGTCCGGATGGGACTCTCCTTGGCGTGGAAGGCAAGCTAGGCAATACGGATATCTCCTCCTTTGTAACCGACCTTGTGAAACCCTAGCCCCTCCGGTGTCTATATAAATCGGAGGGTTTTAGTCCATAGGACAACATACAATCATACCATAGGCTAGCTTCTAGGGTTTAGCCTCTTCGATCTCGTGGTAGATCAACTCTTGTAATACCCATATCATCAAGACTAAATCAAGCAGGACGTAGGGTTTTACCTCCATCAAGAGGGCCCGAACCTGGGTAAAACATCGTGTCCCCTGCCTCCTGTTACCATCCGCCTTAGACGCACAGTTCGGGACCCCTACCCGAGATCCGCCGGTTTTGACACTGACATGACCCTTGAGGGCGGTCACCGAACCCGTACAAATGGCAACCCTTGGGGGCGGTCACTGAACCCGTACACTTTGGCAACCCTTGGGGGCGGTCACCGGAACCCGTCAAATTGCTCAGGGCGATCTCCACAACCTAATTGGAGACCCTGACGCTTGCCCAGAGCTTTACACCACAATGATTGAGCTCCTAACACCAACAACCGTCTAGGGCGCCCAAGCACGCAAGAGGAACAAGCTCAAGGGTACCAAGCACCCAAGAGTAATAAGCTTCTCAACTTGTAACTTCCACGTATCACCGTGGAGAACTCAAACCGATTCACCAAATGCAATGGCAAGGGCACACAGAGTGCCCACGTCCTTCTCTCCCAAATCCCACCAAAGCAACTAATGCTAGGGAGGAAAATGAGAGGAAGAACAAGAAGGAGAACACCAAGAACTCCAAGATCTAGATCCAAGGGGTTCCCCTCACATAGAGGAGAAAGTGATTGGTGGAAATGTGGATCTAGATCTCCTCTCTCTTTTGCCTCAAAAACTAGCAAGAATCCATGGAGGGATTGAGAGTTAGCAAGCTCAAAGAAGGTCAACAATGGGGGCAAAAACGAGCTCAAGAGGTAGGGAACCATTGGGGATGAAGACCCCTTAAATAGGTCCCCTCGAATCTGCCCGTTATGTGCAGAATAACATAGGAGCGGTACAACCTCTATGAGCACCGGTACAACCGGTAACTGGCAATAAGCGGTACAACCGGCCCACAACCGCCCAACAACCGCACCACAACAGAGACTAGTCTGGTGGTAGAGCGGTACATGGCCGGTACAACCTCCGGACCAATTTTGGAGCAGTACAACCGCTCCAAACACCGGTTTTACCGGTCAACCGGTACAACCTCTCCATGGGGCGGTACAACCTCTCTGTGTAAAACAAGTAATATCAAAACAGCCACAACTTTCGCATACGAGCTCCGAATTTGACGAAATCAAGTTTGTTGGAAAGCTAGAGACAAGGGCTAACACAATCTTGATAGAAAAAACAATAAGAAGCAAATAAAAATAGGCCCATAAGAAAAAGGTGAGAACCCTTCCTCGGGTAAGACCGGTAAAAACTCCAACACCGAAAACGCAATAGAAGAAGCATGCGAACTCCGTTTTCGATGAACTCGAGCTCTTCATCAAGATGACCATAAGCTCTAAGTCTCACAAATAGAATCAAACAAGAACCAAGAAAGATGATGCAAGGGTGCAATGGTTTGAGATCTCTACGAATGATACGACCAAGGTACTCATCGAGAGCCCCCCTTGATAGTACGACAATCGATCCTATAACCCGGTATCCCAACTACCACCATGAGACCGGTAAAAGAGAAAGCCTATCGAGGGCAAACCTTTGCCTTGCACATGGTCCACTTGAGCTAGATGATGACAATCTTGACTGCCTCAAGTTGGACCACCTTTCTTGATTGCATTGGCTCGATGAAGACTAGATGATTGCTCCCCCATACTCCACTATGGGTGAGCCACTCTTCGGCACATCTTCACAAGTCCATTGATATCACAATGGATGCAAGCTTCAAGCACTTGATCTCTTCGTGATGCTCCACTTGAACTTGCACACTACAAACTTGATGATGATCACCACTTTGATGTCATCCTCCATGGATTGTATGAGATCTTCCACTTGACGCAAGACCATGGAAGCATACCTAACCCCACAAAGAACTCTCACGTAGACCATGGGTTAGTACACAAAGCGTAATGGACAATGCTTACCATACCATGGGATCACTTGATCCCTCTCGGTACTTCTTCTACGCTTTGTGAGTTGATCAACTTGATTCACTCTTGACTTAGTCTTGATCAACCTTGAATCTTTCCAACTCTCTTCATTTGGATGATGTCTTGAAGGTAAACATGAATGATCACACAATCTTCTTCTTCAAGACATGCTTGCAATAAGCTCAACTCACACATGACCAATCTTTGGTTAATTCCTTGAAAAGCACTTTGGCCATCTCATAAACTCCTTGAAACCTACACATGGACTTCAAGACAATCCTATGGACAAATCCTTCGAATATAACTCAAGGCGACCATTAGTCCATAGAGATTGTCATCAATTACCAAAACCACACATGGGGGCACCACATGTCCTTTCAGCCCTGCTAATCTGGTAAGCTCCTTATATCTCATAAGGTGTTTATTTCCCTAGTATAATTATGTGAGGGATCTGAGCCTCCACATTATTTGACAGGAATGGGTCGCGACAGCGGAGCGGATCGACTGTCCGGCCCCACTGCCCGAAGATCTAGCAAGTACTCTCCTGACGGAGATGCTGGTTCCGGCGCCCTATGAGGCGCCGGAGAAGAAGGCCAAGAAGAAGGCCGCGGGGACCAGGAAAGGTCTCCGATGCAAGGTTGTATCGGAGTCGTCATCCGATAACACTGAGACACCCTCCTCCCACGAAGACGAGGAGGAGGAAGAGGAAAATTCTCCCCATCCAGCCGGGGGGATAAGAAAAGGAAGGCCGCCCCATCAGGGGAGGCCGAAGGGTCCAAGAAGGGAAGAGCCCTCCTTCCGGACCACTCCACCACGGCCGCGTTCAACGACGAGGATTGGTTGCCCAAGGACAAGCTCCTGGCGAAGTTTTAAGTATCCGGATACCATAACAGTGTGGTATATTTCGTTTTATTGTTTCTTATCATGCCGAACATGATCATGCAGCCCACCCAAGGACCGTCTCGATGTATCCTCTTCGGATGGGTCTCTGGGCCTGTCGGAGATGAAAAGTGATTCGCTCCGGACCACCTCCTCCCTCGCCCTACGGACGACGCCGAGGTGTTGTCCCGAAGGGAACCAAGCCAGGGGAAGGTAGTTATGGGGGCGCCCCAAGGCGACCTCCCATATGCCGGGCGCATGGAAGGCAAGGCTCCCGTGAGCCCCAATGACGGGGCAACAAGTCCGGCCCTGGCCGCCGAATACTACGCCGGAACCTCCCGTGGTTCCGGACTCTGTCGGGCGACCCCTCACAAAGGGGGGCGAGCCGTCTGTGCCAATGGCCTCTGTCCATCCGGAGGCACCGGACAACTTGCTGGAAGCGCTTCGTGGCGCTTCCATTGATGAAGAGCACCACACTGTCATGAGTGCGGTGGTAGAGAAGGTTCAGTCCGCTAAAAGCGGACTGACTGAAGCCTGTGCCAGCCTCTTAACAGGCTTTGAGGTAAGTAATCAATTTATAAGAAAATGCTATAGCATAGACAGTAGCCCCTGATGCTCTGTTTGGCATTCGCAAAGAAAGGCCAAATAGAGGATCAAATAAAAATCACAGGAGTCTAATCAGAATGTGTCTTATGTGAATAAGCAGGCTTCGCTGCTGGCCGCTGCCGCTTGCACTGCGGAGGTCTCCACACTGAAACGGGACCTTGAGCGGTACGAAAAAGAGCTCGGCCTTACCAAGAGGCAGCTCGAAGAGAACAAAGGTAAGTAATACCCGTCCGTATATTGCTAAGGAATAAAAAAGAATGTGGTTGTTAAGTCACAGGATCATCATGAACTTTGCTAGGGGCCACGACCAAAGTGGCGGCCCTGAAGGAGGCGCTGTCTGAGGCTGAAGACAAAGCGGCCAAGGAGCGCATCGAGCGTGAGAAGCAAGAGGCTCGAGTCGGCAAGGTGCAGCAAGAGCTCCAGGATTTCGTCAAAAAATACAAGTCCTTGGAGCGTGACTCCAAGACGCAAGGGTCTTAGCTTGTGTAGGCCCTTGAGAGTGCAAAAAATGCCAAGGCCGAAGCCCACAAGGCCCTCCAGGAGCTTCAGGCGGTCCAGAAGATAGCGACGGGTAAGGAATTCGTTATGCAAAGCAAGCATGTGAAGGAAACTTTCCTTTTACTTACCCGAGTTCGGAGGTCTCGAGGAGCGTTTGCAAATCTTCCCTGCAGTGTGTCCGATGCCGCGGAATTTTACCGGGCCGAGGAAGGGAGCTTGATGGAGAAGTTTTTCTAGTCTTAGTATACTGGAACCGAACATCCGATGCCCTTGAGCGACCAGTTGAAGCAATTGGTCGAGATCCACAAGGCGGCCGAACAGGCCATGAAGGGCCTCGTAGTCCGGATGTGGCCTGGTGAGCCCCTGCCTGGCAGCTACTTCGGCCTGGTGAGGCGACTTGTGAATGCCTGCCCACGTCTTGAAGTCATAAAGCAGTCCGTCTGCATTGAGGGTGGGCGCAGGGCTTTTACCCGAGCGAAAGTGCACTGGGCGAAGATGGACGCCGAGAAGCTGGTGAAGGAGGGGCTGCCGGAGGGCAAGGAGCATCGCCGCCCTGAAAATTATTATGACAGCGTCCTGAAGGGTGCCCGCCTTGTGGCGGAGGAATGTTCTAAGGATGTAATATTTGAATGAATGTACTCATGTGATCCTGTAATATGAAAACGAGTTCGTTTGCGCTATATAACGCTTGTTGATTTAAAATATTACCTTCTGTGCGGCCGTTTATAAAATCTAAGAGTTGGCCAGTCGTCGGCTTCTGCCCCCATGTAGCTAGTACTGAGGTGTTCGGGATAAATCTGATCACTCTTTATCCCAGTTTTGGGTCCTTCGAAGGAGGTGTCCAGCACAACAAACCAGGCAATCAGACTATAAGGCTTTATCACTCTCACTTAGCCATAGAAGTCTACAATTTTAATTTTTGGTGAAGCCCATAGTATTCGGAAGGCCAAATTTGGGGCGCTATGAATGCCTAAATCGGACAAGGCTGACTCCTCGCCTGAAGCAGAAAAAAATCTTTAGGGATTTGGGACCTCTCGAACAGCGACCAGCCCTCGCCGCATCATGACAGTCAGTTTTCGGCTTTCCCTACTGAGGTGCTCATTCGGAAGAACCGGGACATAACCGCAGTAGTTCTCCCAGTGCTACCTTAGCCGATATAGCGGAACGTAAGGCACCAAAACATGGGAGCCAGGCAAACCCAACTATTGACCCAAGACATGATTCAGAGCTGATGCATATAATGCTATAAGTTCGGGGTGCCGCACTGTTGAAAGTGTTCGGACTTTTCTTTCCGTGTTATGGGGTACACTGAAGCCCCTTGCGTACTGAACATACCAGAATGTACGGGAGCAACTTGTCGTGAATAGCCAAACAAGGAAAAAAAAGAAGGTGAAGAAATGTAATAATAAGCTGACACTGTGCATTGTTATTTATAGGATACGTCAAAGCGTATGTGTATAAGTAGTACAATAAGCGAAAATAGGACTATCTGACATGTCCGATCCAAGGGCGAGCTGCGTGCGGGTATGTAAAACAGGTATAACGATCGGCATGAGAGACCACCTGGGTATTCCCTTGTACGTCAAAGCTTCTTGCTCCCTTGGTGCTTCCCTCCCATAATGGGTCCGATGATCTAGCTATCGGAGAGGGCCTCCAGAGAATACGGTCCTGAAAGGAAGAAAATGATAAAGATATACTGGTCCTGAGGCGGTTGAACCGCATTGTGGGACGTGCCATAGCCGTGCCTCTGCCTATACCCATGGTATCTTTAGTGCGTAGTTATGTACATGCAGCGTAAATTTCGTCGCTTGACTGGGACTAGGACGGAGGCCGAATTGCTAGGCGAGCTCTGAATGCCCCTGGCGATTCTGTTGTAGGTTATTCTGTACTCGCTTGAATGTGTCTGTGGACCTTGTCGCCGAATTGGCGGTTTGCCTCAAAAGGCTGCTTTGCATTTCAGCTGCAAGGGCCGCAGTGTGCTCCTCCGTGCAGAGCGAGCATTCTGTGTTTCCGTTAACTGTTATAACCCCGCGAGATCCTGGCATTTTGAGCTTGAGGTATGTATAATGCGGTACCACATTGAATCTAGCGAATGCGGTTCGTCCGAGTAGTGAGTGATAGCCACTGCGGAAGGGGACGATATCGAAGATTAACTCTTCACTTCGGAAGTTATCCAGAGATCTGAAGACCACTTCTAGTGTGATTGAGCCCGTGCAACAGGCCTCTACACCTGGTATGACACCTTTGAAGGTGGTTTTTGTCGGTTTGATCCTCAAGGGGTCTATACCCATTTTGCGCACTGTATCCTGGTAAAGCAGGTTCAGGCTGCTGCCACCATCCATGAGGACTCGAGTGAGGTGGAATCCGTCAATGATATGATCTAGGACCAATGCGGCAGAACCTCCATGACGGATACTAGTGGGGTGGTCCCTGCGATCAAAGGTGATCGGGCAAGAATACCATGGGTTGAACTTTGGGGCGACTGGCTCCATCGCGTAGACGTCCTTGAGTGCACACTTCTGTTCCCGCTTGGGGATATGGGTTGCCTATATCATGTTCACCGTTTTTACTTGGGGAGGAAATTTATTATGTCCTCCTATGTTTGGCGGCCGTGGCTCCTCCTCGTCGTCGCTATGCAGCCCCTTTTCCTTGCTTTCGACATTCAACTTGCCGGCCTGTTTGAACACCCAACATTCTCTGTTGGTGTGGTTGGCTGGCTTAACGGGGGTGCCGTGAATTTGACACGAGCGGTCGAGTATGCGGTCCAAACTGGACGGGCCCGGATTGTTTCTTTTGAACGGCCTTTTCTGCTGACTGGATTTAGAGCCACTGAATTCGGCATTGACTGCCGTGTCTTCGGCATTATCGCCGTTGTTGCGGTGCTTGTATCTGTTGCAACGTGGCTTTCTGTTGTTGTCTTTGGCCTCCGATGTGCCAAGGTTGCTTGCTGTGTTGTTGCTACGGGCCAACCAGCTATCCTCGGCCGCGCAGAAGCGGGTCATGAGTGTTGTGAGGGCTGCCATGGACTTTGGCTTCTCTTGGCCGAGATGTCTGGCGAGCCACTCGTCATGGATGTTATGTTTAAAGGCCGCTAGGGCTTCGGCATCCGGACAGTCCAAAATTTGGTTCTTTTTGGTTAGGAACCGAGTCCAAAATTTCCTGGCTGACTCTCCGGGCTGTTGTGTTATGTGACTTAAATCGTTAGCATGCGGTGGTTGCACATAAGTGCCCTGGATGTTGTCCAGGAATGCGTTTGCCAGGTTCTCCCAACTTCCGATGGAGTTTGTTGGAAAGCTATTTAGCCAATGCCGAGTTGGTCCTTTTAGTTTTAATGGGAGGTACTTGATGGCGTGTAGATCATCCCCGCGGACCATGTGAATGTGGAGGAAGAAATCCTCTATCCATACCACGGGGTCAGTAGTACCATCGTATGATTCAATGTTCACGGGTTTAAACCCTTCTGGGAATTCATGATCCATTACCTCATTAGTGAAGCATAGGGGGTGTGCGACGCCTCTGTACCGGGCTGGCTTGCCCATCCTCCTGCTCAAAGCCTGGCTGGAGGGGATTGTCTTCGTCTTCGACACTATTTGCAGCGTTATTGTCTCCTGTGCCGGTATCGCTGTTTTTGCTATGGCGGGGCTTTGAGCGGCGCCGATGACGCCAGTTCTTGGATTGCTTCTCGGGGGGATTATCCTCCATTGCCTTATTGCCATCGCTTTCTTTGGGGGTGTCCACCATGTATATATCATACGATGAGGTGGCAGTCCAGCGCCCTATGGGCGGTGGTTCCTGTTCGTCTCCCGCATCGTCGTCCATAACGTCGATGTCTTCGGAGTCAAAGTCGAGCATGTCGGTTAGGTCGTCGACAGTGGCTACTAGGTGGGTGGTGGGTGGGGAACGAATTTCTTTGACGTCCGCTTCCCACTCGAGCCGGACATAGTTCGACCAAGGGTCTCCTGACAAGGAGAGAGACCATAATGAGTTTAGCACGTCGCCTAGGGGCGAGTGCTAAAAGATATCCGCGGAGGTGAACTCCATGATCGATGCCCAATCAGGTTGGATGGGCACGGACGTGAGCGGTCCGGAGTCTGTGGCCGAGGAGAAATCCGAGTGTCCGGCAACACAGGCCTCATAGGAGGTGAAGTCAGTATTTGGCTCTATCGCTGCTGAGTGTGCGGCCTCCGTGGCAGGGTACATCCACCCGTCCCCGGACGACGTGCTTGGTTCCAGATTGAGGGCCGGAGTAGTTACAGGTGTGATTTCCCGAACACTGTCCGATGGCAGAGCTAAATCATGCTCATCGTGACTATGCGGCGTACCTGACATGGGTTCGAATCCGTCGAAGATCAAGTCTCCGCGGATGTAGGCGGTATTAGTTTAAGCTTCCAAACCTAACCTGATGGCCAGGGGCATAGCTCTCGATCTGCTCCAGATGGCCAAGCGAGTTGGCCCACAGTACAAAGCCGCCGAATACGAAGATCTGTCCAGGGAGGAAAACCTCACCCTGGATCGCATCGTTGCCGATGATCGAAGGAGCCATCAAGCCTTATGATGACGACACAGTGGAACTCTCAATGAAAGCACCAATGTCGGTGTCAAAACCGGCGGATCTCGGGTAGGGAGTCCCGAACTTGCGTCTAAGGCGGATGGTAACAGGAGGCGGGGGACACAATGTTTACCCAGGTTCGGGCCCTCTCGATGGAGGTAATACCCTACTTCCTGCTTGATTGATCTTGATGATATGAGTATTACAAGAGTTGATCTACCACGAGATCGAAGAGGCTAAACCCTAGAAGCTAGCCTATGGTATGATTGTTTTTATCCTACGGACTAAACCCTCCAGTTTATATAGACACCGGAGGGAGCTAGGGTTACACCGAGTCGGTTACAAGGGAGGAGATCTACATATCCGAATCGCCAAGCTTGCCTTCCACGCAAAGGAGAGTCCCATCCAGACATGGGACGAAGTCTTCAATCTTGTATCTTCATAGTCCAATAGTCCGGCCAAAGTATATAGTCCGGCTGTCCGAGGACCCCCTAATCCAGGACTCCCTCAGCAACAACTTACCTCATAGTAGCTAGATGTAGATCTAATGGTCACAAACGATGGATGGTAGACACACCATCATCACCAACTTAGTCTTCTGTTGGAGTACTAGCAAGATTCGTGCATTGCACGAAACATCAAGATGCATTTTTTTTATAAAACACTTGTTGTGATTGACCCATTGTAACACCCACAATGCGGCTATATCTCCCACGTGTCGGGGCATGACTTAGAGGCATAGCCGCAAGGTAGGTTTGTTGCAAGAGGGGTAATCTTCACACAATCCCATGTACTAAATAAGAAAGGGATAAAGAGTTGGCTTACAATCTCCACTTCACACAAATACAAGTTAAACATACATCATCCAGAATACAATCAAGGTCCGACTATGGAACCAAAATAAAAGAAGAAAACACCAAATGCTAGATCCCCGATCGTCCCAACTGGGCTACACTACTAGTCAACAGGAAATGAAACAAAACAACGGAAAGATCTTCATCGAGCTCCCACTTGAGCTGGGTTGTGTCACCTGCACTGGTATCATCGGCACCTGCAACTGTTCGGAAGTATCCATGAGTCACGAGGACTCAGCAATCTCACACCCGCGAGATCAAGACTATTTAAGCTTATGGGTAGGAAAAGGTAGTGAGGTGGAGCTGCAGCAAGCACTAAGCATATATGGTGGCTAACTTAATCAAATAAGAGCGAGAAGAGAAGCAACGCAATGGTCATGAACTAGAAGTGATCCTGAAACTACTTAAGTTTAAACATAACACAAGAACAGTGTTCAGTTCCCGGACTTCACCGAGAAGAGACCATCACGGCTACACACGCAGTTGATTTATTTTAATTAAGTTAAGTGTAAGTTCTCTACAACCGGACATTAACAAATTCCCATCTGCCACATAACCGTGGGCATGGCTTTTGAAAGTTCAAACCCTACAGGGGTGTCCCAACTTAGCCCATCACAAGCTCTCACGATCAACGAAGGATATTCCTTCTCCCGGGAAGACCCGATCAGTCTCGGAATCCAGATTACAAGACATTTCGACAATGGTAAAACAAGACCAGCAAAGCCGCCCGATGTGCCGTCAAATCCCGATAGGAGTCGCATGTATCTTGTTCTCAGGGCACACCGGATAGGTTAAGCTACGAGTAAAACCAACCGTGAAGTTGCCCTGAGGTGGCCCCGCAGGCTGCCCATTTCGGACCAACACTCAGAGGAGCACTGGCCCAGGGGGGGGGTTTAAAAATAAAGATGACCCTCGGGCTCCGGAAACCCAAGGGAAAAAGGTTTAGGTTGTTAGGCACATGTAAAACCAAGGTTGGGCCTTGTTGGAGGAGTTTTATTCAAAGTGAACTATCAAGGGGTTCCCATAACACCCAACCGCGTAAGGAACGCAAAATCAAGGAACATAACACCGGTATGACAGAAACTAGGGCGGCAAGAGTGGAACAGAACACCAGGCATAAGGCCGAGCCTTCCACCCTTTACCAAGTATATAGATGCATTAATTAAAAATAAGAGATATTGTGATATCCCAACATATCCATGTTCCAACATGGAACAAACTTCAGCTTCACCTGCAACTAACAACGCTATAAGAGGGCCTGAGCAAAAGCGGCAACTTAGCCAAACAACGATTTGCTAGGAAAGGTGTGTTAGAGGCTTGACATGGCAATATGGGAGGCATGATATAACAAGTGGTAGGTAGCGCGACATGGCGATAGAGAAAACAACTAGCAAGCAAAGATAGAAGTGATTTCGAGGGTATGGTCATCTTGCCTTAAATCCCGCAAAGAAGAAGAACGAGTCCATGATGAAGACACACAGACGTAGTCGAACAAAACCTCACAACTCCGGAACGAAACTGAAGCTAACGTGAGAAGCAACCCAGAAAGAAGCAAACAACACAGTAAACAACCATCACAAAAGCATGGCATGATGCACAACCAAGTATGATGCATGTCCGGTTTAAAGAGGCATGGCATGGCAAAATGCAACAAACAACACTACAAGTTAAGTGGAGCTCAATATGCAACGAGTTGCATATTGATGGAACACCACAACAATTATTGAGTTCTCTCCCGTTTAAGTACTCAACAAAATTAAATGTTGGTTAGCATGACAAGGGGTGAAGCATAATAAAACTACTTAAGTAGGCAAGTTTAAATGAGGCCGAAACAACAAACAACAAGTCCGGAGAATCCTCATATGCATATTGATGGATTTGGTACTGTTCTGCCCTAAACACAGTTTTAGAGTTGTTAAACATGCAAAGTAAGTGAACCACGTTAAACTAGGCATTTTTCCACCCCATTCACACATAAAGTTTATTTAAAACCGAGCTACGATTATTTAGTTATGAAATAAGTCATTTTAGCAAGGCATTTGAGAAAATTTAAACAAATAGCATTTTAAGCATTTCAAACATGAATAAAAGTTGGATATTATTAAACTAGACAAAATTCTAGTCATTTTAATATATAAATTATTTACATGCGATGCACGGTTGGTGAGTTAGGATATGCATGAAGTGCATGGGCTTTTCTGCAAAACTGTAAAACATTGGAAAAAGGATAAAATCGCACAAAGGAAAAAACACCTACAGGCCGAATCTAAAGCTCTCTGGGCTGGGGGAGCTGCTCACCATGGGCCAAGCCCAGTTCGGTGGGAGGAGGCCGGGTGTTGTGATCTGGCATGGGAGGCCGAGCAAGGCCGGGGTCAACGGGCGCCGGGGTCAACAATAGTTGCAGCGCTGCGTTCTGCTCCTCTCGAGCAGTGCAGGGGAAGAAGAGGATGCATCGGCAGGCTTGGCACGATGCAGGACTTCGCGGGCGCAGGAACGGGGTGAAGCAAGGGGTTTCGGGCGGTCGGAATCCGGCCGTGGAGAAGTGCTGACGTTGAGGTGCGGCGGCGCTCGCGGGGTCCGGCGAGGACACGGCTTGAGGTGGAGCAGGGGCACCAGAGAAGGCAAGCGGCGACGGCGACTTGGACAGCACGAGGCTGAAGAAGGCGGGGCGCGGTGTTGGTGACGTGCGGGTGGTTCTCCGGCGACGAGGAACTTGGCAACGCCGGGGTCGAGGAAAACGGGAGGCGCGGCCATGGCTCCGGGCTCCTTGGTTCCTGCAGGTCCAGAGAGAGGGGCACGTGAGGGAAAGAGGAAGAGGAGCAGGGGAAGAAGAGGGAATACAGGGACGTGTGGCCTGGCGCTGCTGCTACTGGCGGCGAAGGCGAGCTCCGGCTGGCGAGGGAATTGGTGAAGGAACGGCGGCGTGCAGGAAGCACGAGAGGATGCAGGGGTTGTGGCTGCTGCTTGCTATGCGGGGAAGCACCGAAGAGGAGGAGATGCTCGGGCGGCGGCTGGACGGGACTTGGTGACGATGACGCCGGGGTTGGGGTCCTCGGCCACGGGGTGTGGAAGGAGGAGCTCGTGCTCCTTGTTGCTGCTCGGGATGGCCTTCAGCCAAGCGGGCGACAATGCACGGGCGAGAAGGAACAGAGGAGAAAACTCGGGCTCCTACTGATCCAGAGAGCGAGGGAGGCTGCGGTTGTCCGTGGTGGATTGATCAGAGGCCGGGTGAGGCTGGTCGGTGATGGAATGGGAGGAGAGGAAAACGAGGAGGGAGGTGGATCTGGAGGCTGCGAGTGGATCGGGGAAGATCCCGAGGAAGAAGAGGACTGGCGGCGGCAGGTGAGGGGATTGATGGGAAAAACTCCCTAGAAGTTAGGGTTGGCCAGTATATATTGCAATGAGATTAGGGGCTATTTGGACCCTTCGATTTAGGTCAGATGGTAGAGATAAATAGGTTGGGGAGTCCAAATAAGGAAACAGAGATGCTTTAGGGATGTTGGGTGACGATCCGGACTCAACGGTCATGAGTGCCCGGTCGGGTTCAGGGAAGATTTTGGACGCGCGAGGGGGTCTGAGAACTGTGCGGAGAGAGGGGTCTAACAAAAGGCCACAGAGGCAAGGGGGGCTAGGAGGGGTTTTCGGAGCCTTCGATCGCGACCAATGGATCCGATCGAGAGGGGGGATAGGTAGGCTGATTATGACTGTGTAGGAGGCCGAGGGCTGCAGGAGAGAAGAGAGAGAGAGAGAGGCTCGACAACAGTTTTCGGAGACCGAAAACGTCCGACTTTTGACCGACTATATTGTCGCTATAGTTATCCGTTGGGGCGTCAAACGGACTTCGAATGCGGTGAAACTTGGCAGGCGACCTACTAACAACATAACAACACAACACGCCAACTTTCATCCCATTCCGAGAACATTTTTCGGCCACTTATAAAATAATATTTCGGACGTGCCGCGGGCGCGTGCGAGTGTGGTTGGGCTCAGAACAGACAACGGAGAGGACGGGGAGACCTGGACGGATGCACGTTTTGAAAACATGATGATGCAATACACATGATGACATGGCAAAATGCAACACGCAAGCAAATGACATGGCAAAGACAGCGAATAACTGGAAGACACCTAGCGTAACGGTCTCGGGGCGTCACACCCATGCAGGAGTAATCCCATGTGTAAAAACTAATGATATATCGAGAAATAGGAGATAAGGTGAAGACGAGTGGGGCGTGGTGGTGATTGGTGGTCGGATTGAGCGGAGGCATGGGGATTGACGACGCCGGCAGCGGCCACCAGGCTAGTTTGTTCCAGAGGCTTTCTTTCTTAATTGCTCAATAATGAGGTTGTTGGAGATAAGGATGAACGAGGGAAGGCCTTGTCTGCAAATGTGGAGAGGGGTGCGGGTATCTATTAGTTTAATTTCCATCCATCAGATATATATCAGACGGTCTATATTGCAAGATGGCACGCGTACCATCATCACCAACTCGGTTTTTATAAGAGAAGAAATATAAGTATGGAGATACAAACGTATTATCGATACTTGTTTCCGTAAACTAGCATCTACATTCTATTCAACGCCTCAGCATGAGGCCTTAGCACAATGACTTCTCGACTGTGTAAAACAAAGGTTTTCCCGTCGCCGATAAGGAGGGGGTGACGGCGACGTGCTTTTTGGCTTTCTCAAGTCCTAGTAGTCATACTAGGTGGTCTAAGCACATGTAGATTTATTCTTTTTCACGTCTCGTGTTCGCCGTACTGCCACGACTATTGATGAATAGACGGTAAGTTATTCACAGGGAAACCCTTGTTGAGCGTGTTTGCGAGAAAGAGACAGAGACAGTGTGCATGTGTGATATGTCTAGAGATTGAGGCAATGATAACAGATTCTTTGTGTCTATGTGTGTGGAGGATAGAGAGAGACATGTACATGGGGCTTTGTGTTGTGTAACATGGAGACACATATACATAATTAGAGAGTGAGTGTGTCAGATACACATGCGGACATGGGGAGAGATGAGGATCCAGATTAATGGGTGTTTGTGCGTGTTTGTGTGTGTTTGTGCGCGCGTTTGTGTGTGAGCGGGAGTGTGTGTATGTGGAGTAGAGAGACCACTAATGATGTAAACCTAGTATAAGGGAAGGGGGAATGGTGTGACATGTGTAGTAGCGGGGTATCACGGGTGCGGGCGGGGGGAGCAGACTATTTGGGAGAGACATTGAGTGTGTGTGGGAGAGGGGTGTGAGAGCGAGAAAGAGCTAGCGACGGAGAGAGAGTAAGAGAGGGGGCGAGAGAGGGGGCGTTTGTGTCCATAAATGGCATATAGATAGGGAGACAACGTTGATGTTGTTTGAAATTGGCCTATGTACGGAGACGCAAGGGAAGCAAGTCATCGTGTGTGTGATAGGGACTTCATGAGAGATATAGAATAGATGGTGTAGAGAACAATGTGCGAGATCGAGAACGATGATACATTAGGGAGCTATGGAAAGAGTCACGACATATATGTATACAGGGAGGAGCTGGGGCGGGTCCGCATGTGGGAGAGATAGAAAGAGGAGAGTGGTGCACAAGGAGACAAAGTGTGCTTGTTTGCAGTGGGGGTGGTGTGTGAGGTGAGTGTGCGAGAACCACATAACTAGGGAGATAGACGTTTGGGGGCGACATTTTGTGTGTATGGGAAAGATACACTCTACATAGTGCGTGTGCTTGGGAAAGAGAGATGCCGGGAGACCTAGCTAGAGAGTGGGGGAAGAGATGTGTGCATGCCCAAGAGATAAAGTGATGGAGACCTATATTGGGGTCCGGACTTTAGAAGAGAGAGGGGTGTTAATGTGCTCGTGTGTTGGTGTTTGGGGGGAGAGAACGACTTGTCTCTGTGTGTGTGGGGGGGGGGTTTAGACATGGGGAGAGATGTGTGAGTTAGAGAGATGAAGAATTTTTGTGTGCATCTGAGCTAGAGAGAGGGGGGATATATACATACCTAGAGCTGGAGAGAATATGCAAGGGTGTGTGTCTTAAAAGAAGGATCCAGATAGATGGGTGTTTGTGCGTGTCTGTGTGTTTGTGCGCGCGTTTGTGTGAGACGGAGTGTGTGTATGTGGACTAGAGAGACCACTAATGATGTAAACCTAGTGTAGGGAAGGGGGAATGGTGTGTCATGTGTGTCAAAGAGAGACAAAGGCATGTGTAGTAGCGGGATAGCATGGGTGCGGGCGGGGAGCAGACTATTTGGAAGAGACATCATGTGTGTGTGTGGGAGAGGGGTGTGAGAGCGAGAGAGAGAGAGAGAGCTAGCGACGGAGAGAGAGGAAGAGAGGGGCCGTTTGTGTGCAGAAGTGGTGTATGGATAGGGAGACAATGTTGATGTTGTTCGAAAGTGGCCTATGTACGGAGACGCAAGGGAAGTGAGTCATCGTGTGTGTGATAGGGACTTCATGAGAGATCTAGAATAGATGGCGTAGAGAACAACGTGCGAGATTGAGAACGATGATACATTAGGGAGCTATGGAAAGAGTCACGGCAATGTATACAGGGAAGGAGCTGGAGCGGGTCTGCATGTCGGAGAGATAGAAAGAGGAGAGTGGTGCACAAGGAGACAAAGTGTGCTTGTTTGCAGTGGGTGTGGTGTGTGAGGTGAGTGTGCGAGAACCACATAACTAGGGAGATAGACATTTGGGGGCGACATTTTGTGTGTATGGGAAAGATACACTCTACATAGTGCGTGTGCTTGGGAAGGAGAGATGCCGAGAGACCTAGAGAGTGGGGGAAGAGATGTGTGCATGCCCGAGAGACAAAGTGATAGAGACCTATATTGAGGTTCGGACTTTAGAAGAGAGGGGGGTGTTAATGTGCTCGTGCGTTCGTGTGTCGGAGATAGAACGACTTGTGCGTGTGTGTGTGTGGGGGGGGGGTTGGCTTCAGGTAAAGAGTGAGGTGTCTATATGCGAGGGACTTTAGCGTAATTGAGATATATATGGTCAATAGTGTGTGCACTCATGGTTGATCAATTTGTTTCACAGTTTGGACTATGAGATAACGATACTTTTGAACATGCGTGATATACCTTGATGTACCAGAATTACAAACCTAAGATTGGAATTTTGGAATTCGACTCCATCATTAGCTTTTGTAATTCATTTAAACAGAGGTACATTTTTAAGCCGGGATTTCGTGATTTCAAATTCATATATCAAACCTAGAGATATACACATACGTGCATGTTCAAACTTTATAATCACCCACTTTATTCATACACATACATATTTTTGCTTTTGTCATCATATTTAGGATAAACACATTTGGAATTTCATTTGAATTGGACCGTATGATGGTATTTTCTTGTAGTAGCTCACTGATCCATATTTGAATTGAATGGACAATCTAAGTTTTGAGTTGGAGACATTGATTTTCAAAACTTGCACTTTTTTTGCATGCCAAACAAACAAATTCTCGGCCATGATATCATAGTCGGTCGTACAAGAGCAGAATATAATTTCAGGCGCCAAAAGTTTTCAAACTTCCCGCTCACATCGAAATATCTCACGCCCGAAAGTTTAGCCCTGCGATATTCCTATTTTCCCCTCGCCACATGAACGAAAAAGGGCTGCTTTGGTAACTCCATTGTTTTCCCCTCTTTACCCCCAACATTCTTCCCCAGAGCCCCTCCCCTTCCCCTCCCCGACCCCCCAACCACGGCAAGCCGCTGAATCTAGTCCTCCGCCGCAGCGGTGGATCTCACACCCCGACGGATCTACCTTCCGCACCTTGGAACCCCCAACTACCAACACACCGCTTCATCGGAGCCGCTTCAGCGATTGGCTTGTCCACCGCTCCAGATCTCCTTGACCGCCATCATGGTCCACCACACCAGATCTGCTTAACTGGCGCCCTCATCCACCACAGTGTAGGCCCTTCACTGACTCCCTCGCCTGTCCCCTTGCTGGCCCTTCATACAAGCCCTCGTCCGCCGCAACAGATCCGCCTCACCGAAAGCACTGTACAACGCGCCCGCCGAAGCCTTCGTCCACTACACCGGACCCGCTCCACAGACGCCATATTCAATTCCACTGGCCTGCTTTACTGTGGGGACCCCGACTCATAAGTCGTGATCACCGAATGTACGTGTACAATGATCCCAGAGATCAATGCTCACTGAACACACAGAAGCTGAATAACAAGAGACTTACATCCACACATACCGTATTACACAAGTAGGACCATTGTGGTTAAGTCTTGAGTATAGCATCGCAACGGAAATCTTCGTTGCTAACTTGGACCCATGCCATCTGCCTTAACCCTACAGGCATTCTGACTGGGAAGCGTCCTAGCTCGCATGCTCGTCACTGAAGTATTCTTCTTCATATCATGTTCTTTCATGCCTGGCCAATAAAATAAGCAGTGGCAAGCCAATGAGTACTTTGAATGTACTCGCAAGCATCCCAAGGGTGATAACAGAATAATTATGCAACGCACTACTGCTAATTTGGCATTTTTGCGGAAAGCTAGTTTTTCTCATGCAAGTATGATCAACATTCATCAAGAATATGAATGCGTCTTCAACAAGTATCAGGAGGTTACAGACATCAACATCGGGATAGAGTTGTGAACAACTCATACTCAAGCTCATCGTGACTTCCTCACGAATCACGTCAACAGATTTACCAAACCGTGTTGTTTGTCAGAAACATATGGACGTAGTCTAAGCAGCACCACCCAACTGTCCTTGACCGTGGACACGTCTATTCGAATAGTTTTACACTCTGCAGAGGTTGCACACTTTACCCACAAGATCCGGGGAACTTCCGTGTCATCCACGACCCGCGGTACCTCAAGTACCCGGGGTAAGCACCCGATCACTATCTTTCCCTAGACGACACTAACAAGGAGTCCACTCTTGTTCCGTATCCTCACGATGTACATCATACGAGACTCACTCGAGATCGTAACATCCGAGAGGGGACACAACGGTGTATCCGGTGCCCTGTGAAAACAGTCATGGCCACCCTACCTGGCACGACCCCGTCCTGAGAGAGAGCACCAACTCTCCCCCGTCACTAGTAATGCGGGCTCCAAGCTAGTATCGGCCTAGGTAATCAATAATGCTTTTTCCCATACAAAGGTAGAGTGGTTGCGCATGTAAGGTTGGGACAGTCGACAAATCTTAAATCTAATCCGTCTCTGTAAACAACACTTTTATCGAGCCTCGGAACACTACCTCTCCACCAAGTAGTGACCTAGTTCATCATCATCTCCCAGGGGCATTAGTGGCACCCATTGGGCTGTTTGCAAGTATGTCAAACAACACTTGTTTCTTTCCATGCATAACCCTAACCCACTTTGCATAGCCATTTACTATAGCATATTTCTACAATCCACCAACACAACTCTAAGCAAGGGTAGAGTCATGAAAAATGCAAGTATCAATGGAGTATGCAACGGAGGCAAGCCTAGCAAGGTTGCCATTCATGGTATATCATGCACTCAGTGAAGCAATGAAAATGCCATCATGATGTAAAATGGTTCATCATGGTCAAAGGGCTACTTGCCTTGGTCTTCAAAGTCTTCAAGGTCTTCAAATATCTCTAGTCCATCTCCGAGCATTTCGTCTACTTCGTCAACTATCGTCGAAAAAAACCATAATAAGCAACACAACAAGGCAAGAATAAATGTGCTCTAAAAATATGAAGTTGACTTTTATTGGATACCTCTGGTCATATGAGGAATGACCAAAGTGATTTCATTGGAAGTGGATCAATGGATATTTCTAAACATTTTGATATGATGAAATCAAGGGGTTTATGGATTTGCAAGAAGTGTAGAGAAACATATTTTTGAAAAATGAGCAAAGGCACCCATTTAACAAACCATGATTTTAGAAGCATCTAGGAGTTGGTTTCACTGGATTTGGAGTTCAAATGATATTCCTATGAATTTACAAAGTTGGCTATATATGAAGAAATAGACCATTATTTGAGGTGATACAGAAAGTATTTGTAAAAATGTTCAAAAACTAAGTTTTGAACTTATAGACATCTAGGATTTTGAATCATGGAATTTGGATAAAAAATGGGCTCTCTGTGATTTTCTAAAGTTCAGCACAGAAATAAGAAAATAGGATTTATTTAATATGTGTGAAGGGAAATGTGCTAGAAAAATGTGCAAAAAGCACCATGTGATAGGGCATGATTTTAGGAACTACTAGAAATTTGAATCATCCAATTTGGAGTTAATTTGAACTATGTATGGATTTTACAAATTGTTTAGAAAAGAAAAGGGAAAAGGGCTCTATGCCTGCTGGGCCAGAACAGCCGCAGGGCAGCGGCCCAGCCAGCGACGCGGCCCAGCGCACTGGTGCATGCGCGCGCGCCAGGTTTAAACCTGACGGGCGGGGCCCAGGCGTCAGCGAGAGAGAGGGGGGCGATGGAGGGGAGAGGCTGACAGGCAGGGCCCGCCTGTCATCCCTAACCCCGAGTCCAGGCGGCTGGCGAGCTCATCGGTGACGATGCAGGGCACGGCGAGGTCGGGCGAGGGCACGGCTGGGCTCAGCGTCGTGTCGCCGTTTGGGTGGAGGTGGTGGACGTCACCAGAGTTGCCTGGCTTGCCGGCGACGAGGTCTCGCGGCGGAGAGGCTTCAGGTGGTGGTCGTTCCGGTCGACTCCGGCTGCAAACGAGGCGGGGGAGAGAGGGGAAATGATCAGTGGGAGGAGGCAGTTTCAGATCGGGGCAGAGGAGGAGCGGGGGAGGCCTGTACCTCGCGGACTCTAACAAGACGAAGCGGCGGAGCTCGAGCTCGATCTCGAGCTCGGGCGGCTCTGGAGAGGAGCTGGGGGTGCAGGGGGAGGGTTTGGTGGTGTAGAGAGCGAGTGGTGAGGAGAGAAGGGCTCGGGGAGGCCTTTAAATAGGCGAACGGTGAGGTCCCGTAGACCCGTGCGCCGGCGAGCTCACGCTCGTCGCTGCAGGGCTCGGGGGAAGCAGGCGTGGTGTCTGGGGTGTTCCTGGACGTCGACCACGTCGGGTGAGATAGAGAGAGGGAGTGGGGAGAGGTCAGAGACGCGCGCGTGTGAGCCGCTCCATTGGCGCGCTCGGGCGGCCTCTGTTCGCTAGAGCGGAGGCGCGGGGAGGAGGAGAGAGGAGGGGGCCGACCATGTAGCGTGCTGCGGACGTCGAGGCGCATCGGCAGGCGCGCGGGGAGGCCCGAGTTGGCCGGAGGTGGCTGGAAGGGGGCGGCTACAGTGCGGGAGCGCACTGTAGCGCGCTCCAGAGCGTGCAAATGGCCGGCATGCCATTTTTTTGCAAAGTGGGCACGGCAAAGCATGTCTGGTAGCTCTATGGAGGAGTAAAGAATGTGGGGAAAGCCTTGGATGCCTTGGGTGGCCACTGGAGTGAGGAGGGAGGTGAGGAAGAGGGGTGCAAGGGCTGTCCAGAGGGGTAAAAGAGGTGGTTTCACCCCTCAATAATTGATCTGAGATGCAGCCATTGCTACTGGAGGTAGAAGAGGTCTAGGAGGGGCTGTGGTAAAAAGTGGAGGCCATGGAGAAGAGTGGAAGAGGTCAAAACAGGGGTTTCAGTAAAATGGCAGAAGGTGTTTGATGCTGGTTTGGGCAAGAAAATTAATTCCACTTGATATGAGAATTAACAGGATGGAATGGCACATAGAAGTAGGATGTTCCACCAAGTTTGAGCTTATTTGGGCAAAGTAGCCAATGTAACTTTGGTAAACCCTAGAAATCAACAAAAATGGCTTTACCAAGATTTAGTCATGCAAATCTATTCTCCTTGATGCACCACTTGGTGTAGTGTCATCATTTGAGGTTATGAACGTGTCCACAAAAGTTGAGATCAAAAGGAGAAAGTTGCCAATGTAGAGTTGTTCAAATTTGGTTCTAAACAGGAAGGGTTTTGGGGCACTTTGAGCAAGATAACATTCTCTCCAACTTGTGCCATTTGGTCTAGATGAATAATTAGACCATTTGAGCATGTTCACAAGGTTTGAGAACATTTGGACATGTTTGGCAATGTAAAGTTGCTCAAACTTCAAAATGGACAAAAATGGTTTTGGGGATATTTCATGGGGTTATACTATTCTCCATGACATGATACTTGGCAAGATCATCAAACATGTCATATGTGACATGCTAGAATTTTCTTGGAATTGTTGGGGAATATTTCCTGTAGAAATATTTCAAATCCTTGAAATGGGCAGAAATGGTTTTTGAGGGATTTGACCAATATTTTGAACATGACCATGTGTTGAAGCTCTTATATATGGACAATATATGTCCATTGAGTTTCCCTGATTTTTGTCAAATATTTTTGAAACAATAAAATAATTTTTCCCTATTAAAGACCATTTCTGGCCTTAAGAAAAAGCTTTTAAATAAAATAGTAAAATAACTTTTAAAATAATATTTTTGTGGTTTCTGGGTATCCTATATCTAATAGGAGTCAAACATATTTTTGGAAAGATTTTTACTGCTCTGAATTAAGTACTTGCAGTACAAATCTTAATTCAGGGGTTTTTGGAAAACTAATTTTTGAAAATACTTTTTGGCCAAATTATTTTTGTAAGAAAATACTATATTTCTCTATACACATGGCATGATCATTGGTTCAAGAGTTTGGAGCAAGGAGATGAAGTATATGAGTTGGAGGATTTATTTGATTTTTAGAGCACTTGCAAACAATAGACAAAATCCAAACAAGGCAAGGTCCAAAACACTCAAAAGTTTTTGTCAAACCACATTTTATCATGATTTATTAGCTTAAGTGTTGTGGCATGAAAATCAGGGTGTGACATTTACCGAAGCCGCAACCTCATCAGGTTATTTTGATTTGTACTCCTTCGGTTTCTCTTTATCGTGCAACTGTTCACTTTCCACAGATGAGCTTTCTTGTATGTTGACAGGCGCCGCAACCGTAGCACCGGAGCCGCTTCAGCGGCGGCGACAGCCGGCCCAAACTCAACCGCAACACAAGCACCATCGACGATCCTTAGCTATCAAGTATGCCAACAATACCCATACGCCGCTAAGAATCAAGTACTATTATCCAACGGCCAGCGCCTACGTTCACTTTCTTAGCATAAGCACCGCACCTTTGAATTTCTTCAAGGCATCATTCAGTTTTTCATGAGACGCGTTATTCTGCTTGCACCTGTAGGGCCATATTTCTGGCAGTGAACATGTTACATGTGCTAAATTACATACCAGTGCACATATACTTAATATGCTTTAGTTTTGTCCTAAGTATTACTGTACTTCCTAGATATCACTGCCTACTATTTTACTTCTTGCATGCTATATTTATGATAATGGTGTTGTTCTGATGCCACCTGTTGGTTCCATCAGACTGCTTCATGTTCTCTATGCTTAATTACACATCAACAAACTAGCATGTGGTTCCGCTGGTTTTTGTTCGTTTTACCCTACATTTTCTGATGCTAGCTATTACATCACTGCTCCGAGCCTCTGTTCATTACTTTTTTGTGTGTTCTTTGATCTTCCCAAGTTGCATGACTAATTTGATGCTTCTATTAATTATGGAGTTGCCAACCCCATCAAGCAAAATATTTGTTCTTTTGGGACTGGCACCTCGAACAAGCATAAAAATAGAGGGAAGCAGATATATTGTCGTGTATGCACACACCCTTCTTTCATTAGTTTAGATGAACCATTGATGATCTATTCGAACCAATGCATGTGATTAAAATTAATTTTACCTAAATAGAGGGTGCAGAATAAACTACAACAAGTAGATTTGCAACCACGGGATGCTGACGATATCTTCAAAGAACATTGCAACAACAGCGAGGCTTCACATCAACATATGGTAAGCTAGTGTGTTTTAGTACATGTGAAATGTAATGCATGTGGGCTGCTTTCTTGGCTTGTGCCCTCAACCTGTAATCCTATAGAATAACAAATAGTTCAGTTGTCTGCTTTGCTGTATTGCTTGATTCGAATGCTTTTTGTTACTTAAGTTTACAAGGGTTAGGTTCGTTTCGTTTGGCTACTGCATAGCGATGCCGTGGTATGTCGTGTACAAGGGTAAGGTTCCCGGAGTCTACGACGATTGGGAGGAGTGTCGGAGACAGGTTCACCGATTCAGCGGTAACAGTTACAAAGGGTACGCCACTAGGGCCGAGGCCGAATCTAGATACGCCCGCTATCTAGCGGGAGAGGGGAGGGAGCGTTGGAGGAACCGGATGAAGACGAGTTTCATCATGATGATGCTCATCGTGATGACCGTAGCTCTCTTCTATGTGATGGTACTTTAGATGATCGATATCGACTTGTAATGTGAAGACAAACTCGCGGTCTCGAGACTTGTAATATAATGTTCTATCTTTGTTCGGTCTTTTCAATTCGGAGACTAATATGATGAATTGTATTCGGAGACTAAAATGATGAATTGTATTCAGAGACTAATCTTCTATTGTATTCGATGAATCTTTTGTTGATGTGTGCTGTCTATATTTTGTCCAATTATACATTTTGTAACCTGTGCAAAAAACAGAAAATAAAAAAATAAAAAAACCTAATATTCATACTAATGGCGCATCACATCATAGTGTGCCATTAGTATGCCAAAGGATACTAATGGCGCATCATTAAACAGTGCGCCATTAGTATGCTGAAGTTACTAATGGCGCATCCTGTTGTTGTGCGCCATTAGTATGCCGAAGTTACTAATGGCGCATCATGTTGTTGTGCGCCATTAGTATGCCAAAGCACCTGGGTATACATGGCCCCCTGGGAGGCATACTAATGGCGCACTGTTGTATATACTAATGTCGCATCTGAGGTGCGCCATTAGTATACCAGATACTAATGGCGCACCAGTGGTGCGCCATTAGTAAAATATACTAATGGCGTGGCACTAATGGCGCACCACTAATGCGCCATTAATGGCCAAATTAGGTGCGCCATCAGTAGGCCTTTTCCTAGTAGTGCTTGTTACGCTATACCTGAGTTGGCCAATATGTCAGCAGTGCCTGCTGTACTGTCGTAAAGAAATGCATGCCTAGTTCATTTGAGTCCTTAACTTTTCCTCTGAACTTCATCACAAGACTGTCTTCGTAGTTTATATGAGGCCACACTGTTAAGTGCTTTCTCAGATTATTTCAACTGCTTAGATGCCTTGGCAACTTAAATATAGCGGTGGTACACTCCCTTTCAACTAGGGATGTCAACTGGGTCCCGTTTAATCCCGATTAAGGTCCACTAGTGGTATGATACTTCAAAAGAGTTTTTTTTGAGGAAAATGAACTAGGGAGCTAGCAAAAACTAACTAGATGGGACTGGCGGATGTTGTTTATTTGCCACTTACATCCCTAGTTTCATCTTACCATTTTAATTTCTTTTCGGCTGATGCTGCTTCGAACCATTTAAATATAGCTTGCCATGCTTGGCAATAATTCATATGTCGTTTACCATGTAAGCTTACTGCCTAGATCATGCGATAACTATCTCTTATTTATGTCCAGCGGAAACCTTTCAGGATGCCGTTCACACTAGGACACAATGTACAACCCCATAATCTATTTGTGGAAGCAGTGTGCCATCCATGTTACCAGATGATAGCAGTTCAGAGGCAACACCGCTGGAGAGCAGTCTAAGCATAGATATTATAGTTCTTGAGGCTCTATTAGAGGCAGAAAGAGATGGTGTGGCTTCCATGAATGAGGTAATCTCGATCTTGAAGCTGGATATTATGCAATTAGCTGCACGCATTATGCAAGCAACCCAAGAATTGGAGGAAGTAAGAATGTTGCATTTGAAGACGGAGGAGGTCTTGCTACTTCTACTATATGAAGCCTAGGGTAATCCCAGTTCTTCTTTAGATAGCAGTTGAAATTGTCATTAGATTATTGTATTTGCATGTTGTGTCATGTCTCTGAATGGATTATGTTGTAAGACCCCCTATGTTGTCCATGTGTTGTAATGATCCGAATTTTTTAGGCGAGGTAATCCTCAGTACTTGTATGATTGACATAAGGTGAACTGTTTTTCGTGTGAGCATATTGTATTGGATGAAATAACTGTTTGACTCAAAGTGTATCCAACCTACTGAATTCGAAGATCACGGCATTTCTAAATCATAATCATATATAAAGGTGGAATAAATCTTTGTTGTGGTTTTGAAGAAATAAATAACAAAACGTAGAATTATTTGTGGATATTCGTAATCGAATAAAAATTGGATTTGGATTTAGTTGCCAGGGCCCAGGGAAAACGTGAATGCTAATTCTCCCAAGTTTTGAATGAAGCGGCTAAACACCCACTATCATTTGTGGGCTACCCGAAGCAAGTGTTTGCGAGATGGAAATTACTGTCTACCCCTGACACTTGACATCCTTATCGACCGGATTTACACTGCTGTCGATAGGGGTAGACTAGTAACTTCAATCAGACGTGACACGATAGCCTCTGAGCCCATTCAGACACGGTGGGCGCCAAACGTGGGCGGCAAAACACATTTGATTCAAGCTCATCCGAAAGACATGTGTCTCTCCCTCCATTTCCCCATTCATCCACGGTGTGCGGCAAAACAAACTCTCCTCGTCCGAAATCGATGTAGGCTAATATTTTAAATAGGGGCAGATGTGTAACTTCCCTCAGAAGTGACACAACCGCCCTACCTGTCAGCCCCGTTCGTACACCATGGGCGCCAACCATGGGCGGCAAAACACCCTCTCCTCGCTCTAAATCATTACCGACATTTGGGAGATGCAAGATTACCGTCCTATCCCCAACCGACGTGATGTCTGAAATTTTAAACGGGGATAAGTTCGTAACTTTCCCATATTTTAGACAAGCGCGTCCCAAAGTTTGAGACCCTCCTCCCCCTCCATTTCCCCATTCATATACCATCAGCGCCACAACTACCTCCCCACTGCGGCTAGCCTCCTCCGTCCGCCACCCCATCCTCCACCTTGCCAGAGCCGCTACCCCTACCACGTCGTCCACTGCAAGAGATGGACGCCTCTCATCCACAGCGCCGGACTAGGATCCTTTCATCACGTTATCTCGCTTCATCGGCGCCGTCGTCCACCTTGCCGTTGCCACTCCTACGACCGCCTCGTCCACGGCAATAGGATTTATCCCCTGACCCGGCCATCTGCCATCTAAAGTCTTCTTCCCCGCTGCCGACAGCCATCACACCTGCAACACCCTCAACGTATCAGTAGGGGCCTACATGGCGTTGCAAGAGAGGTGGTACTCTTCCATATCTACTTAAGTTATTGATCTCACCCGGAAAATAGATCTTAAATTGTTTACTATACTTTTCTTGTCCGTACCAAATCGTAGTGGCTAGTTGAATGCAAACATTGCTTGTGAAGTAGCTTTGTCCGCTTTGCACCTTCAGATCCGCCATGTCACGGTCACTATACTCATAAAGTTTATGGTTTCCCCCCTTTATATTCACTACCATCATCGTAGGTGCTTCACTGCTTCGTGTCGTGCTAGCACTGCTCCTCAAGACCTCAACCCATCAAGCGAAACAACATGCCACTCATAATTCCAAAGCTTACGTGTTGAAATACGAATCTGATATGATGCTCATATTACTAAAACAAAGAACGTTTAATTGGTCACCTAATGTTCCTATATTCGTTTCGAAAAGCATGTGCGCCTCCCACTGGTCCAGCTCAGTCCACTTTCCTGATTTTACTCTTGATGCTTAGGGTTTTCCCCTTTTATCTACTCTAGTATGATCTGCGTAGGTGCTTTCTGTCGTACTAGCATTACTCCACCCTTCAAGCTAAACAACACAACTCTCAAAATTCCAAAGCTTAGTTGTTCAAATATGATTGTGATATGATACTGATATTAGTTAACAGACATATTTAATTGGTTAGCTAAAGGTCCCACTTGAGTTTCCAAATGCATGTCGTGACATATAGAGAGAGACAACAGAATTGCATTTCTTTGTCACATGTTGACTGTACTTTCTTGTCCATACCAAATATTAGTTGTTATTTCAAAGCAAACATCGGTTGCTAACTACCCTTTGCGCAGTTTGCAGCTTCAGATCTGCCATCCCACTGCCACGGTCAACACTATACTCATCATGCTTACGGTTTCCCCATTTCATGATGACCACGATTAGCCTACGTGGTTTGTGTCGTAATAGCACTGCTCCACCCGTCGAGCTAAACAAGCTTAGTTGTACAAATTCAAATATGATATTATGCTGATATTAGTTTTTTCGATAAAGGGCGCTTTTATTATCTCAAAATGTAGCATCAAAGTGATACAAAGCATTATGCTGATATTAGTAAAACTGAGAGATGTTTAATTGGTCAGCTAAATGTTCCTACTTTAGTTTCGAAATGCATGTGAGCCACATATGGACAGACCGGAAGGAATAGTATTTCTCTGTGCGCTCTGGTTCATCATGGATGGCCAACCGACATTGTATAGAAAGACTTGTAATATCTTCAATCTGCTTGCTTTTCTGCTCTTCTTTTAGATGATCCTCTTCTCTTGCGGTCGACTGGTCAGGTCGAGTTATTCTCCCTTAGTATATTTTGAATCTGTCAGGTCAGGTCGACTTGTTCTTCTGTACTATATGTTGAAGCTGTCATCTGCAAAGTATCATCACTTCTAGAGCTATCATATTTTGAGTAGTAGGCCACACTATATTAATGCACACACCAAATTACAGCATGCATGGCACCTCTTAGAATAATTGCAGAGATAGCACAAAGGGGTTTAAAGGGAGGAAGTATTGGATTAGAATCACTTCTGCATTACAAAGATAATCTCATTGTTTTTATGTTTTCATGCATGTCAGGTATTGAACATTATCAAAAGGAATATGAGAATGGGCGCACGAGAGGAATATTGCGGAACAATCCACTAGCTAACAAACTTGGCATGGTGGAGGATGGCCTATCTTATTCACCCATCAAGGTGCATGCTCTAACTTGGCAAGGTTGTATTGGTCGCACATATTTTGCATCTGACCTCTTGCATTACTTCTACTTTGTTACACCATCTGCTTAGTTTAAGCATCATATATGAGTATATTCCATACCTATCCATTTTCTGTACCTATTCCATGTGTCATCATACTATGTTTTTCCAGTCAAATGTTGTTCTTTCGTAATAGATGTCCAAAAGGAAGAGGGTGAGTGCAGATCCTCAAGGAGTACAAACTAGGTATTTGGAAAAGGTAGTGATACCTGTTAACTTAGATAGATCAGCAGCCATAGAAAACACAGGCCTAACTGTACCAGACTTTACCCCTTCTCTAGTGGCCAAACCCCTATTAGAACTGCTAAGAGCCCAACATCAGGTACTGTCTATGATATCAATTCAAAATTTGAACTCCTAAATTTCTGCAAGTGCCTTATCTTCTCTCTTGTATGAAAACTAATTTTAGATGAATCTCCTTGCTCAAAGGATCATAGGATCTCATGACAATACTGGGCTCTGCATTGCTCTTGTCAGTACCTCTTGCCCTTTGTCAGCATACTTACACTCATTGCCATTTGATTATGTAGCATCACTGTAATTGTTCGCTTCTTTATCCTCCCTTTGCTTGAAATTATAAGATCTATATTTACTCTTAGATAAATGTAGAATTAACACAATGGTTATGAAGTTTTGGATTGCTCATGTAAGTACCTGTTGTCATGTACTCCCTCCATAGCGAATTAATCCAATGTATTCAGAACTTAATAGTGCTAGATACATCCATTTGAGCGACAAGTAATAACGGACGGTGGTGGTATTACTGTACATGCATCGTGAGATAGTTGACTGTCTAGCATTACTCTGCATCTTATCTGCCCTGCCCTCCACCTTCTCCAAATTATCATATCTACATTTACTGTTACCAAAATGTTGAATAAAGCCAATGCCACTGCACACATTGATGTTTGCATTCCTCTTGTCAGTACCTTTTGCCTTGTAACGCTGTACTTAATTAATTGCTATTTGATTATGTATCATTAGTCTGCACCTGAGCTTCATTATCCTCTATTTCTTCCAATATTATTTGATCTATATTTACTCTTTGCAAAATGTAGAATAATGGCAACGCTTATAAAGAATTTTCTTTGGGGAATTTATTGAATTATCCTTCCATCAACATGGAGAAGGGCTTTGTCCAACCCGTGTTAACATGTAATGTAAGTTCATCCTTCTCAAGCCTTCAAACTTTGTTCTAGTATAGATTTGGATAGGCATCATTTCCTCCACTGCTGTTTACATCTGATTGGATGTTTGCAACAACTACCAGTTTTAAATTGTAGTTGTAAAAACATGTTCCTTATGCAGAACAGATCCATTTATTTGCTTATATAATTGTGAAACCTGTTACGTGTCTCCTTGTTTCTATTTCAGAGTCATATCTCTTAGGCTAGGCAGAACTTTAGGAAAGATAGTGAGCCAAACCATCTTGAGGACAGCGAGATGACCCCAAGGTCCTGTCTTGATGAAGACAGTGAGTTGAAGCTACTCACCAGCAGGTGTGAAACAACCTTTGTGCAGTCGCTGCCTCAATCAGTTCGACTTCTTCAGTCTCAAATTAAAGCGGAAAGGCTTGCTTCAGCTCAGCTCTGACTTGAAGTCAAAGATGTAATGAAGATGTCAGGGGACTACCTTGCGCACTATGGTGCCATACATCTAGGGATGAAGCATCTATCGTTGACACAACTGAGGTCTCATCATCTTATTTGGCTGCTTGCGGGGCCCAACCTTGCTAGGTCTATTGCCTTATGAAGTGCTCTCAGTTTTGTATGTTCTTTTGTCGACACGTTTATATGCACTGGTGGCGACCTTTGATGCCCAGTTTATGTATTCCGCGGTCATGTTGCACTTTATTATCACCGGTAGCGAACTTTGATTCCCAGTGGATGTAATATGCCGTAATTTCTTTATTGTATAGTCTAGGTTTATTCTTTGGTCGATATGCTGTAATTTAGGCTGGAAGGTTCAGTGGATCTCAGTGTTGTCGGTCTTCAGGACGGCCTGTGACTCATATGGGCCAAAACGTGGGCCTATAATCATCTTGGGCCATTAGTAGGTCTAAACCTATAGTAGTTTCCCACCTTTAACATGCCATGGGCTACATATTTACTGTAGTGACACTGGGCCTCCTACGGGCCGTAGAAACAATGGGCCTTCTACGGTCCGTAGAAACAATGGACCTTCTACAGGCCGTAGAAACAATGGGCCTTCTATGGGCCGTATCATCAATGGGCCTTATACGGGCCGTATGATTGATTGGCCAAACATGGGACAAAAACAGACCGCATTATGGCCGTAAACGGGCTAGAGTTGGAGTCGTCCGTTCATGGGCCGACCATAACGGGCTGTCATTAATAGGCCGTATTTGATGACGCTATGAAAACGGCCCAACGTATTAACGGGCCACAAACGGGCCGACTGTAACCGCGGGCTGAATTTGGCCCACAAGCAGAAAATGGCAGTAACGGGCCGTAAGTAACCGAATGTTTGAAATGAGCCCAAGAATAAATGGGCCATGAGAAGGCCGAAAGATAACATGGGCTGCAAATGGCCCAATGGATTAATGGGCCATTAATGGGTATAAAGTGATAAACTGTTCATTACGGGCCCGTTTCACCATGGGCCGTTAATGGGCCAAGAGTTACAAAGGGCCTCATATGGGCCGAAAGATGTCATGGGCCATACATGGGCCGGAACTTAAAATGGGCTGGAATCATATTGGACGGCCCAGATGACGCTACTGGGCCTAATTTGGATAGGTCGTAACGGGCCCTGGGTTAGCGGGTTGTAAATGGGCTATATGCGAACAGGCCGTTAACTGGCTTTCCGTGGGCCGCCCGCCACCTTTTGACCAAGTCAAACAGGCCGGCCTTTTCACAGGAATGGGCCTCTGTTTGGATGTGCCACATGTCGACGTATCATAGGCGCCTTCGGTCCAATGAGTGGATGATATCTATCCCAACGGTGAGCCGACATGTGTTTCCTCCAGCCATTGATGATTTTACACGTGGAAAATCCCCATTGGTCGGGGCTGTTAGTGGGTTATCGGATCCAAAACCAGACCTGATAGCTTAACGGCGTTCTGTTACGGTGGATGCCACGTGTCGGTCACCCTTGACGAAAGCACTTTTGTGACGCGCGATTTATCGTCATGGAAGTGGACACTTCTGTGATGATAATTTTGGTAATGTCATGGAACACTTCTATGACAGCACAGGTATGACTATCTTGATTCTGTCATAAAATTGTCATGGATGTACATGCATGACAGAAAACGTGGCCTACTATGACAAGCACGTATCATCACGGAAGTGCATTTTTTGTAGTGCAACCAAATACAGATAAACAATGCATCTGTTTGATAACTGGACAAATGCTCACTACAACCAACCTAACAACCAAATACATATAAACAAGGCATCTGCTCGATAACTGGACAAATGCTCACTGCAACCAACCTAACAACCAATACAGATAACAAGGCATCTACTCACTATAAATAACCAAATATAGTCATTCATGAAACTAAAGTGGACAATTCATACTTAAACATCACATAGCCCTATTGAACATTACATTTTTGCATAACTGAAATACATTTGTGCCCCTATTTCCTTCGCTGTACTCATTCATCCCCACGCTCTTAACTTTTTCTCACTTTTCCCCACTCCCTTGTTTGAAACTCTCACAAATGGGCAAACTGGACGTTGTCGTCGGGACAATGGCTTGACCGTTAACTCTGACTAGTGGGGCCGCGTAGGCATTTCGTTTTTGCATGCAACTGACTGCGGTAATGGGGTAGCACGTGTCCATGGACCATGCCAAAAACGTCCCATCATATAAGAGGGGGAACCACCTACGGGCGCATTGCCCCTACCATTTCCCCCAAATCCCCTCCCCGCTGCATCGTCTCCCTCTCCCCACTGCGTCGTTTCACTCTCCTCCACCGAACTATCTCGCTTCCCCCCCACCGCATCCTCTTCCTCACCTTCATCGCCTCCCTCATACTGATGGCGGATGCTCGTGACGACGCCAGCATAGTGGATGGAGATCTGATGGGCGCGGTGACCGCGACATATGCAGTGCAGGACGTTGGCGGCATCCACAGTGCTACGGGGAAACTCGCAACCGCCGTCGCGGCTGTGGATGTGGAGAAGGATGTGGATGGCTCCACCTCGGTGCTGCCGGAGCTGAAGGTGACGGTGTCGAGCACCACAGTCCATCCAGATGCGCAGCCTGGCGAGGAGAAGATGGTACATGAGGTGCTTCCATTTTCTTGTACCCGAGTTGCAATATTTAGATTGTAGAGTTAGTTTCATTGGTTGGATTGTGATTCGTAGGGTAGTACAGATGGTTAGAGTAGTTGGTTTGAGGGATGGGGTTTTCTGTATGGGGGGATGGGGTTTTTTTGTATTAGGGTTTTTTGGATTACATTCTTTGCAAAAATGCAAGACAGATCTTAATGAGAGATAGGGATCTCTGTTCTTAAATGCTACACATGATTATTAGATTTGTTTTTTCATGCTACACAGATTGGGGTTTTGAATGCTACAGACATGTATGCTTAGATTTGTTTTTGAATGCTACACAGATTGGTGTTTTGAATGTCATATGCCCAAATGGAATGCATTAATTTTGATGTACCTATCAATTGATTAAGAACTTACTTGATTCATCGGTATATAAATTTGTCCACAATACGTAGTTATATTAGCTTTGTTGTTCAATGTGTGTGCATGACAATGGAAAATGCAAATAGGATCATAGTATGGATAATATGATCAATGTGTCATGTGTGCATATCCAAATTATCAGTTGGCTTCTGTATTTACTAGTAATGGATGTAATTTTATATCTAGGAGGATGATTCTGTGGGGAATAAGAGGAAGCTGGACTTTACTGGGTTCAAGGACCCGTGTGATCCAGAGTATAGTGACGATGAAGAATATGAGGTAAGCCTACTTGAAATTTAGATTGTTCATTTAGTTCCTTTGACATGGTGTATATGCATTTATAATGTATTAATGTAATCCATTCATGTGTCCAGTATGAGTCTGGAGAAGATGTGGACAACGGCAACGGTGCGTCCTACACAGCGAAGGAGGAGGAGAAGATCATGACCAAGGTTGTTGCTTCCTTCTACAACCGCAAGATCAAGAAGTGGCACTGCCCCTACTGCACCACCAAGCCAAAGTCAAAGGATGGACGCATCGATCACCTTGTGTCTCATGTAGAGGATGTAGCGATTCGCGGGGATGACTACAAGATCAGGGGGCAGCATGCTGCCCTCGCAAAGGCCCTGATTCCTCTTCCCAAGTGATGTGATGATGTTTTATCTTTTACTTTTGGTAAACTGAATGTGGTTGTTTGGTAAACTTTGCGTGGTGGTATCTATAGTAAACTTTGTGTGTGATCTATGGTATTAATGTATTATGCTATTGCTACCTCTTGAGCACCGCGTTGGTTTTCCCCGAAGAGGAAGGGATGATGCAGCAAAGTAGCGTAAGTATTTCCCTCAGTTTTTGAGAACCAAGGTATCAATCTAGTAGGAGGCTACGCGCAAGTCCCTCGTACCTGCACAAAACAAATAAATCCTCGCAACCAACGCATTAAGGGGTTGTCAATCCCTACACGACCACTTACAAGAGTGAGATCTGATAGATATGATAAGATAATATTTTTGGTATTTTTATGATAAAGATGCAAAGTAAAATAAAAGCAAAAGGAAATAACTAAGTATTGGTAGATTAATATGAGGAAGATAGACCCGGGGGCCATAGGTTTCACTAGTGGCTTCTCTCGAGAGCATAAGTATTCTACGGTGGGTGAACAAATTACTGTTGAGCAATTGAAAGAATTGAGCATAGTTATGAGAATATCTAGGTATGATCATGTATATAGGCATCACGTCCGAGACATATAGACCGACTCCTGCCTGCATCTACTACTATTACTCCACTCATCGACCGCTATCTAGCATGCATCTAGAGTATTAAGTTAATGAAAACAGAGTAACGCCTTAAGCAAGATGACATGATGTAGAGGGATAAACTCATGCAATATGATGAAAACCCCATCTTGTTATCCTTGATGGCAGCAATACAATACGTGCCTTGCTGCCTCTACTGTCACTGGGAAAGGACACCGCAAGATTGAACCCAAAGCTAAGCACTTCTCCCATTGCAAGAAAGATCAATCTAGTAGGCCAAACCAAACTGATAATATGAGGAAACTTGCAAAGATAACCAATCATACATAAAAGAATTCAGAGAAGATTCAAATATTGTTCATAGATAGACTTGATCATAAACCCACAATTCATCGGTCTCAACAAACACACCGCAAAAAGAAGATTACATCGAATAGATCTCCACAAGAGAGGGGGAGAACATTGTATTGAGATCCAAAAAGAGAGAAGAAGCCATCTAGCAACTAACTATGGACCCGTAGGTCTGAGGTAAACTACTCACACTTCATCGGAGGGGCTATGGTGTTGATGTAGAAGCCCTCGGTGATCGATGCCCCCTCTGGCGGAGCTCCGGAACAGGCCCCAAGATGGGATCTCGTGGATACAGAAAGTTGCGGCGGTGGAATTAGGGTTTTGGCTCCGTCTCTGATCGTTTGGGGGTACGTATGTATATATAGGAGGAAGGAGTACGTCGGTGGAGCAATAGGGGGCCCACGAGGGTGGAGGGCGCGCCTGGGGGGGTGGGGGGTAGGCGCGCCCCCTACCTCGTGGCCTCCTCTTTTATGTCTTGACATAGGGTCCAAGTCTCCTGGGTCTTGTTCGTTGAGAAAATCACGTTCCCGAAGGTTTCATTCCGTTTGGACTCCTTTGATATTCCTTTTCTTCGAAACCCTAAAACAGGCAAAAAACAGCAATTCTGGGCTGGGCCTCCGGTTAATAGGTTAGTCCCAAAAATAATATAAAAGTGGATAATAAAGCCCAATAATGTCCAAAACAGTAGATACTATAGCATGGAGCAATCAAAAATTATAGATACGTTGGAGACGTATCAAGCATCCCCAAGCTTAATTCCTGCTCGTCCTCGAGTAGGTAAATGATAAAAACAGATTTTTTGATGCGGAGTGCTACTTGGCATAATTTCGATGTAATTCTTCTTAATTGTGGCATGAATATTCAGATCCGAAATATTCAAGACAAAAGTTCATATTGACATAAAAATAATAATACTTCAAGCATACTTACTAAGCAATTATGTCTTCTCAAAATAACATGGCCAAAGAAAGTTCATCCCTACAAAATCATATAGTTTAGTCATGTTTCATTTTCGTCACACAAGAATGCTCTCATCAGGCACAACCCCGATGACAAGCCAAGCAATTGTTTCATACTTTAGTAATCTCAAACCTATAAACTTTCACGCAATATATGAGCGCGAGCCATGGACATAGCCCTATGGGTGGAATTGAATATAATGAGGGGGGTTATGTCCAAAAGACAAAAAAGGAGAAAGTCTCACATCAACGAGGCTAATCAATGGGCTATGGAGATGCCCATCGATTGATGTTAATGCAAGGAGTAGGGATTTCCATGCAACGGATGCACTAGAGCTATAAATTTATGAAAGCTCAACAAAAGAAACTAAGTGGGTGTGCATCCAACTTGTTTGCTCACGAAGACCTAGGGAACTTGAGGAGGCCCATTGTTGGAATATACAAGCCAAGTTCTATAATTAAAAATTCCCACTAGTATATGAAAGTGACAAAACAAGAGACTCTCTATCATGAAGATTATGGTGCTACTTTGAAGCACAAGTGTGGCAAAGGATAGTAACATTGTCCCTTCTCTCTTTTTCTCTCATTTTTATTTGGCCTTTCTTTTTTTATAATTCCTCACTTGGGACAATGATTTAGAAAATGATGATCATCACACTTCTATTTATTTACAGCTCAATGATTACAACTCGATGCTAGAACAAAAGATGACTCTATATGAATGCCTCTGGCGGTGTACCGGGATATGTAATGGACCAAGAGTGACATGTATGAAAGAATTATGAATGGTGGCTTTGCCACAAATACTATGTCAACTACACGATCATGCTAAGCAATATGACAATGATGAATGTGTCATGATAAATGAAATGGTGGAAAGTTGCATGTCAATATATGGAAATGCCATAATAGGTAGGTATGGTGGCTGTTTTGAGGAAGATATAAGGAGGTTTATGTGTGAAAGAGCATATCATATCACGGGGTTTGGATGCACCGGCGAAGTTTGCGCCAACTCTCAATGTGAGAAAGGGCAATGCACGATACCGAAGAGGCTAGCAAGGATGGAATGGTGAGAGTGCGTATAATCCATGGAATCAACATTAGTCATAAAGAACTCACATACTTATTGCAAAAATCTACAAGTTATCAAAAACCTCAGCACTACGCGCCTGCTCCTAGGGGGACAGATTGGTAGGAAAATACCATCGCTCGTCCCCGACCGCCACTCATAAGGAAGACAATCAAATAACACCTCATGTTTCAAATTTGTTACATAACGTTTACCATACGTGCATGCTACGGGACATGCAAACTTCAACACAAGTATTTCTCAATTTCACAACTTCTCAACTAGCACGACTTTGATATTATTACCTCCATATCTCAAAACAATCATCAAGCATCCAACTTCTCTTAGTATTCAAAACACTCATAAGAAAATTTTACTAATCTTGAATACCTAGCATATTAGGATTTTAAGCAAATTACCATGCTGTTAAGACTCTCAAAATAATCTAAGTGAAGAATGAGAGATCAATAGTTTCTATAAAACAAATCCACCACCGTGCTCTAAAAGATATAAGTGAAGTACTAGAGCAAAACAATATGACTCAAAAGATATAAGCGAAGCACATAGAGTATTCTAACAAATTCCAAATTATGTATGGCTCTCTCAAAAGGTGTGTACAGCAAGGATGATTGTGGTAAACTAAAAAGAAATGACTCAAATAATACAAGACGCTCCAAGCAAAACACATATTGGTGAATAAAAATATAGCTCCAAGTAAAGTTACCGATAGAAGTAGACGAAAGAGGGGATGCCTTCCGGGGAATCCCCAAGCTTTGGCTTTTAGGTGTCCTTATATTATCTTGGGGGTGCCATGGGCATCCCCAAGCTTAGGCTCTTGCCACTCCTTGTTTCATAATCCATCAAATCTTTACCCAAAACTTGAAAACTTCACAACACAAAACTCAAAGTAGAAAATCTCGTGAGCTCCGTTAGCGAAAGAAAACAAAAGACCACTTCAAGGTACTATAATGAACTCATTCTTTATTTATATTGGTGTTAAAACTACTGTATTCCAACTTCTGTATTGTTTATAAACTATTTTACTAGCCATAGATTCATCAAAATAAGCAAACAACACACGAAAAACAGAATCTGTCAAAAACAGAATAGTCTGTAGTAATCTGTAGCCAGCGCAAGATCTGGAACCCCAAAAATTCTAAAATAAATTTCTGGACGTGAGGAATTTATCTATTAATCATCTTCAAAAATAATTAACTAAATATCACTTTCCAAATAAAAATGACAGCAGTTCTCGTGAGCGCTAAAGTTTCTGTTTTTTACAGCATGTTTAATAAGACTTTCCCCAAGTCTTCCCAACGGTTCTACATGGCATCAACACTAATTAAACACAAAAAACACAACCAAAACAGAGGCTAGATAAATTATTTATTACTAAACAGGATCAAAAAGCAAGGAATAAAAATAAAATTGGGTTGCCTCCCAACAAGCGCTATCGTTTAACGCCCCTAGCTAGGCATAGCAAGCAAGGATAGATCTAGGTATTGCCATATTTGGTAGGCAATCCATAAGTGGCTCTCATAATAGATTCATAAGGTAATTTAATTTTCTTGCTAGTAAAGTTTTCCATGCCTTTCCTTAACGGAAATTGGAATCTCATATTTCCTTCCTTCATATTAATAATTGCACCAATCGTTCTAAGGAAAGGTCTACCAAGAATAATAGGACATGAAGGATTGCAATCTATGTCAAGAACAATAAAATCTACGGGCACATAACTACTATTTGCAACAATAAGAACATCATTAATTCTTCCCATAGGTTTCTTAATAGTGGAATCCGCAAGGTGCAAGTTTAGGGAGCAATCATCAAAATCACGGAAACCTAACAAATCACACAAAGTCTTTGGAATCATGGAAACACTAGCACCCAAATCACATAAAGCATAGAATTCATGATCTTTAATTTTAATTTTAATAGTTGGTTCCCACTCATCATATAGTTTTCTAGGGATAGAAACTTCCAATTCAAGTTTTTCTTAATAAGATTGCATCAAGGCATCAACGATATGTTTAGTAAACACTTTATTTTGACTATAAGCATGCGGAGAATTTAGCACGGATTGCAACAAGGAAATACAATCAATCAAAGAGCAATTTTTATAATTAAATTCCTTGAAATCCAAGATAGTGGGTTTAGCAACATCTAGGGTTTTAATTTCTTCAATCCCACTTTTATCAATTTTAACATCAAGATCTAAAAACTCAAAATTCTTAGAACGCCTTCTAGGTAAAGGTGGATCATATTCAGTCCCATCATTATCAAGATTCATATTGCAAAACAAAGATTTAATAGGGGACACATCAATAACTTTTATATCTTCATCTTTATTTTCATATCAACTAGAAGAACACACTCTTATAAAGGCATCTTTCTTAGCATGCATCCTAGCGGTTCTTTCTTTGCACTCATCAATGGAAATTCTCATGGCTTTGAGAGACTCATTGATATCATGCTTAGGTGGAATAGATCTAAGTTTCAAAGAATCAACATCAAGAGCAATTCTATCAACGTTCCTAGACAAATCATCAATCTTAAGCAATTTTTCTTCAATCATAGCATTAAAATTCTTTTGCGAAGTAATAAATTCTTTAATATTAGATTCAAAATCAGAGGGCATATTATTATAATTTCCATCAGAACTGTTGTAGGAATTACCATAATTATTAGAGGGATTACTAGGATAAGGCCTACGATTGAAATTTCCTCTATACGCGTTGTTACCAAAATTGTTCCTACCAACAAAATTCACATCCATAGATTCATTATTATTCTCAATCAAGGTAGACAAGGGCATATCATTAGGATCAGAAGAAACACTCTTACTTGAAAATAATTTCATAAGTTCATCCATCTTTCCACTCAAAATATTAATTTCTTCTATCGCATGCACCTTTTTATTAGTAGATCTTTCAGTATGCCATTGAGAATAATTAACCATAATATTATCTAGGAGTTTAGTAGCTTCTCCTAAAGTGATTTCCATAAAAGTGCCTCCCGCGGCCGAATCTAAAAGATTTCTAGAAGCAAAATTTAATCCAGCATAATTTTTTTGTATAATCATCCACAAATTCAAACCATGAGTAGGGCGATTACGTATCATTAATTTCATTCTCTCCCAAGCTTGTGCAACATGTTCATGATCAAGTTGCTTAAAATTCATAATATCGTTTCTAAGAGAGATGATCTTAGCGGGAGGAAAATACTTAGAGATAATAGCATCTTCGCACTTATTCCATGAATCAATACTATTTTTAGGCAAAGACGAAAACCAAGCTTTAGCACGATCTCTAAGCAAAAAAGGAAATAGCTTCAATTAAACAATATCATTATCCACATCTTTCTTCTTTTGCATATTACACAAATCAACGAAGCTATTAAGATGGGTAGCGGCATCTTCACTAGGAAGGCCGGAAAACGGATCTTTCCTGACAAGATTCAGCAAAGCAGTATTAATTTCACAAGATTCAGCACCGGTAAGAGGAGCAACCGGAGTGCTAATAAAATCATTGTTGTTGGTATTGGTGAAGTCACACAATTTAGTGTTATCTCGAGCCATCATGACAAGCAAGTAAACTAACACACAAGCAAACAAAAAGCAAGCGGGCAAAAAGAGGCAAACGGGGAAGAGAAGGAGGATAGAGAGAGAGGGCGAATAAAACGGCAAGGGTGAAGTGGGGTAGAGGAAAATGGCAAATAATGTAATGCGTTAGATAAGGGTATGTGATGGGTACTTGGTATGTTGACTTTTGCGTAGACCCTCCCGGCAACGGCGCCAGAAATCCTTCTTGCTACCTCTTGAGCACCGCATTGGTTTTCCCCGAAGAGGAAGGGATGATGTAGAAAAGTAGCGTAAGTATTTCCCTCAGTTTTTGAGAACCAAGGTATCAATCCAGTAGGAGGCTATGCACAAGTCCCTCGTACCTGCACAAAACAAATAAATCCTTGCAACCAACGCGTTATGGGGTTATCAATCCCTACACGGCCACTTACAAGAGTGAGATCTGATAGATATGATAAGATAATATTTTTGGTATTTTTATGATAAAGATGCAAAGTAAAATAAAAGCAAAGTAAAAGCAAAAGGAAATAACTAAGTATTGGTAGATTAATATGATGAAGATAGACCCGGGGGCCATATGTTTCACTAGTGGCTTCTCTCGAGAGCATAAGTATTCTACGGTGGGTGAACAAATTACTGTTGAGAAATTGACAGAATTGAGCATAGTTATGAGAATATCTAGGTATGATCATGTATATAGGCATCACGCCCGAGACATGTAGACCGACTCCTGCCTGCATCTACTACTATTACTCCACTCATCGACCGCTATCTAGCATGCATCTAGAGTATTAAGTTAATGAAACAGAGTAACGCCTTAAGCAAGATGACATGATGTAGAGGGATAAACTCATGCAATATGATGAAAACCCCATCTTGTTATCCTTGATGGCAGCAATACAATACGTGCCTTGCTGCCTCTACTGTCACTGGGAAAGGACACCGCAAGATTGAACCCAAAGCTAAGCACTTCTCCCATTGCAAGAAAGATCAATCTAGTAGGCCAAACCAAACTGATAATTCGAAGAGACTTGCAAAGATAACCAATCATACATAAAAGAATTCCGAGAAGACTCAAATATTGTTCATAGATAGACTTGATCATAAACCCATAATTCATCGGTCTCAAGAAACACAGCGCAAAAAGAAGATTACATCGAATAGATCTCCACAAGAGAGGGGGAGAACATTGTATTGAGATCCAAAAAGAGAGAAGAAGCCATCTAGCTACTAACTATGGACCCGTAGGTCTAAGGTAAACTACTTACACTTCATCGGAGGGGCTATGGTGTTGATGTAGAAGCCCTCGGTGATCGATGCCCCCTCCGGCGGAGCTCCGGAACAGGCCCCAAGATGGGATTTCGTCGATACAGAAAGTTGCGGCGGTGGAAATAGGGTTTTGGCTCCGTCTCTGATCATTTGGGGGTACGTAGGTATATATAGGAGGAAGGAGTACGTCGGTGGAGCAACAGGGGGCCCACGAGGGTGGAGGGCGCGCCTGGGGGGGAGGCGCGCCCCCTACCTCGTGGCCTCCTCTTTTGTGTCTTGACGTAGGGTCCAAGTCTCCTGGGTCTTGTTCGTTGAGAAAATCATGTTCCCAAAGGTTTCATTCAGTAAATGACTCCGTTTGATATTCCTTTTCTTCGAAGCCCTAAAACAGGCAAAAAACATCAATTCTGGGCTGCGCCTCCGGTTAATAGGTTAGTCCGAAAAATAATATAAAAGTGGATAATAAAGCCCAATAATGTCCAAAACAGTAGATAATATAGCATGGAGCAATCAAAAATTATAGATACGTTGGAGACGTATTAGCTATCTATATTTGTCTGTCCTTAAATTTGCTTGTGGTGTATTGGTATGTTCTATTTAGATGTTGTGACCTATGAGTTTAGGTGTTGCAATGATCACGCATGCTGCTTCAGTGTCGCTTCATGTTGGGGAACGCAGTAATTTCAAAAAAATTCCTACGCACTTGCAAGATCATGTGATGCATAGCAACGAGAGGGGAGAGTATTGACTACGTACCCTCGTAGACCATAAGCATAGCAACGAGAGGGGAGAGTATTGTCTATGTACCCTTGTAGACCGTAAGCGGAAGCGTTATGGCAACGCGGTTGATGTAGTCGTATGTCTTCACGATCGACCGATCTAGCACCGAAGGTACGCCACCTCCACGATCTGCACACGTTCAGCTCGGTGACATCCCGTGAACTCACAATCCAGTAGAGCTTCGAGGGAGAGCTTCGTCGGCACGACGGCGTGATGACGGTGATGATGTTGCTACCGGAACAAGGCTTCGCCTAAGCACCGCTACGATATTACCGAGGTGGATTATGGTGGAGGAGGGCACTGCACACGGCTAAAGATCAATGATCAACTTGTGTGTCTATGGGGTGCCCCCTCCCCCGTATATAAAGGAGTGGAGGAGGGGATGGGCCGACCCTCTCTATGGTGCGCCCTAGGGGAGTCCTACTCCCACCGGGAGTAGGATTCCCCCTTCTGTAAGTGCATCTAGTGCAACCCCTAGTTGGTTTTGGAGTATTGATGAGAAACTTGGTTGAGGGACTAATGTGTTTGTGAGAATTGCAGGGTAACACAGGTAGTAGTCCCTCACTGATTCGGTTTACCTACCAGAGATGACCACTAAAAATGTTTGAAGACATTGAAGACAATGGTGGTCTGTGAAGAGATTCACAATGAAGACTATGACACGAGAAGACATCGCATGAAGACTATTGATTGCCAAGACATAGTTGTTTCATAGTTTCCTTTTCTTCTTTGTTGAGTCATAGGAACCACCATACTGTTAAGTAGGGTCCAAGTGAACAAAGTCATAGTGAATGAAGTGATTCTCAACCAAATCCTATGTCTTCGAGCGAAGACAATGAGAGCAAATCTTATCCAGAGATGGATAAGTCATCTTTACTTGTAGCCCAAGTCAAGCTGCCGCGTGTGTTTGAAATCTGACCGTTGGACATGTGTCAGTTCCTTAGTGACCCAGGGTCATTTCGGACAAATCATGTCAGGTTGCCTCCTGGCTATAAATAGCCCACCCCCTACACCATAAATTGGTGGCTGCTCAGAGTTAGTGCATGGCTTTTGTCGTTTGAGAGCAACCCACCTCCGAAGCCTTTAAGAGAGAAATCCTTGCAAGGACAAAACCCTAAACACCTAGAGCCCAAGAGTGTTAGGCATCACTGATGTCTTTTTGTCTGCGTGATCTGAAGACTTATTACACTTGAGGACTGTGAATCCTCCAGCCGGTTAGGCGCCGCATTCTGAGCATCCAAGAGTCATTGTGGATCGCCGGTGAACGAAGTCTGTAAAGGTTTGGAAGTCTCCCTTGAAGACTTACCAGAGTGATTGGGCGAGGACTGTGTGTCCTTAGCTCAAGGGGAATAAGGTGAAGACACAGTCTTCTGAGTTGAATCTCAGCCTCCCTAATTAGACGTACAGTTGTCACAACAACTGGAACTGGTCCAACAAATACCTGTTCTCACCAAGCAACTGGTTCTATCTCTTACCTCTCTTTACTTACTGTTTGTCTTCGTGAAGTCATTACCTGCTTGCATGATCTGATTGACTTCACTGTGTGAAGACCATTGTTGATTGGCTTCATACTATCTTCCATCTTGATCCATACTACCTAGCTGCTGATAGTCTTCGTGCTTTCACTTCATTGCATACTTGACTATGGCTTGTCTAGTGTAGTCTACCTTCCGCTGCATATCAATAGGTTCATATCTACTGTTTGTCTTCAAAGCCCCCGTGTTTTGAAGACTTTCATAAAAATCGCCTATTCACCCCCTCTAGTCGATAACTAGCACTTTCAATTGGTATCAGAGCAAGGTGCTCCCTTGTTTTGTGTGATTCGGTTTAACTACCTTGTCGTGGAATTGTCACGGCAGATGTCCTAGTGTGAGGACTTAGTCGTGGAGCCATCGCGTTGAGGTTAGCTTAAAGGGGTTAATCAAGACAAATGACACGAGGAGTTTATACTGGTTCGGCCCCTTACGATGAAGGTAAAAGCCTAGTCCAGTTTGTAGTTGGTATTGCTAGGGTTTGATGAGCAGGGAGCGAATACGCTAGACCCGGCTCTCGATCTGTTGTTTCATGTCCTAAGCCGCCGCTAGGTCGTCCCCTTATATACACAGGTTGATGCCCTGCAGCCCTCAAAGTCCCGGCCGGTTTATATAACGTATCCGGCTCGGTGACCTTTCTCATATGCCTTACAATACAAGTTTACATACACGGCGGTTTACAATCATGGGCCTTAAGCCGCCTTCGGGTCTGGGCCCTCTACTAAGCCTATCTATGAACCACCATATGATCTTGGGCTTCATTGTGATGAATCGTTATTGGGATGACCTGGCCCCTGCTGGGTGGGTTATACCTAATAGTTACATCCCCAACATTAGGCCCCGGGTTGATTTGAACTTGTTCATGTCAATCTTCAAGACTTAGAAAAATTCTTCCACATCTCCTGTGAAAACCTTGTGACCCGCCATGATGTCATCTCCAGGAATTTCAGAAACCTGCTAGGACGTCATATTTAACGGATCTTTATCTTTAATGTCTTCCCAAAAATCGAGGCGTCCAATTAGCTGGATAACCATGATTCGCCCTCGTCGTCTTTCGCGCCTGCCTGTTTCCCTGTCTCCTTATAAATAGGACCGTAGAGCCACCTTCCACTCTTATCCTTCTCCTTTCTTCTTCCTTTCAACGCGTCGTCCCATACGAACCTCGCCGCCGTCGACCTCCGTCCTCGACCTCAACTCTGGCCACTTCATCGCCCTGAGTAGACCAGAAAACTGCAGTGCCACTCCACTGTCCTAACAACATCAGTAAGCCTTCTGTCCCTCGTTATGGATCCGTCATTAGGGTTTGTCGGTGTTCATCGGTGTTCATCAGTGTTCATCGCTGTCCTTCCTTCTCTTTATTTAGATCCATAGGTTAGATCCAAAAACCATAGGAAACTTGCGCGGTAGTAGTTTTAGCACTTGTTTTAATACTACAATATATATCCCCACCACAACAAATCTCCTCTATGGCACCTCTGCTTTTCTACTGTCACGAATTTATTTCCTTTTTTCTGAACAGCGGTAGATCCAAATTTGTAACCTCAATATGCGGAATCTATTTGTCCCAATACTTAGCAAATTTTGCTTGCGGCAACTCTTGAATATCTTAATCATGGCAGCTTACTCTGCCGGCTTATCTTTACTTCATATATCATTAGCCCTCGCTTAAGCCGCCATTATAAGCATGTATTGTAATCGTTAACTTGCAATCCCATCAACTGATTTGAGTCAGCAAATTATTTCCTTTTAGATTATCCTTTCATCATGCCGCCGAAGACGATGACAACTTGCAACTGGGTTCCTTCCACAGTCACCGAGAGCACTTTTAAGGATTTTCTCACTGTTGGATACTTACCAAAAAAAAGTGTCATGCAATATCGTGCTCCTGACCCAGCTGAAGAGATACCTCAACCAAAAGATGGTGAAATCATTGTCTTTACTAACCATATGACCCGGGGCTTCTCACCGCCCGGCTCAAAATTCTTTAGGGATGTCCTGCACTTTTTCAAACTCCATCCGCAAGATATTGGACCCAATTCCGTATCGAACATCTGTAACTTCCAAGTTTTTTGTGAAGTATATCTTCAAGAAGAACCCAACGTCGAGCTTTTCAGAGAATATTTCTACCTGAACCTCCAGAATGAGTACACCAATGGTCCTAGCTTGGAACTTGGCAGGATTTCAATTCAATGCAGACGAGATGCCATCTTCCCTCAAGTAGTCTTGCCAAGCCATCCCAAGGACTGGAATCAAACATGGTTCTATTGCAAAGACGTCTTACCGTTGGATGAAAATCCAATGCCGGGTTATCGTGCTGATCGTCTCGATGCAAAGTACCAACTTCCTGATAAACTCGCGCCTGCCGTATGCAAGAAACTTGTCCCCAAAATTAGAAAATTTCAAGCCTTGGTAGGAAATGGTTTGACCGGAGTTGACTTAATCCGCTGCTGGGTCGCATGGCGAATCATACCTTTAAGCCGCCGACCCGGCTTGATGTGTTCATACACCGGAGGAACTGATGATCCTTTACATCATAGCTCTCTGCGTTTGACTGAAGAGGCCATCCTTGAGATGGCAACCGCACTTGTCAACAGCAATTATGAGGACTGCAGCCTAGTGGGTTTAAACCCTTTCTGCAAGCTTAACCCGGTGCAGAGGTAAATCTTTTGACTTCTTTTTCCTTAGCAGTTAATTATTACATGAACTTCAACATGCTATTCTTCCACAGGCTAAATCTGACTTCTGGAAGGCCAAATATGACCATGAGGCTGCCAAAAAGGCTAGGGCTGCTGCGAGAGCCGCCAAAAAGACCGTCAGGAAATCTAAGAAGAAACCCATTGCCTTTGAATTACTTAAGATGGATGATACCTCTGAGTCGGAGGTATCACTTGACTCTCTTGGACTATTTTTTAACAACCTTATTGGCACTGACTATTGCCAGGATGACACGGGGGCCAGCCAGACAGTCGAAGAAGAGGTAACTATTATTTCCTCCGACTCAGAACCATTACCAAGGAAGAAACTTCGGCGGGTAACCCTGAAAGTAAGGTTTTCACACCCCTTGGCTTATTTGGATCCTCATTTTCTGTTGAAACGACAACAACATGAGAGCCGCCGCCAGACCCGGACCGGTGGAGATGACGATTTATCCTCTGGCTTACCGAACACTCCTCAGAAACGCCATAATGAGGTTCTTTTTAACCTTTAACCCTTGTATTTACCAACAAGTTACTTATAATCACTCAATTTTGATTCCATCCTTGTAGGAAATTTCACGTTCCTCCTTTGGCGATTCATCACAAACTCAACTGTCGGCTTTCAAGACTGCCCCTGGGTAATAATAAATGTCTTTCTTCTGTACCTTTATACTTTTATCCTTGTACTGACTTGTCCAAATCCTTTTTACCGGTCAAGCAAAGCCCCAAAAAGCAAAGGTGACAAAGCCGGCCGAGGATCCAAAAACTGCTGAACCGGATCAGTCAACCTTTGTGCCAGAACATCCTGAATAGCTAGAGGACCCTGCTCTCAATGTTCAACCAGATTTACCTGAGCTATCTACTGATGAAACTGCTATTGACCCGTCAAGTATTGAACCTTCAAGCTCAGCTAACCCGCCGGAGAGTCATGGTGATGAAATTTTAATCACTGGTAACAGATTCGTTGAACCGGGGAATCCAACTGTTCTAGCAAGACACTATGCCAAACAAGAAGTTATGGAAAGGTAGAAAGCGAGGTTTGACGTCTCCCACTATGCTCACCTGAGTATTAGTGAAGTGTTATCTGGTTATCTCAGTCAAGTGCACTCCAGCCATGATTTAGAAATTGAGATGGTCAAACAGATGCACCAAAAGTATGAGGTATGTTATTCGGCTTATATATATACCCTGCCAGCCCCCAAGTATTCTGATTATGATAAACTTGAATGATCTGTAGACTTGAAATGCTTATAAACTTCTTGTTCTAGACTTCCTTCAAGTCCGGTTAACAAACTTTTAAACCGGATTCTGCTGATAGCACAACTTTGTATCTGTAGTCCCCAAGGGCCGGCTTAATCATTATGAATGAGCCGGTCCTATTAGTCATTATGCAAGATACTAAAACTTAACTTCATATCCCTCATGAGTCGGCTGGGTCTGTCAATAGCACACCCGGCTCATCCTTAACAAGAAGACAAGCAATATGCATTAGCCCCCAAGTGCCAAGTGCTATTGCCTGCAAAACACTTGGGACTTTTTTGGAAAGAACCAGTTCCTTTGAAAAATTTCGCTGATAGACATTAGCCCCCAAGTGCCAAGTGTTGTTGCTTGCAAAGCACTTGGGACTTGTACTTTGTAATCCGTCATGAATTTGAACGAACTTATGTTGTATGTAGGCTGCGACCACAGAACTAGAAACTCAATTGTTTGAGGCCAAGACCCGGCTGGCGGCTCAGGAGACTGAGACAAAGAAAGCTGAATCCAAATTCCAGTTGAGTATGTCTGAAGTAGAAAAACTGAAGACCAGCTTTATTGCAGAGAAAGTGGCTTGGGCCAATGAGAGGACTGCCTTGACGCAGCGTGCTGAGAAAGCTGAGGCGGCTCTGGAAGAGGTTACCGCTGAACTCACCAGTTTAAAGAACTGTGTGTCTCAGATGGTTTCTGCAATCTTTGGTAAGTCACCTTGTTACTTACTCCAAGTGAGTATTTGTCATCATAACATAAGCCGCTACTTAACCAACCGTGTAAACTTTACAGGTCCCAAGAGCAGCAATCAGAGCCGAGACACAGTGGTGAAGCTCAAGGCGGTTTACACGCTTGTTGAACAATTATACACTGGAGCTCAGCAGACTCTCGCCACTATCTCTCCAGCGAATCAAGGGGCAAATCTATTAAGTGATGTCTTGAAGAAGCTTTCCATCTTGCCTGCTAGGTTCCAAGAAATCAAGCGATCTTGTGCTAGAGCCGGAGCTATGACAGCTTTAAGCCGTGCCAAAGCCTGGGTACCGGAATTAGACCTGGCGGACGTAGCCAGTGGATATCCCAGTCTCAAGGAAGATGGAACTCCTTTCGACCAACAAGACTTTGCTGCTTGTGTCAAGGAGAATCGCTCTCATGCTATAATCATCGCCGAAGAGACCAACCTCACCAAATATCAGCCGGGTTATGATGCAGATAACCAGAAGATGGCTACTCCTTCATATAAAGTGATGGATTTAATTCCACCCATTCTTAAGCACACTTTTGCCCCTGATATCGATCCGTCTGGTCTGATTGATGATGAAGCTGAATTCGTCGCCGTATGTGGCTTTGACTGGTCCAAACCCAACTTCCAGACGATGGAGGAGGAGGACGAACCAACAAGGGATTAGTCGCAACCTTCAAGTCAGCCAGACCAAGATTCATGAACCGGGGTCGGTTTATTATCTGCTTGCTGCGTTGTTTAAAAAACAATCATCTTTTTTGGGCACCAAGCGCCTTGTAATAGGCTAGCTTTAAAACTTCTTGTTCTCCTATGCCATCATGCATATTGTGCTGCTCATGACACTATTTATCCGCTTATGCGAAGATATGCCATATATGCTTGATGATATTATCAATCTTGAAATCTGTTCCTGTATACAACAGATAAAAAGTGTCCTGGCGGTTTACCGCTGGACGGGTTATACTGCCCCAACATGAACTTATCATGATTTATAACCAAGGATGGTCGAAATAATAATCATTTATGATTAAAAATATATCATACCTGTGATATTTGATCACAGTTGTTGGTTTATCAAGCCAGTGCAGTCAGGGTGATAGCCCAAAGCTCCGAACACTGGTAATTATTAGAGATTGCCGGCTTATGAACAAAGCTAGACCGGGTCAATAAAAACTGGATATTATCTTTATTTCATACTGGCGACTTATAGTCAAACCCAGGCCGGGTCAATAAACACCGGTTAGTGTCATATAAGACTCAGAAGGCATTATAAGCCTTATTGGTTCTCCACTATATATTACTATGTCACAAAAGAAAAAAAATCTCAAAAAGACGTTCAAAGCAACAAACAACAGAAAATCCAAGGCTTTCATAGGCCGCCAAGCCAAAATATCTTCTTCAATGAAACTAGCTGAGGGAGTCCTGGATTAGGGGGTATCCGGACAGCCGGACTATATCCTTTGGCCGGACTGTTGGACTGTGAAGATACAAGATTGAAGACTTCATCCCGTGTCTGGTTGGGACTCTCCTTGGCGTGGAAGGCAAGCTTGGCAGTACGGATATGTAGATCTCCTTCCTTGTTTTAACCGACTCTGTGTAACCCTATCCCCCTCCGGTGTCTATATAAACCGGAGGGTTTAGTCCGTAGGACCAACAACACACAATCATACCATAGGCTAGCTTCTAGGGTTTAGCCTCTTCGATCTCGTGGTAGATCAACTCTTGTACTACTCACATTATCAAGAACAATCAAGCAGGATGTAGGGTATTACCTCCATCAAGAGGGCCCGAACCTGGGTAAACATCGTGTCCCCCACCTCCTGTTACCATCCGCTTAGACGCACAGTTCGGGACCCCCTACCCGAGATCCGCCGGTTTTGACACCGACATTGGTGGTTTTATTGAGAGTTCCATTGTGTCGTCACCGTAAGGAAGGATGCCTCGTCTCGTTGTTAAAAACAACATTACCGCCGGGGGAGCCTTGGTTGTCGGCCAAACTCTCTGGCTAGGCAGTTTCATCATGACCGCCCGTTCGGCTGCTGCACCGACGATGACTTCTCGGGTCATCGAAAACATCCATGTCGGCTCGGAATTTACCGAGCAGATGGATCCAATGGAGCTCTCATCCCTAAACGAGCTCTTGGATCGCATCGCTGCCTTGGGAGTCGGTACGGACTATGATCGGATTGTGCTTAAACGCGATCAGAGGGAGATTAACTCTCCACCGGTCACCCATCATATTGCGGTGGTGGAGGAACAATGCGGCAATTCTTCCTCTATCTTGAAGACTAACTATGTCCGGATTCCTGAGCTCTCCAAGCCGGATACCCGTTTACGGGAGGACATCACCCAAGCCGTGAACCTAGAGTCAGGCGGTGGGCAAGACTTATCGGGCCACATCCCGGAATCCGAACTTCCAAGATTGGAAACTCCTCGGCCCCTGGGTCTCAGATCGGGTAAGGGTTCGGACTCAAATCCACCCACCCACCCAAACATAAATGATCTTTCCCACATCAGGCAAGCGCCCCAGGAAACAGTACATCATTATTGGGCCAGATTCCTCCTCGTGATGAACAAGGTTAAGGACTATCGCGAGGAAGACACAGTCTCATTTTTCCGCAATAATTGCACGGACAAGGGAATCCTTAACGCCATAAGTCACCGTGACATATCATGCTTCGCTGACTTGGCATCCATAGTACGAAAGTACTGTGCGATGGAAAGCGCTTGGAAAACCGAAACGAAATTTTGGGATAATCCGGCTCCAAATATACACCCAGTCTGAAGTAAAAGGGTGCACTATCATAAGACACCCGAGTTAATTACAAAGATGCAAAAACCCTCTACAGGGCGTGGAACCGTATTGGAGGGATGGCTCAATGGACCCTGCAAAATTCATAGTACAGCGGATACCATACCAACACATAGCCTTAGAGCATGTTGGGTACTCCGGCAGGTGGCCAAAAGTGGTGAGGATCTTATCATCCCAGATGCCACAGAGCACCATCCCGGGGATAAAAATATGGTATTAACAGTCTTTGAAACCTTCGCATCAAATAATAGGCGCAAGCGAACACTCCGGAGCCTTGCCGAAATATGCCATGTGGCAGCAATAAATCCATGGAGTGACACGGCTATTAGCTTCAATGCCAGTGATGAACCTAAATTCCGAACAGCCCGATCACCAGCTGCACTGGTCCTTAGTCCAATTGTGGACGACTTTCGACTCACCAAAGTACTCATGGACGACGGCAGTGGATTAAACCTCATCTATGAGGAAACTCTTCAAAAAATGGAAATAGACTAGAACCGCATTGAGCAAAGCAGCACAACCTTCAGAGGAATTATCCCCAGTCGGGGAGCACGCTGTACTGGGAAAATCACACTAGATGTGGTATTTGGCACGCCGGAGAACTATAGGTCTGAAGAAATTACATTCCAAGTGGCCCGTTTCAGTAGCGGATACCATGCCCTTTTAGGGCAGGAGGCGTTCAAGATCTTCCAAGCCATACCCCATTACGGGTACATGAAGCTCAAAATGCCCGGGCCCAATGGAATAATCACTCTCGCTAGTGATCCAAACACAACACTCCGCGCCGAAAACAAAACAGCCGCATCGGCCCTTGAGGCATTATCCTAAGCCCTTTCGGCCAAGGAATTAACTGCGCTACGCTCCACAGTGGACAGGGATGACGTGATACTTGACAAGAGATCCAAGTCCACCTCTTTTAAACCAGCGGATGAAATAGTCAAATTCCAAGTCCACCCAATGAACCTTACAAAAATAGCCTCCATCAGGGCATAGTTAAACCCCACCATGGACGCCGCACTACGAGAGTTCCTGCGCGAGAATTGGGACATATTCGCCTGGCACCCCTCAGACATGCCAGGAATCCCATGCAGGCTGCCCGAGCACAGCCTTAATATTCTAAAGGGATTCAAGCCGGTCAAGCAGACTCTTCGGCGTTTCTCTGAACCTAAGAGATAAGCTATGGGAGAGGAACTAGCCAAGTTATTGGAGGCCGGATTCATTAGAGAAATAAAACACCCGGACTGGCTAGCAAACCTGGTGATGGTACCAAAGAAGGACAAATCCTGGCGCCTATGTGTCGATTTCAAGGACCTCAATAAGGCTTGCCCAAAGGATCCCTTCCCCCTCTCCCGCATCGATCAAATTATCGATGCTACCGGATGACACGATTCATTGTGTTTCCTCGACGCATACTCCGGCTACCACCAAATCAAGATGGCGGAGTCCGACCAAGCTGCAACATCATTTATCACACCATACGGCTCCTTCTGTTTCAACACAATGCCTTTTGGGCTCAAAAATGCCGACGCAACATATCAGCGCATGATTCAGACATGTCTAGAGAAACAAATCGGCAAAACAGTAGAGGCATACATAGATGATGTGGTCGTCAAAACCAAACACGTCAACTCTCTAATAGACGACTTGAGGCTCACATTCGACAACCTCCGAACATACAACATCAAGCTCAATCCAGAAAAATGCGTTTTCGGTGTACCGGCTAGAAAGCTCCTGGGTTTCATTGTCTCCAGTAGAGGAATTGAAGCAAATCCGGCCAAAATCCAAGCTTTGTCATAGTTGGCTATCCCAATGGACCTCAAACAAATCAAGAAATTAACCGGATGTGTGGTGGCTCTAAGCCGCTTTATCTCCCGCTTAGGAGAAAAGGCATTACCCCTTTATCGCCTCCTTCGGCGCACCGAACACTTTGAGTGGACGGATGCTGCCACAACCGGATTGGAAGAAATAAAAGCCATACTGGCAACCAACCCAATCCTGTCCGCGCCATACATCGGTGAACCAATGCTGTTGTTCATTGCGGCAACTCATCAGGTTGTAAGCGCAGTGCCCGTCGTCGAACGAGAAACGGATGGACATAAATCCCCCCTTCAAAAGCCGGTATATTATGTATCCACTATCCTCACTCCATGCAAATCACGGTACCCACATTATCAAAAGATAGCCTATGCGGTATTCATGGCATCCCGGAAGCCGCGACACTACTTTCAAGAGTGTTCAATTACAGTAGCCTCGGAAGTGCCACTTAATGATATTATAAACAACCGCGACACCACGGGCTGGATTGCCAAATGGGCCATTGAGCTCCTCCCGTTCGACATAACATACAAACCCCAGCGAGCCATTAAATCGCAAGTATTGGCCGACTTTGTCGCCGAATGGATGGAAGCCGAACTCCCTAAAGAGTATGGCGCATACTCAAATTGGGTCATGCACTTCGATGGCTCCAAAATGCTGGCTGGTCTGGGGGCTGTTGTCGTCCTGACGTCCCCAACCAGAGATACAGTTCAATACGTACTACAGATACTGTATACAGACTCCAACAACGCAGCCGAATACGAAGCCCTGTTACATGGTCTTCGGATGACAGTTTCCATGGGCATTCAACGCTTGGAGGTGCGTGGGGATTCGAACCTCGCAATATCCCAAATAAATGGAGACTTCGATGCCAAGGATCCGAAGATGGCGGCCTATCGCAACGCCATCCTAAAGATGCCAGCTCGGTTCGAGGGGCTCGAATTTCACCATGTGGCTCGGGAAAACAATCAGGCGGCGGATATCCTCGCCCGCATCAGCACAAAACGCGATGCGGTCCCCCCCAACATCTTTTTGGAGAGGTTGTTTAAGCCATCCGTGGTATGGGAAGGAGACACCGGTAACAATAGTCCGGACCCGGCCAAAATGCCCGATACCGAACACTCTGACATAATCGGAGGCTCTGCCACCGAAATAACACCTTCAACCCACGTAATAATGGCCATCATCGCCCCGTGGACAGAACCATTCCTGGCCTACCTAACTAGGCAGGAACTTCTCGAGGACCAAAATGAGGCACGCTGCATAGTGCAGCAATCTAAAGCCTACAGGGTCCACGAGGGAGAGCTGTATTAAAAAAGAACTACCGGAGTCCTTCTAAGGTGCATCTCCGAAGAGGAAGGGCGGAAGCTTTTGGCAGAAATTCATGCCGGACACGGCGGCCACCACGCCGCAGCCCGGGCCCTTGTAAGCAAGGCCTTCCGTACATGTTTTTATTGGCCGACGGCCCGGGTAGATGCACAGGACTTGGTCCAACACTGCGTCGGTTGCCAGATTTTTGCAAACCAAAGCCACATGCCACCCACCGCCCTCCAAACAATCCCCATTACCTGGCCCTTCACGGTCTGGGGGCTTGACATGGTTGGACCCCTTAAAGGGGGAACCCATAAGAAAAAATACTTACTGGTCATGGTGGATAAATTCACCAAATAGATAGAAGCCAAACCTGTTAAAACGGCCGAATCCAGACCGGTGATAGACTTCATATCCGGGTTTGTACACCATTATGGCGTCCCCCACAACATCATTACTGACAACGGCACGAACTTCACAGCCGACGAGGTAAAACTCTGGTGCAGCAACATGGGCATTAAGCTCGATTATGCCTCTGTCTATCACCCACAAACTAACGGCCAAGTTGAGCGAGCAAATGGTCTTATCATGAGCGGCATCTAACCCAGATTAGTGCGGTCCTTAAAGGAGTCTAACACGCACTGGGTAGAGGAGCTCGACTCCGTACTCTGGGGCTGCGGACCATGCCGAATCGTACTACCGGATACACACCCTTCTTTATGGTGTACGGCGCAGAGGCGGTTCTGCCCTGTGACATAATTCATGACTCACCTCGAGTGCGCATGTACGAAGAAAGAGAAGCCGAGCTCGATCGGCAGGATAGTCTGGACACCCTGGAGGAGGAGCGCGACGTGGCAAAAGCCCGTTCCACATTCTATCAGCAACAAGCTCGCAGATACCAAAGCAGAGAAGTACGGGCCAAAACTTATAACGTTGGCGAGCTAGTTCTACGCTTGCCGGAGAAGAAAAAGACCAAGCTCGAGCCCAAATGGGAAGGTCCCTTCATTATTGACCAAGTTATGACCGGTGGAGCATACCGTCTATGGGATGCATCGAATAATCGACCTGAGCCGAACCCATGGAACGCAGCCAGGCTCCGAAGATTCTACGCCTAGTGCCGGACTCTATGTTTGTCTCCTTCCTCTGTCCATTTTTTGCATATACATTATCTGACTTTTTTCTCTTTCTTTCTTTTATTCTTTCTCAAGGCCTTCAAGGGCCAACTTGTGCCTTGCTTGCACACTATTGACGCGCTAACCGCGCTCATTATACCTAGGGGCTTCTTACACAGAAGCTTAATTATTTATCTAGGCTTCATGCCCCGCACATGTGTTATTCTTCCGCATGTACCTTTTCTTCGCCATTATATGCATCGATATGACTTAAGTTTTGGCTAGGCTGGGTTGCCTGGCTCTTGTATTTATGCCCTATGTTCCCGTTAATTCAGCTAGGGCATAAGGGGAGCACCTCTGCGATTGTTACTGCCGGGTCAGCCGGATGTGTACCTCAGATTGGGTGAAGCCGAAAGCTAGCATTCTTAAGGGAATATTCGGTCGGTGAACAAAAGATGATTTTTATTTATTTTCCATATGTGCCCCCAGATGTTTTTGCCTGCGTCTCCTCTCGCAGTCCGGACATGCACTTTAGGGCATGCGTACCCAGGGAAAGGAACCCTTAACGGAACTATTCTCCCTGGAAGATGTTTCTTACTACCCATGTAATATAACATAACTAGTTGGGTACTTGTCTGTTCAAGCACTAATGACCCCTACGCCTGGTTTTCACGCATACCCCGTTTCTTATATAACTGAGCGGGTATTCAGATACACTCCAGACTATCTGGTCCCAAGGTTGAAGCGAAAAAGTCCGCCATGACAAATGATTTACAATCCGGCTAGAAGGCATTATACATGTCACTTTAATTACATAGTCATGTAGACTGACTAAATTCCTCTTCTATACCATCCAACAGGCTGTCTAGCCTACAATCCTATTGGGAATACTTTGCGGCTAATTCTACTTTCCCATACACTAAGCTATTCCCATCAGGCCCCACAGGTCTGACCTCGGCCATGTGGGTTGGGTCAGCCTTGGTATACCGCGTCTTCACCATGGCCCAGGCTTCCCTGGCGCCTTGACGGCAGGCCGATATCTTCCATAATCGGAAGCAACGCCGTGCTCCCTTGAGCTTCTCCGCAAGCTCTCCAATGCTTGCTGGCAGGGAGACGGATGGCCACAAGGCCTGGGCAATACCTTGCATCACCTGCCGAACTTGTTCGTGCAGTTGTGAGAGCTCGGGTAGAAGATCACCCGCAGACCTGGGCATCTCCTCCGCGGGACGACCCATCAGCATACCTGCAGACATAACTCTGTTAGCCGGCTTCTCTGCCGCACTCTTTTAAGGTTTCATTCAAGCACTTACTGAAAATGCCGCATCGAAGACGCTTATTCTCCTTCACGGAGTCCGCAAGCTGGGCTCGAACATCTTTCAGTTCCACACTCAGCTTGGTATTGGCGTCTTGGAGATTGTTTTTCTCCCGGATGACCTTAGTCAGCACGCGTTCGCTAGCCTTTAGCTGTCGTACGACATGCTAGTCCTCCGGATTCTCTCCGGAGTGATCTGCAATATCTATTGTTAGATCTGCAGCCATGCCGCACACTATATGGTACCTATCATTCTTTGAAACAAATGTTACCAGCTGGGGACTTTTCAGGCTCCTTCAATGCGGAAACGGCGGCCCGAAGTTGGGCCTTGCATTCCTCCAGCTCCTATGACAGTCGAGTATTCTTCTCTGTAAGAACCTGCACAATAAATGATCCTTAAATCAATTGTGCCAACTGTTTCAAGTCTCAGGGGCTACTGATATATATACTCATCAAATTTTCTTACCCGTACATCCTTTACATACTGGTCTGTGGCTCTGGCAAGACCATTTTGAGCAGCACGGATGTACGCATCTCCTGAGTTGAATGCATCAAACGCCTCTCGGGAGAAACAAGCGTCACGGAGTATGGCTCGACGACGCCTGTGATTCATGGCGCTCTCCACTTTGTAATTCATAGCGGATATCTTATCCGAATCCTCTGTAGAAGGAGTATCCGACGTGTGCCTCGTGTTAGCTTCCGCCTCTGTGTCCGCCTCTGGAGCCCAACTGGTAAAGGCGTGATTGGCGACCTCTCCGGATATTGTCCGACGAGCGTTCTTCCTTCTAGGAAACACGAGTGTTATTATGTTTTTAAAGACGACAACCACGGAGTGAGGTGTTGCATCATACCTCTGCGCTGGCATCTCCTTCCAGACCGCCTTCCTTTTTAGCCTGTCCGTCTTTGAAACCCCTTGTTGGTGAGTCTCCGCGGGCTCGGCATGGCGTCCCGAGGGCCTTCCCTATAAAACACCATTTGTATACGGTAGGTGAAGTGCATAAAAGGAAATCCTTTTCAAAGGTTGGGAGTCCGGTCTCATTTACCTGCGAGGTTGGGAGTAGCCCAGGGTAGTCGGCTATAATGGCCACCATGGCGTCATCACAGCTTAGCTGATAGAAAATCCTATCAATCAGCTCCATGAATATGTCCGGATCCTCTTTGAGGCCGGGGTCGAGGACCCGTTCAGGATCCTCCGGTTGTGTAGGTGGGCTATTGATCTCCCCTACCGCCTTACACAGTTTGTGCGATGAAACGGCAAGATAAATATTTATCACAAAAACAAGGGTAGGATGGAAGTAAAAAGAGCGGAAGCTCACCCAGCTTCGAGGGTTGTTCATGGAGAATCCATCCCGTGGCTTGATGCGGAGGAACTCCTCTTCTTCCCCCTTATACAGATCAGATAGAATTTTTGCTAGAACAGCAACTGAGTCCGGTCCCTTGCGCCCGCAGCGAGTGGCATCATCTTCCCCGTTGAAGTGCCACATGGGGTGGCCTCGATATTGAAGTGGCAGCACCCCCCACATAATGCATATTGCCATAACCTCGGTTATGCTCAGTCTTGATTTGGCCAGCAACTTTATCCGGCCCATCAGATAAAATACGTCTCTATCATCTTCCTCCTGTGGGCTCCATGGGCGCCAGCTTAGGCGTTTCTTCAAAGGGGCGTTCTCGAACTCAGGAAGACCAATCCGGATAGGATCTGGGAGAGGAACATCCTCCATGTAAAACCACTCCGAAGGCTAGTCCTCAGACGTCTTCTTCGGGGTACCAGATAGGTATCCGGTCCCAGCGATGCACCATACTTTGGCTCCGCCCACTTGATATATTGATCCCCTCTGTGTACGGGGCGCAAGGCAGAACAACTTCTTCCACAGCGCGAAATGAGCTTCGCAACCCAGAAACAGCTCGCAAAGAGCTACGTAACCAGCGATGTGCAGTATGGAGGCAGGGGTGAGGTTGTGCAATTGGAGGCCGTAGAACTCCAGGAGCCCTCGGAGAAATGGATGGATTGGAAATCCGAGTCCCCTTAACAAATAAGGGACAAGGCATACCCGCTCTCCCTTAGAGGGGTTGGGAAAGCTCTTCTCTTGCTCCCCGCCATTATAGGTGGCGAGCCCGGCTCGAACCGGGACCATATACGCTGGAGGGAGGAATCCCTGGGTCTGTAGCTTCACTAATTGGCTGTGCAGGACGGAACACTTCTCCCAGTCTTCGGGCTTGGGGCTGCGGGAGCGAGAGGAGGAGCTGCGCTGGCCGGACATGTTGGGATGGATTTTTTTGGGCGTGCTCCGATGAATGCTTGCTGAGGGAGGATGGTGTGGTTTGGATCTGAGGATCCTCGTCTCTTTAATAGACAGTTCATTCACATAGATGGGGTGGTAAATGTAAAAACACCCTGGCTCCTCACATTTGCTTAACACGTGGAAGATGGCCATTATTGGGCGCAGAAGCCAAGAAGCGCAACATTTATGAGAAGCCGAACACTATTTAACAAACACTCAGAGTTTGAAGAAGAACCTGCCTTGCAATGCCGAAGACAATCTGCGTGCCGGACTCATCGTCATTGAAGCCTGGTTCGGGGGCTACTGAGGGAGTCCTGGATTAGGGGGTATCCGGACAGCCGGACTATATCCTTTGGCCGGACTGTTGGACTATGAAGATACAAGATTGAATACTTCGTCCCGTGTCCGGATGGGACTCTCCTTGGCATGGAAGGCAAGCTTGGAAGTACGGATATATAGATCTGCTTCCTTGTAACCGACTCTGTGTAACCCTAGCCCCGTCCCGTGTCTATATAAACTGGAGGGTTTAGTCCGTAGGACCAACAACACACAATCATACCATAGGCTAGCTTCTAGGGTTTAGCCTCTTCGATCTCGTGGTAGATCAACTCTTGTACTACTCATATTATCAAGAACAATCAAGCAGGACATAGGGTATTACCTCCATCAAGAGGGCCTGAAACTGGGTAAACATCCTGTCCCCCGCCTCCTGTTACCATCCGCCTAGACGCATAGTTCAGGACCCCGTACCCGAGATCCGCCGGTTTTGACACCGACACTAGCATTAGCCACTGGAAGGTACGCGCTTTCTGTGAGCCGGTACGCACATTACCCAATCGACATTTGAACCCAGATAAGTTCAGTTATTATTTAAAGATAGACTTATCAGGAGTACGCGGGGTGAGAGTAGCATCGTGCATCATAGGCCAATTTATCCAAGTTTCAAGGAAGGCGGTTGTATCAGCCTGAGCTTCTCCTTGCTTTCCATAAACCATGCCCTCACATGACAAACCAGCGTTTTAACCATAACGAGTTCATGGTCTTTTTTCAAAGATTGACTGTTAAGAGTTCATCGGGTCAATCAGGATTACCTGATGGAGAAGCATCTGGCATACATGCAGGATAACCCGGGATTTTAGGTGAATACACCTGGCTTTTATAGCCTATTACAAGGTTATGAACTCTTTGTTCTTTATAACAAAAGAGCCCCTGAGCTGTGCTCAAGGGGTACCTATTGTTGACACCTGATTTTGGCAAGATACAGATTGCAATGAAGATGGTCTCGAGTGAATGAGTTTTCAGCATAAAAATATTCACGTCACCGAGTGGAACCACTTTGATGTTTTGGTTATATTCGTTCGACTTTATCTTACGGACCGAAACTATACTCCGAGTGGCATATTTCAATGTTCCGAGTGGTTTTTTTTTCCAATCACGTCTTCAAGATGACCTCGGATGAAGGAGCACTCTTAAGGAATTGTCTTCGTCTCGTCGAGGCAATCGATTTTGATATATAAATCATCTCAATCTGAGTTCATATGCAAAAGTTAGAGGCAATATACTGCAGACTGAACCTCAACGGAAATATGGCGCGAGGTGCCAGACACTTGTCTGATAGGTTGCGCGAGTAATTCGGCCATCAATAAGGCCTTGAATCGAAAAACCTTCAACATGGAAAAGTTTCGTCTCGTCGAGCCGATCGATTTTCATATATAATTCGTCTCAATCCGAGATCATATGAGGCCTGGAGAGACAAATCAAGATCGGGCTATGTTTTCAGTCGGAAATCCGAGTGAAAAGTTTACCATCTGAGTGAAAGTTTACGGTTGAGTGAAAGTTTACGGTCGAGTGAAATTTTACGGTCGAGTGAAAGTTTGCTGAACGGATGAACTTATTATTATCCAAGTGGAAATATAGTCATCTGAGTGAAAATATGATCATCCGAGTGAAATTATCGTCCAGGTGAAAATATTCCGAGTGAAAAGATTACCATCGGGACGAAAACTTGCCGATTGAATAAGATAGTGCGTTTCGAGTGGAACTATAGTCATCCGAGTGAATAAGATAGTGCCTTCTGAGTGGAAATATAGTCATCTGAGTGGAAATATAGTCATCCGAGTGAAAGATTGTCTTCCGAGTGAAAAAGTCCAATCGGACGATCCGAGTGAAAGTATCTAATATCCGAGTGGATGAGCTCAAGTCCGAGTGAAATTGAACATGTGGTCGAAAGTTTATCAAAATGACCTTGGATGAAGAAGTGTTCAATACAGAAGTTGTGCGTATCATCAAGACGGTAAACTTTGATTTGGAGTCATCATCATCAGAGATAATATATAGCCTACAAATTCACTATGAGACTCGGATAATCTAGTCTACTGCAAGACCGAGTCCGACTGGAAGATAAAGATGACCTTGGAAAGTATTCAAGATGGCCTTATATGAAAAAGTGATCAACATGAGAGTTGTTCGTATCGTCGAGGCGCACAAGTTTGATATTTGGGCCATCTCGATCGGAGATCATATGCAAGCCCGGCGGCCCGCGCAAGAAGGAAGACAGAGTTTGGGCCAGATTCGGACTGAATCCGAGTTGGAATATAATTAGGACTCTAGGACGTGAATTGATGTAATTTTTCTTCTAAGGAAAGCATAGATGAATCCTTTACTTGTACGGGAAGTCCAGCCGCCTCTTATATATGTTGGGGGTGATGGCCGATTGAACAACACACAATCGAGCAAATCAATATACTACTTTTTCATCTACGTTTTATCTCTCCACCGTTTTTCTATCTCGTTCTTCGCTGTTCTTCGTGTTTGAGAGCTGCGAATCCCGAGGCTCTAGGGGCGAGCGAATTGACCTAGGGCAGCCCATAGCCGCTGCACTCCTTGACGGGGTCCCTCCCGGGGGTGTGGGGTTTTCGGGTCTGTAAAAGCGCCCGTCGACTGTCTTGCGTATCGCGCTGTCGGTCGGGTCTCCTTCGACGTGAGTTGCGGTGCATCACCCCTGGCGTCGAGGGTACACGTGACGTGTTCGTGTGTCAACACACCTTTTGGCGACTCCGCTGGGGAACGAAGATCAATCGTCATCATCAACCATGTCCGATCTTCCCAAGCCATCTGAGGTAAACGCCGATAACATCATTAAGCCCAGTCTTGATGAGATATCGGCCGATCATCGCCATGTCTATGAGGAGTACAAGAAGGCGGGTGAGGAGAAGGACCTGCAGGAGTTCCTTGCAAAATTCAAGAAAGATCGCCAAGGCAACATCACTCCGATTGAAGAAATCAAGTTCCCTCCTCTTCAAACTGAACAGGTTAAGCCTTCTGTAAGTACTGCCTTTTCTCCTGAGCAGTGGGCTGAGATTGAAAGTCGTATTGCTGATGGTAAAAATCTAGTCTATCAAACTTTTATAGAAAATACTAATGCTCAGAAGAATATATCTCAATCGTCTAGTGGTAATAATGGTGTAGTTGCTAGTGTGCAAAACCCTAATCAGGCGGGTGAGGAGAAGGACCTGCAGGAGTTCCTTGCAAAATTCAAGAAAGATCGCCAGGGCAACATCACTCCGATTGAAGAAATCAAGTTCCCTCCTCTTCAAACTGAACAGGTTAAGCCTTCTGTAAGTACTGCCTTTTCTCCTGAGCAGTGGGCTGAGATTGAAAGTCGTATTGCTGATGGTAAAAATCTAGTCTATCAAACTTTTATAGAAAATACTAATGCTCAGAGGAATATATCTCAATCGTCTAGTGGTAATAATGGTGTAGTTGCTAGTGTGCAAAACCCTAATCTGGCTTTACCTATTGCATCGGCGCCTCCTGTGCCGATGACTTATTATCCTACCCAAACAAATCAGATTGTGGCTACACCCATATCCTATTATGAGCATGACAGGTTCGGTGGCAACGCTGAACCAAACTCTACCTACAACTACAACCACTCGATCACTACCAAATTATGGGTCGACATACATGCCACAATTCCTACCTACAGCTAGTAACCATACTCTTCCTATGTCACTGCAACAAGCTTCATCGTCCACTACGGATGATGGTCTAGCTAATCTTAGAGAGGAGATGGCTAAGATGCTTAGAGAGAATTTTGGAGTTGAGTTACCTTGGAATCGGATTTACCAAAAGCCGTACCCCGAGTACTTTGATGCCATCCAGTGCCCTCCGGGATATAAGATTCCAGATTTTGTTAAGTTCAATGGAGAGGGCACAAAAACCACATGGGAGCATGTTAGTCAATACTTAGCACAACTAGGTGAAGCAGGCTCACTAAATGAGTTGAAAGTGCGTTTGTTTCCTTTATCTTTAACTGGTACTGCATTTTCATGGTTTTCTTCTTTACCACATGGTTCCATTCGGGTTTGGTCATAGCTAGAGCAGAAATTTCATGATCACTTTTATAGCGGCGACAATGAACTCAAGTTATCACATCTAACGTCGGTTAAACAGAAGCATGATGAATCGGTCTCCGATTACGTCAAGAGATTCAGATAAACAAAAAACCGGTGTTTTAGTTTGGTGATAACCGAGAGAGACTTGGCAGACCTAGTGCTGAGTGGTTTGAGAACTCCCATTAGAGAAAAGCTAGAAGGTTATGAGTTCTTAAATATCAACCAAGTCTTACAAAGGGCTTTGGCTTAGGACAGCCGAAGCAAAGATCTCAAAGAAGTGCATAGATACAAAGCCGATCGTCCAAAGATGAATATGGTGGAATATGATAGTGATCACTCGGGCGATGAGGGTGATGTTTTTTCTACTGAATTTGTTTGGCCATCTAAGGCCAAACCCTTTACTTGCAATAATCTGAAACCGATTCATAAGAATCGTGATGAAGAGATGAAGTTTACTTTTAACATTGCTAAGTGTGATAGAATATTTAATGCTTTGCTGCAGGCTAAGATTATTAGAATATCTCATACTTTACCTCCGTTTGAAGAGCTAAAACGGCGTGCTTATTGCAAGTATCATAATTCTTTTTCTCATGCTACTAACGATTGCAATGTTTTTCGACGACGGATACAATCGGCCATTAATGACGGACGATTGAACTTTTCTGAGATGCAAGTTGATAAACAGCCTTTTCCAATGAATACCATGGATTTGGAGGGGAAGAAGCTACTCATTCGGCCGGAGGTAGCCGAATCTGCTAATAAAGCTAATGTCATTGTTGGTGAGCCCAGGAAAGACAAGGAGGACAACAAGGTCTTGGGGAGACAGGTTGTGCTTGGTAAGCAACCCGATGGCAAGGAAGTGATCAAAATCACCATCAAGAATCCTACACTCGGGGGGCAACTGCAAGTGCAAGAAAATGCTCATGTGAGATTTGTCAAGCCCAAGAGTCCAGAAATTGGCAAGTGGAAAAGGAATGAAGTTAAAGTACAACACAAGCGGATCAAGCCAACTTTTGATATGTTGCTGTCCAAGTACACCAACTAGTCGGCCGGTTCTAGCTTTAATCGGCCGACTCATCTGAAGCGACCAAGGTCACCATCAGCTGATATGTTCAGTCAGTATATGAAACCGAGTGGACCAAGGGTGCCGTTTCCAGAAGAGCATACGCAATCTGTTTGGGATCGACTTAACTATTCATATAGAGGCCGACTGGACATCGGTAACTATCGGTCGGCTGGTCAAAACATGCGACTGGATGGAAATTATCCGAGTGTAAGAATGCACCCAGGTGGAAGCTATCCGAGTGAAAAAATGTGGCCGGGTAGATTCCATCTGACTGAATTCCATCCGAGTGATATCCATCCGAGTGGATTCCATCAGAGTAAAAAGGTGCGCCCAAGTGGAAATTTCATGCATCTGGAAAGTCGAAAAGAATGGCGTGTTAAATCACCAAGTGTTGCAGCAGTTGAGTCGGGAAAAGGCAAGGAGAAAATGGATGCCGACTCACTTATCTTGGGCACCGAAACATTCGCCATACAGCACCCGATTGTGCATAGCAATCCGACTGAGCCGATACTTTCTATCACGCCAAAGCACTCGGCTAATGACCATGAAGAAAGCACCGGCCAGGTAAAGACGAGAGATCCTAAATACACTCAGCCGAAGTGGTGTCCTCTAGGGCTAACAAAGACACAAAAGAGGAAACTACAGAGGTTAAGGAGTCGAGAGATGGCAGAACATGAGGCTGAGAAACAAAGGGATAAGTTGTTCAATGACACTCGACCCATGGTTCCACCAAAACAAGTGTGGAGGCCTAAACAAATACAAGATACAACAGCTTCTACATCTATCACAGCAATACCTACATCACCAAAGGAGGACGATGCAACAGATATGACATCGTCTGCGACACTTCTTACTTATCCTTCACTCGGACAAATTTCAGAATCGGTGGATGCACTCGAGGAGGAGGCTGATATGTTGGACTATGAGTCTACGCCGGTTCATGAAGGTATGGATATCAATATGGTGTATTACTTACCTGCTGAGTTTCGTGCTATGGATGAAGAAGGGGAGGTGGCTCAGCTGGATTTTGGCCCTAAAAACACAATATTCGAGAAGCCAAAAAAACCAGTAATGCATCTTAAACCATTATATCTCATAGGTCATATCAATGGGTCGCCACTCACTCGGATGCTTGTTGATGGTGGTGCTGTGGTAAATCTTATGCCCTATTCGGTCTTCAAGAGATTGGGTTTTCCTGATGAAGAATTGATCAAGACCTATATGGTGCTCAATGGATTTGAAGGCAAAGAGAAAACTGAAGCCAAAGGTGTGATGTATGTGGAGCTTACAGTCGGAAGCAAAACTTTGGCTACTGCATTCTTTGTCGCTGAGGTGGAAGGTAACTACAACGTCATACTAGGCCGCGATTGGGTTCATGCAAACCAGTGCGTGCCATCCACTATGCACCAGTTTTTGATTCAGTGGGATGATGATGAAGTGGAAGTTATTCACGCGGATAACTCGGCCTGTCTTACTTTGGCCGATGCATCGGTGGATTGGCAACATCCCAATGCTACTTGCTTGACGGGACGTGACTTGTCAGAATTTGATTTTATCAGCGCAACCAAGAATGGTTTTGTGCCCGTCTCTTTAAAGCCGAGTGAATGCAATCGGCTCCAAGGTATGATATGTTTAAATGGATCCTAATTCCGAGTGGTTACAAAAATGTCTTGTAAAGTATCGGTCCAATGAGAACGATATGTATGAGTCTATAGAGGAGTTGGATGACATGGATAAACTTGGACAAGGTTTTACATCAGCCGATCAGTTAGAAGAGGTAGATATTGGAGATGGTTCAGTCACTCGACCGACATTTATAAACAAAAATTTGAAAGCCGATTGTAAGGCTAAGTTAATCGAGCTATTGAAAGAATATGTTTATTGCTTTGCATGGGAATATCATGAGATGCCAGGGTTAAGCCGAGAGCTAGTGGAACATTGGTTGCCTATAAAGGCCGGTTGTAGACCTTACAAACAGTCGGCCAGAAAATTTAATCCGAAAACATATGACCGGATCAAGGAAGAGATCGGTCGACTGCTTGAAGCTAATTTCATTTGACCTTGCAGGTATGCCGAGTGGATTTCTAACATTTTCCCGGTAGAGAAGAAAGGATCTGGCAAGTTGAGGGTGTGCATTGATTTCAGAGATTTGAATAGGGCTACACCCAAAGATGAGTATCCTATGCCAATAGCCGATATGCTTATTAATGATGCTTCTGGACATAAGGTTATTAGCTTTCTAGATGGTAATGCCGGATACAATCAAATTTTTATGGCCGAAGAGGACATGTACAAAACGGCTTCCCGATGTCCTGGTTTCCTTGGTTTATTCGAGTGGACAGTGATGACATTCGGATTAAAAAATGCTGGCGCCACGTATCAAAGGGCTATGAATTTGATTTTTCATGATTTACTCAGTGTCATACTTGAAGTTTATATTGATGATATTGTTGTCAAATCGGATGCTTTTGAATCTCACTTGGCCGATTTGCCTTTAGCTTTTGAAAGAATGAAAAAGTATGGACTGAAAATGAATCCTTTGAAGTGTGCTTTCGGTGTGTCAGCTGGCAAGTTTTTGGGTTTCATTATTCATGAAGATGGTATAGAGATTGATCCCAAAAAGATAGAGGCTATACAGAAAGTGGATGCTCCAACATGCAAGAGAGATATGCAAAAATTCCTTGGCAAGGTCAATTATTTGAGAAGGTTCATAGCTAATCTATCAGGGAAAGTTGATGCATTTACTCCTATCCTTCGGTTAAAGAATGATGCTGATTTCACTTGGGAGGCAAAACAGCAAGAAGCATTTGATATGATCAAGAATTATTTGTGCACTCCTCCGGTGATGAGAGCACCCAAGCATAGGGAACCCTTCAGACTTTACATTGCAGCAGAGGAAGGAGTTATTGGTGCTGTTCTAACTCAAGAGACCGAAGGAAAAGAGCATGCCATCACTTATTTGAGCCGCCGCTTATTGGACGCAGAGACAAGGTATACATTTATTGAGAAATTATGTCTATGCTTATATTATGCTTGCACGAAACTGAGACATTATTTAGTGCCGAGTGTTTGTGTAGTAGCTTGTCAAACCGATGTCATTAAATACATGTTGCATAAGCCAATTCTTAGTGGTAGAATTGGCAAGTGGGCTTATGCTTTGATTGAATATGATTTGGCTTATGAATCTCTAAAATCCATGAAAGGCCAAATTGTTGCTAATTTCATTGTTGAACATCGGGTTAATAACAAGCATGATGTTGATATGAACCTTGTTTCATTAGTACCATGGAGATTATACTTTGATGGTTCAGTTTGTAGCAATGGCCAAGGTGTTGGTATTGTTTATATATCTCCTCATGGTGCTGTTTTTGAAGCCTCATGCCGCTTAGAATATTTTTGCACAAACAATCAAGCCGAATATGAAGCATTGTTATTCGGCCTAGAGATGTTACTTGCTATAGGTGCTACACATATTGAGGCTTATGGTGATTCGTTACTAGTGGTGCAGCAAATATCCAAAGTCTTTCAGTGTTTGGACGAATCACTTAATGTTTATCTTGATAGATGTCTAGATATAGTTTCTACTTTGGATTGCTTTAGCATTGCTCATATATCTAGACATGACAATTGGAAAGCAAATGAATTGGCACAACAAGCATCCGGATATCATGTTGATCATGGCATGTTTCATATCTCTCAAAGACCGATGTCTTGTCTTGCCAATATGGGAGAGGCCGAACCTGAACCCACAGATTCAACCATTAACGAAAAGTCTAGTGCAGGTGACAATCCCGACTGGAGGGAGGAAGCCCATTGTTGATTACTTGTGCAATCCGAGTGAAAGGGTGGACAGGGATGTTCGGCGTATGGCTTTCAAGTATACAATGAGAGATGATGGTCTTTATCGCCGAACCGTCAATGATGTTCTTCTAAAGTGTTTGGACGAGGACCAGGCAAGAGTTGCTATGGGAGAAGTACATGAAGGTATTTGTGGCACTCACCAGTCGGCTCCCAAGATGAAATGGTTATTACGACGTGCTGGGTTTTATTGGCCGACTATGATTAATGATTGCTTCAGATATTATAAGGGGTGTGAAGCTTGTCAAAAGTTTGGTGATATTCAACTGGCTCCTGCTACTATGTTACATCCTATTATCAAACCGTGGCCTTTCAGAGGTTAGGGTTTAGATTTCATTGGACAAATCCATCCGTCTTCCTCAAAAGGGCATCAGTTCATATTGGTGGCAACTGATTATTTCACTAAATGGTCTGAAGCAGTACCTCTCAAGAACATGACGCATACGGAGGTAATTCAATTCATAACCGATCACATTATTCATAGATTCGGTATTCCTCAAACGTTAACTACAGATCAAGGTTCATCTTTCATGTCACACCAAGTCAGAGAGTTTGCCAAATCTTATAACATAAAGTTGCTCAATTCCTCTCCATATTATGCCCAAGCTAATGGACAAGCAGAGTCTAGCAATAAAATTTTAATCAAGCTCATCAAGAAGAAGATTGAGGATAATCCAAGGAGATGGCATGCTTGTTGTCTGAGGCATTATGGGCACATAGAATCTCAAGGCATGGTGCTACGAAAGTGACTCCATATGAGCTAGTATATGGTCAGGAGGCTGTTTTACCGATGGAAGTAAATTTGAATGCTTTGAGAATAGCCAAACAAAATGATTTATCGGCAATAGACTTCTATAACTTGATGATGGACAACATTGATGAGGTTGCTGATAAATGTTTGGCTGCTTTGAATGCCATAGAGAGAGATAAGTTGAGGGTGGCAAAAGCTTACAATAAGAAAGTCAAGTTGAAGAATTTTCAAGTTGGTGATCTCGTTTGGAAAGTGATTCTGCCGATTGGTTCAAGAGATAGAAAATTCGGGAAGTGGTCACCATGTTGGGAAGGTCCTTTTAGAATTGCAAGAGTTGTTCCCGGAAATTCATATTTGGTGGAATCAATACAAGGGGCATTGTTACCTCGAGCTCTCAATGGCAAATATTTGAAGAAGTACCACCCGAGTGTGTGGCAGGAAGCCTAAGTGGGCAATGGCCAATATACGATTATCGCCCTTAGCACAAACATGGCCAATACATAATTATTGCCCTGAGAAAAATAAATGGCCGATGGAGTGTTGATATCGTCCTTAGAACAAACACTATGCATATTATTTTTCGGCGTGCAAGCTTTGCCGAAAAATAGGGGGGCATGTGTTGACACCTGATTTTGGCAAGATACAGATTGCAATGAAGATGGTCTCGAGTGAATGAGTTTTCAACATAAAAATATTCACATCACCGAGTGGAACCACTTTGATGTTTCGGTTATATTCGTTCGACTTTATCTTACGGACCAAAACTATACTCCGAGTGGCATATTTCAATGTTCCGAGTGGTTTTTTGCCAATCACGTCTTCAAGATGACCTCGGACGAAGGAGAACTCTTAAGGAATTGTCTTCATCTCGTCGAGGCAATCGATTTTGATATATAAATCATCTCAATCCGAGTTCATATGCAAAAGTTAGAGGCAATATACTGCAGACTGAACCTCAACGGAAATATGGCGCGAGGTGCCAGACACTTGTCTGATAGGTTGCGCGAGTAATTCGGCCATCAATAAGGCCTTGAATCGAAAAACCTTCAACATGGAAAAGTTCGTCTCGTCGAGCTGATTGATTTTCATATATAATTCGTCTCAATCCGAGATCATATGAGGCCTGGAGAGACAAATCAAGATCGGGCTATGTTTTCAGTCGGAAATCGAAGTGAAAAGTTTACCATCTGAGTGAAAGTTTACGGTCGAGTGAAAGTTTACGGTCGAGTGAAATTTTACGGTCGAGTGAAAGTTTGCTGACCGGATGAACTTATTATTATCCAAGTGGAAATATAGTCATCCGAGTGAAAATATGATCATCCGAGTGAAATTGTCGTCCAGGTGAAAATATTCCGAGTGAAAAGATTACCATCGGGACGAAAACTTGCCGATTGAATAAGATAGTGCCTTCCGAGTGGAAATATAGTCATCCGAGTGAATAAGATAGTGCCTTCTGAGTGGAAATATAGTCATCCGAGTGGAAATATAGTCATCCGAGTGAAAGATTGTCTTCCGAGTGAAAAAGTCCAATCGGACGATCTGAGTGAAAGTATCTAATATCCGAGTGGATGAGCTCAAGTCCGAGTGAAATTGAACATGTGCTCGAAAGTTTATCAAAATGACCTTGGATGAAGAAGTGTTCAATATAGAAGTTGTGCGTATCATCAAGACGGTAAACTTTGATTTTGGAGTCATCATCAGAGATAATATATAGCCTACAAATTCACTATGAGACTCGGATAATCCAGTCTACTGCAAGAACGAGTCCGATTGGAAGATAAAGATGACCTCGAAAAGTATTCAAGATGGCCTTATTTGAAAAAGTGATCAACATGAGAGTTGTTCGTATCATCGAGGCGCACAAGTTTGATACTTGGGCTATCTCGATCGGAGATCATATGCAAGCCCGGCGGCCCGCGCAAGAAGGAAGACAGAGTTTGGGCTAGATTCAGACTGAATCCGAGTTGGAATAGAATTAGGACTCTAGGACGTGAATTGATGTAATTTTTCTTGTAAGGAAAGCCTAGATGAATCCTTTACTTGTACGGGAAGTCCAGCCGCCTCTTATATATGTTGGGGTGACGGCCGATTGAACAACACACAATCGAACAAATCAATATACTACTTTTTCATCTATGTTTTATCTCTCCACCATTTTTCTATCTCGTCCTTCGCTGTTCTTCGTGTTTGAGAGCTGCGAATCCCGAGGCTCTAGGGGCGAGCGAATCGACCTAGGGCAGCCCATAGCCGCTGCACTCCCTGACGGGGTCCCTCCCGGGGGTGTGGGGTTTTCGGGTCTGTAAAAGCGCCCGTCTACTGTCTTGCGTATCGCGCTGTCGGTCGGGTCTCCTTTAACGTGAGCTGCGGTGCATCACCCCCGGCGTCGAGGGTACACGTAACGTGTTCGTGTGTCAACACCTATGTTGAGTTGTGCTTTTGCAACAGACACTCTTTGGCCCCTTTAACCTGGGTAATTAGCCCCCAAGTTTTTTATGTGGCCTACAAGCCGGATCAAAGGGTAATTATAACTTTGCTGTATAAAGCAGAAGCCCCCATGTGATCAAAAACTCATCATGTAAAGAGGAAAAAATGACAGAGGCCCTGCTTTAGCAGGGATGCCGGCTTTATTATATTGATCATAATATATACATTGTCAAAATATGTACATTGGAAGAGCCGGTGGCTCAAGTGTAGTAGGGCCTAAGGTGAGCAATATTCCAGGGCCAGCGGGTATCTCCCTCTGACGTGCGTGAGTCCTTGTGATCTCGAACATTGATAAGGTAATATGATCCGTTGTTTAAATTCTTGCTGACCACAAAGGGTCCTTCCCAAAGTGGGGATAACTTGTGCATATCACTCTGATCCTGGATAAGCCGGATCACCAGGTCGCCTTCTTGGAAAGTTCTGGTTTTAACCCGGCGCCTGTGATAACGGCGCATATCTTGCTGGTAAATCGCCGAACGAGCCGCTGCGATGCCACGCTCTTCATCCAACAGATAAAGTTCTTCTTGATGTGATATTTCATTGTCAACTTCAACATAAGCCGCCACACGAGGTGAGTCATGACGGATGTCACTAGGGAGAACTGCCTCTGCTCCATAAACCATGAAGAAGGGTGTATATCCCGTAGATCTGTTTGGGGTGGTATTGATGCTCCAAAACACGAAAGGTAACTCCTCTACCCAACAACTCGACGTTCTCTACAAGGGAACCATAAGCCAGGGCTTGATGCCTTTCAAGATCTCTTGATTGGCTCTCTCCGCCTGACCATTAGATTGAGGGTGAGCCACTGACGACACATCAAGCCGAATGTGCTCACGTTGACAAAATTCTTCCATAACACCTTTAGAGAGATTAGTGCCATTGTCTGTTATAATGCTGTGTGGAAAGCCAAAACGGAAGATCACCTTCTTCATGAATTGAACCGCCGTTGCTGCATCACACTTACTGACCGGCTCTGCCTCTACCCACTTAGTGAACTTATCAACCGCCACCAAAAGGTGGGTCTTCTTGTCCTTGGTTCTTTTGAAAGGTCCAACCATATCAAGCCCCCAAACTACAAATGGCCAAGTAATTGGAATCATCCTCAATTCTTGAGACGACACATGGGCTCGTCGTGCAAATTTCTAACATCCATCACACCTGCTGACGAGGGCCTCCGCATCAGCATGAGCTCTTAGACAATAAAACCCATGACGGAAAGCTTTAGCCACAAGGGATTTTGAACCGACATGATGACCACAATCTCCTTCATGAATCTCTCGTAAGATCTCATAGTCCTCTTCTGGAGAAACACAACGTTGAAACGTCCCTATGACACTACGATGATGTAACTCTCCATTAACAATTGTCATTGACTTAGACCGCCGGGTTATCTGCCTGGCTATGGTTTCATCTCAGGTAACTCGCCCCGGGTCATATAAGCCAAATAAGGAACTATCCAATCTAGAGTTACATGAAGAGCCACCACCAACTGGGCCTCCGGGTCGGGGATAGCCAAATCCTCCTCTGTAGGTAATTTGACCGATGGGTTATGCAAAACATCAAGAAAAACATTAGGTGGCACCGAGTTATGTTGAGAACCCAACCGGATTAAAGCATCCGCCGCTTCATTTTTCCTCCGATCAACGTGCTCAACTTGATAACCCTTGAAGTGACCAGCAAGAATGTCCACCTCTCGCCGATAAGCCGCCATGAGCGGATCCTTAGAATCCCAAGTACTAGAGACTTGTTGAGCCACCAAGTCCGAGTCGCCAAAGCACCTAACCCGGCTTAAATTCATCTCCTTAGCCATCCGAAGACCGTGGAGTAATGCCTCATACTCAGCTGCATTGTTAGTACAGGGAAACATCAAACAGAGAACATAACAGAATTTATCACCTCGAGGGGAAGCAAGAATAACTCCAGCCCCCGAGCCCTCCAATTGCCTGCACCCATCAAAGTGAATAGTCCAATACATGTTATCAGGCTTTTCCTCAGGCATCTGTAGCTCTGTCCAATCATCGGTGAAGTCCACCAGCGCTTGAGACTTGATGGACGTGCGAGGCACATATTTTACCCCGTGAGGTCCAAGCTCAATAGCCCACTTAGCAACCCGACCAGTTGCTTCTCTGTTTTGGATTATATCTCCCAAAGGAGCAGAACTAACCACGGTGATGGGATGACCCCAAAAATAATGTTTAAGCTTCCGGCTGGCAAAGAACACCCCATATACAAGCTTCTGCCAGTGCGGATATCTCTGCTTGGACTCAATAAGCACCTCACTGATATAGTAAACTGACCTTTGAACCGGATATTCCTTGCCTCCCTCCTTTCTTTCTATCACAATGGCAAAACTAACAGCCCGACTATAAGCACCCACATATAACAACAAAGGCTCCTTATCAATAGGGGCAGCAAGCACGGGCAGCTCAACCAGCCGCTTCTTTAAATCCTCAAACACCGCATCAGCAGCATCACTCCAGAAAAATTATCTGTCTTTTTCATCATCTAATACAGAGGGATGGAATTTTCTCCCAACTAGCTTATGAACCGCTGTCAGGACCCCGATTCCAAGTCACATCGATCTAGCCGGTAACACCTCATATCACTTTGCGGCCTCACGCATGGTATTCCCACGGGTGTCGCCTTACCATGCCCCGGGACCGTTTGCGCCTTTTGGCTCACGTATACGATAGTGTCGCTAGCATCCATATGACAGAGAACCCGGGACGACATGACTAGTTGTGAACCCAGAGTGGCACTAACTTATGGGGACAGGCATACATGATTCAACATCGAGCATGTCGGTCAGCAGCGTGCGAATCCGGGCTGTAGCACTGGGCTAACAGGACTCCGGTGAACCGGGCTGTAGCAGGCTAGGCAGGACTCCGGATGTCACCGCATGATATTTCCCCGAAGGGACAGACACAGGAATGAAGTGAATCACATGTCGGCCAGTCAAGTGTTCCGGAGCAGTAGTGCTGGGCTAGCAGGACTCCGGTGAACCGGGCTGTAGCGGACTACTATGGCTCATGGAAGCACAAGACTACATTTCCCCATAAGAGAGGCTACCAAGGATAAACAACTAGGTTTTCAGATCCCACACATACCAAGCATTTCAATCATACACACAATATGCTCGATATGTGTAAATACAACATGGCATCACAACATAACTCTACGACTCAAGTATTTATTCATTAGGCTCCGAGGAGCGAGATATTACAAACATGGGTCTGATGACACAGCATTCAAGTCATACAAGCAACAATGCACAAGCGGAAGCTTAACTTGTCTGAGTACAGACAACTACAAATGAAAAAGGCTGAGAAGCCTGACTATCTGCAAGACCCTGCTGAGGTCTCAAGCTAAATGTCGAAGTCCACATGGAACTACTAGCGAGACTGATGTCTCTCTGCAAAACATAAAATAGGAAAACGTGAGTACAAATGTACCCAGCAAGACTTACATCAGAACTATCTACATATGCATCAGTATCAATAAAGGAGGTGGTGGAGTTTAACTGCAGCAAGCCAGCTTTGACTCAGTGGCTATCCTGAACTACGACTACAAGTAACTCTTTTGAGGTGGCGCACACGAGTCCACAAATTCACGATACCAATACACCACTATGGATCCGCTCCCTTCTTCCTATGAGAATGCCATCCATAGCACTCACGCTTATCTTGCGCATTTTAGAGTATCCATGTTCACTTGTCTATGAACTATGCAAGGGGTCCAAGTTTCCATATCTAAGGAATCCGGCTATTCGAATAGATAATGATAACCCTGCAGGGGTGTACTTCTTCACACACGCTCTTGCCACATACCACCATGTACACATCGTGTATCTCGGCAACCTTCAAGCGGAAGTCTAGCGAGGGAGTCGGCCACAACCTTACTAACCAACAAGTCTCTAGTCCGGGTTTATCGCCTATTCGGGTTCCATCCGCAAGGAGATCCGGTCGGGGTGTCGCTCACAGCCCCAAATGATGTGAGCAGGGTTCCCAAGCCCACCATCCGAGTGCCACTTGGTACACCGTGCCACTATGCCTAGTCTGTCCCAAGCCCACCTGTACCGGGTGCCACTTGGTAGACTACTAACACTACGTAGAAACACCAGAAACTAGTTGCAACTCCTGGACAGAGATCAAGTTGATTAATAAGTCGAGAGAGCTTGGAGCGCCCGGAGCTCAATGTGTGGTAGTAACTATTCATGGATCACAAACACAGAACTCAGTTCCTGAGATGGCTCAAATGAGAGAACCCACCATGTACTCCTACATGGCCTCTCACCGCTACCTTTACCAAATCGTGTTCACACACTTAGCTCACACACAGTAGGACATGTTCATCACCATTCCAATTCATCCCCGATGAATCAGACCTAACTCAGCTCTAAGCAGTAGCAGGAATGACAAACAAGCATGAATGAGTAGGCACATCAGGGCTCAAATAACTCCTACTCATGCTAGTGGGTTTCATCTATTTACTGTGGCAATGACAGGTAATGCAGAGGAAAGGGGTTCAGCTACCGCAGCATGTAACAGTTGAATCGTTGTTGTCCTAATGCAGTAAAAGAGAGCAGGAGCGAGAAAGAGTGGGATTCTATCAGAATGAACAAGGGGTTTTGCTTGCCTGGCACTTCTGAAGATAATATAGTTCTTCATCGGTGTCATCGATCTCACCATGGGAACGTCGTCTACCGAGAGGGGACAAATACCGACAAACAAGGAAGAACACAATCAATGCAATGCATGATATGATGCATGATCATGACATGGCAATATGCTGTGATTTGGGCTAATGCAACAAAAAGTCATTTTAATTGAAGTGGAATTCAAAACTACATCAAATTCCAACTCCAAAACTATTATGAAATTTGCCCTAATCATGTTTCATCCTAAACAGTGAGGTTAAGTTGCTCAAACATGCATGAAAAGGGTACAGATGGATAGATTGGATTTTTCTGATCATTTTTCATATATGAATTATTTCATTTGGAGTTACGGTTGATTTTCAATTATTTTTAGAAGTTTTGCAAATTTTCTGGAATTTTCTGAATTATTTTAAATCCAGAAAACCATTACTGTGTCATCATGACAACAGCATTGCGTCAGCAGGTCAACTGGGTTGACCCAGGTCAAACCTGACGCATGGGACCCAATAGTCAGTGTCTTAGGGCTGGTTAGGGTCACAGGCATGTGGGCCCAGTCAACAGCCACGTCAGCTTGGTCAAAGCTGACACGTGGGCCCACAGTGGTTAGGTTAAAAGTAAACAGGGGTTACCCCGTGGTTAATTAGAGTGGTGGGCCTGCCTGTCAGTGACACAGGGCGAGGTTAACGCGGTAATTAGCCTCAGGCTAATGATGCCACGTCACCTCACCGGAGTTGGACACCGGCGAGCACATCCGACGACGGATATTCATCGAAATCGAGCTACGGGCAACCATTTGCCTCGCCGTTTGTTTCTACGGGTTCCTTGAGTACGCGCGCAACCAGAGGAGTAGGTGAGAGGAGCTGGGGTGAGCTGTGGCGTCGGCGGTGGCGAGCGAGGCGGTGGCCGGAGTTCGGACACGCGCGAGGATGCGGCTGCGGGCGCCAGGAGAGGAGCTGATGGGCTAGCATCCGCGGGCCACCAGAAGCACGCTGGTGCCACGGGTTCGAGCGGAGGGGCTCGGGTCGAGGAGGCTAGGCAACCATGGTGTACGGCGGTGCTCGGGCATGTGGGCGAGGGTGCTACGACACGGAAACAAGCAAAACAAAGGAGGGGAAATGGAGTGGAGCTCACAGCGAGGTCGTTGGCGGTCTCGTTGGGCTCGGGGAGGCCTCTGCGGCGGCGAATTTGATGACGTCGTCCAGTGGCTGAGGTGGTGAGGAAGATGACGATGTCGACAACGATGCAGGCTGTCCCGGCTTGGTTCCTTCAGCTTGGAGAAGCTGCGTAAGGATGCAGAGCCCGGGGGCATGACCCAGGGGCGAGGGGATGGCTGTGGCTGCGCGGGAAGCGAGCGGTGGCGACGGCAGCGGTCGGGCACGAGAGAGAAAGAGATCCAGGGAAGGGGGTGAGAGCGTGCGTGCGAGAGAGAGAGAGAGAGAGAGAGAGAGAGAGAGAGAGAGAGAGAGGGAGAGGCAAGGAGGTGCGTGGCGTCGCCAAACGCGAGGGGTAAGCAGGAGGCGGCAAGCAGGAGCTGGCGCAGCTCGGCTGTGCTGCTGCCGCGCAGCTGCCTCAGGTTGAAGACAACCTGGAGGCGCTGGTGGGCTGGGCCGGCTAGAGGGTTTGGGCCAGGTAGGTAGAGGTAAGTCCTTTCTTTCTGTTTTATATTTTCTGTTTTGTTTCTTTATTTAAACTTGCCACTATTTAATATTTAGAACAAATCAAAACAGTGCCAAATATCCTCTAAGTATAACTTATGTTGCTCATTGGACATTTCCGAATCCACATAAATTATCACAGAGCATTTGAAAACATATCCATATATATTTGAATATATTTTCAAATTCAAATAGAATATTGTTTTAAATTTAGAGACCAAATAATTCCTTAAAAATGTTCCAAAATTTTGGTTTGGTATATAACCCTTGCCAAAATTCTCAAAACTATTTTTAGGGAATTTTGGATTCACTGAATGCAATTTAAAGGGTTCTTGCCCTTCTTTTAAAAGATTTTGAGGCTTTCAAATTCCCTCAATTCAAGTTTCTTCAATTTAAACATGATGCATGCTCACGGATGCAACTATTACACTCAGATATTCTAGGGCTATGACAACTCACCCCCACTAAAGAAGAATCTCGTCCCGAGATTCAAGACGTGAGGTAAGAAGACGCTAGGGACACAAAGCTAACACGACCTTCATGATCCAGACATCTTTCTTGAGGATGTTGATTCATTGCATCACCTTGATCTCGACATCTTGCTTTGAGAACTACATCCAACAGGACAACGAGTAGAAAGGGAGAATTTTAGAAGAATTGATCTTCCTGAGATTCGAGCAACTTAGGATCATCTAAATGATCACAAAATCAACTCACGGTATGAGACATAGAAACATCTCCAGAGCTGAGAGGCAAAACATACATCAGGAGCGACCGGAAGAGACAATTTGACGAGTGTTTCGAAGTAGTTAGGAATTGAGTTGCCATGATACCATAACGAGACATCTTAGAGGAAGGTGACTCGCAAAAATATTCCCTTAAGTGGCAAAAAGAATTACTTTTGATTCATAGATCATTGAAACTCTTTATACCAGCCGAGGGCAAATCACAACAATCATTTGGCGGAGTACGAAGGGATGGCATATCCGGACTAGAATGGATGATGTGGACTACCTTGTTGAAGTCAACACAAGGGATGATTTTGCTTATCATCGGAAATGGATGGGACCCACGGTAGGACCATTTTTTGAGATGATCCTGAACAACAATTGCTGAGAAGGGCAGCCCATGGGAAATTGGCACAAGGCGGTGCGAGCTGGGAACAAAATGCAAATGTTGGGGATGTTCCAACCATCATATCTGCCTGAGATTCAGATCTGGTTGGTAACAGGATATTTCAGACATCATGTCTAGAAAAAGAAGTTTGCAACACAAATTGACAAGACGATGTTGCGAGATTCTCGGGAAATGAACTACAATAGCGAGCTCCAAAACATGAGCCGGTTCTGCTACACACATGTGAGCATGCTGTCCCAGACAAGCCTGACCACGTAGTAGTCTTATAATAAAATACTACCGAGTTCAGGTTGGGAACCATCATCGAGGATAACAAAGTCCTCACATAAGTCATGATTCTTAAAAAGGAACTTCTTCTCCTTGAACAATTCAATAAGTGGCTTAGTGAGCTAGGGATACGTATGGGATGAAGGTAGCTAATCTGTCAAACCAGAGAATACTTCGCACATGCGTGACTAACTTGGGATGGTACCAGAGGAAACAAAAACAATCTTTCTCGAACTCACGGTGACAACTTGCACGAAATGCACATGAATATGAGGAAGTCACTTCTTCCATCCAAGCATAAGCTTCATGAACGAAACACGAAGGCATTGCTTACAAAGTTTTCAACACTAGGTTGATGTTCAACATGAATCATGTGGGAGACAAAATGCTGCTGATGGGCTCAACAGCAACTCATCGGAATTTCCATATCACTGGACTTCCACCATCATGTGAACACGGTGATAGCATTGGCCAGACCAAAAGATGTAATGGTGTATGCTCGAGGGATCAACCACAAGTAAGACAACATTATGAACATCGTTGGTTCTGATTTGACTTGACGATAACCCATACTCAAGTCAAAGTTTTGACAAGGCAATAGATCCAACAACTGATCACGATGACCAATCGATGGAGATATCATCTGTCTTCAACACACACACACACAAACACACACACACACACAGAGAGAGATATCCCCTTGAAATGAACTAAGTTAGGCAAAGCTTTCATCTTCCAACTCTCCAAGTTGTTCTTTAGCTTAACCAACTAGCTCGGGTTATCCAACACAGATTCTTGGAGAATGGATGGTTTAGAGAAAAACCAACATGATCACAAACTCAACATAGCGATCAGGGAACAACCTGTTAGTACTTCCGAGAAGATATTCAGAAAATCACGAACCACCGATATGTTATTAAGCTCGAGAACAATCTTGCTTTTCAGGGCAAGACGATATGATAAAGGAGCGAGGGATTGTCACAATCCTAACTCATTGGTCGATGAGTGCACCCGGAAATATGGACTAGTTAGCACGATCAATCTTAGGATGATGATTCAATAACCAGCACGCTTAGAATGAGAGTATTGTCCATTTACTACCAATCAACGAGGTTGCTAGGAGTGTTGATTTCACACATCACAGTCCACTTGTCGGCATTCCGGTTACAACAACACGGGACCGAAGAATGAATAATGATGGTGATAAGTATCACTGCGTCAAGAATTCATAAGAGGTGGTGCAATTCTCATGACATTCTTGACATAAATATGGTAACACTCCAAGTAGAACAGAGCAAAAGCTGGGTTGGCATTTTGATCAACGGAATACAACTACTTTGACCCAATCCTAGATATGGACTAGAATGGATGATGTGGACTACCTTGTTGAAGTCAACGCAAGGGATGATTTTGCTTATCATTGGAAATGGATGGGACCCACGGTAGGACCATTTTTTGAGATGATCCTGAACAACAATTGCTGAGAAGGGCAGCCCATGGGAAATTGGCACAAGGCGGTGCGAGCTGGGAACAAAATGCAAATGTTGGGGATGTTCCAACCATCATATCTGCATGAGATTCAGATCTGGTTGGTAACAGGAGCGAGAGAGAGTGGGATTCTATCAGAATGAACAAGGGGGTTTTGCTTGCCTGGCACTTCTGAAGATAATATAGTTCTTCATCGGTGTCATCGATCTCATCATCGGAACGTCGTCTACCGAGAGGGGACAAATACCGGCAAACAAGGAAGAACACAATCATTGCAATGCACGATATGATGCATGATCATGACATGGCAATATGCTGTGATTTGGGCTAATGCAACAAAAAGTCATTTTAATTGAAGTGGAATTCAAAACTACATCAAATTCCAACTCCAAACCTATTATGAAATTTGCCCTAATCATGTTTCATCCTAAACAGTGAGGTTAAGTTGCTCAAACATGCATGAAAAGGGTACAAATGGCTAGATTGGATTTTTCTGATCATTTTTCATATATAAATTATTTCATTTGGAGTTACAGTTGATTTTCAATGATTTTTAGAAGTTTTGCTAATTTTCTGGAATTATTTTAAATCCAGAAAACCATTACTGCGTCATCATGACAATAGCATTGCGTCAGCAGGTCAACTGGGTTGACCCAGGTCAAACTTGGCGCATGGGACCCAATAGTCAGTGTCTTAGGGCTGGTTAGGGTCACAGACATGTGGGCCCAGTCAATAGCCACGTTAGCTTGGTCAAAGCTGACACGTGGGCCCACAGTGGTTAGGTTAAAAGTAAACAGGGGTTACCCCGTGGTTAATTAGAGTGGTGGGCCTGCCTGTCAGTGACACAGGGCGAGGTTAACACAGTAATTAGCCTCAGGCTAATGATGCCACGTCACCTCACCGGAGTTGGACACCGGCGAGCACATCCGACGATGGATATTCATCGGAATCGAGCTACGGGTAACCATTTGCCTCGCCGTTTGTTTCTACGGGTTCCTTGAGTACGCGCGCATCCAGAGGAGTATGTGAGAGGAGCTGGGGTGAGCTATGGCGTCGGCGGTGGCAAGCGAGGCGGTGGCCGGAGTTCGGACACGTGTGGGGATGCGGCTGCGTGCGCCAGGGGAGGAGCTGATGGGCTAGCATCCGCGGGCCACCAGAAGCACGCTGGTGCCACTGGTTTGAGCGGAGGGGCTCGGGTCGAGGAGGCTAGGCAGCCATGGCGGACGGCGGTGCTCGGGCATGTGGGCGAGGGTGCTACGACACGGAAACGAGCAAATCAAAGGAGGGGAAACGGAGTGGAGCTCACAGCGAGGTCGTCGGCGGTCTCGTTGGGCTCGGGGAGGCCTCTGCGGCGGCGAATTTGATGACGATGTCCAGTGGCCGAGGCGGTGAGGAAGATGACGATGTCGATGGCGATGCAGGCTGTCCCGGCTTGGTTCCTTAGGTTTGGAGAAGTTGCGCGAGGATGCAGAGCCCAGGGGCACGACCCAGGGGCGAGGGGACGGCTGTGGCTGCGCGGGCAGCGAGCGGCGGCGACGACAGCGGTCGGGCACGAGAGAGAGAGATCCAGGGAAGGGCGTGAGAGCGCGCGAGAGAGAGGGAGAGGTAGGGAGGTGCGTGGCGTCGCCAGACGCGAGGGGGAAGCAGGAGGCGGCAAGCAGGAGCTGGCGTAGCTCGGATGTGATGCTGCCATGCAGCTGCCTCAGGTTGAAGACAACCTGGAGGCGCTGGTGGGCTGGGTCGGCTAGAGGGTTTGGGCCAGGTAGGTAGAGGTAAGTCCTTTCTCTCTGTTTTATATTTTCTATTTTGTTTCTTTATTTAAACTTGCCACTGTTTAAAATTTAGAACAAATCAAAACAGTGCCAAATTTCCTCTAAGTATAACTTATGTTGCTCATTGGACATTTCCTAATGCACATAAATTATCACAGAGCATTTGAAAACATAACCATATATATTTGAATATATTTTCAAATTCAAATAGAATATTGTTTTAAATTCAGAGACCAAATAATTCCTTAAAAATGTTCCAAAATATTGGTTTGGTATATAACCCTTGCCAAAATTCTCAAAACTATTTTTAGGGAGTTTTGGATTCACTGAATGCAATTTAAAGGGTTCTTGCCCTTCTTTTAAAAGATTTTGAGGCTTTCAAATTCCCTCAATTCAAGTTTCTTCAATTTAAACATGATGCATGCTCACGGATGCAACTATTACACTCAGATATTCTAGGGCTGTGACAACCGTCTTAACACCGCAATACGACCCGCCAGACGTCGCACATCATTGACACATGCCGGTTTAGCCAGAGAAGTAATGGCTTTGATCTTCTCCGGATTAGCTTCAATGCCTCTGTTGGACACCAAAAAACCCAAGAGCTTGCCTGCCGGCACACCAAAGACACACTTGGCGGGGTTAAACATCATCTTGCAAACCCGGAGATTATCAAAGGTTTCCTTCAAGTCATCTATCAATGTCTCTTTCTCTCTGGATTTCACCACAATATCATCCACATAAGCGTGAACATTACGCCCAATTTGGTTATGAAGGCAATTTTGCACACATCTCTGATAAGTCGCCTAGGCACTCTAGAGCCTAAAAGGCATAGACACATAGCAGAAGGCTCCAAAGGGAGTTATGAAAGCTGTCTTCTCCTGGTCCTTAACTGCCATCTTGATCTAATGATAACCAGAATAGGCATCCAAAAAACTCAAACGCTCACAACCCGTCGTAGCATCAACAATCTGATCAATACGAGGGAGAGAAAAAGGATCAGCCGGACAAGCCTTGTTTAAATCCGTGTAGTCCACACACATACGCCAACTGCCGTTCTTCTTAAGTACTAGCACCGGGTTAGCCAACCACTCAGGATGAAAAACTTCGACGATAAACCCAGCTGCCAAGAGCCGGGCTACTTCCTCTCCAATGGCCTTCCGCCTCTCCTCATTAAACTGGTGAAGAAACTGTTTAACCGCCTTAAACTTTGGATCAATATTAAGAGTGTGCTTAGCGAGTTCTCTCGGTACACCCGGCATGTCTGAAGGCTTCCATGCAAAGATGTCCCGGTTCTCACGGATGAACTCGATGAGCGCACTTTCCTATTTCGGATCCAGATTAGCACTAATGCTGAACTGCTTGGATGAGTCGCTAGGAACAAAATCAACCATCTTGGTATCATCTGCTGACTTAAACTTTAAAACCGGATCATGCTCTGTGGTTGGATTTTTCAAAGATGTCATATCGGCTGGGTCAACATTGTCCTTGTAAAACTTTAACTCATCCATCGCACAAACCGACTCAGCGTAAGCTGCATCCCCTTCTTCACATTTGAGAGCTATCTTACGGCTCCCATGCACTGTAATGGTTCCCTTGTGACCCGGCATCTTGAGCTGCAGATACACGTAACACGATCGCGCCATGAACTTGGCATAAGCCGTCCGTCCAAACAGAGCATGATATGGGCTGTGGATCTTGACCACTTCAAAGGTAAATGTCTCTGACCTAGAGTCACGATCATCTCCAAAAACGACCTCCAGAGCTATCTTACCAATTGGATATGCTGACTTAGCAGGCACCACGCCATGGAAAACAGTGTTTGACGGCTTAAGATTTTTGTCAGTCAACCCCATGCGACGGAAAGTTTCATAATAAAGGATATTGATGCTGCTCCCTCCGTCCATGAGTACTTTGGTAAACTTATACCCTCCAACCTGAGGTGCGATCACCAAAGCCAAATGACCTAGATTATCAACCCGGGGCGGGTGATCTTCCCTACTCCACACGATGGGCTGCTCAGACCAACGCAGGTAACGAGGAACCACCGGCTCAACAGCATTAACTGGCCTCCTATGAAGCTTCTGATCACGTTTACACAAGCTAGTGGTAAAAACATGATACTTCCCACTATTCAACTGCTTCGGGTTGCTCTGATAACCAGACTATTGCTGCGGCTGACCCCCCCCCCCTGATTACTCTGTTGGCTGTAACCACCCTGGTTGTTGTAATTACCTTGATTTCCTTGGAATCTAGAGTTAGAATCGCCACCACCATAACCTGGACCGTGAGAGTCGGGTCCAGAACGGCCACCTGGCCCATGGCTGTCATGAAAAAGATTGGAATTCTTGTACTCCTTCATAATGTGACAATCGTTCCATAGGTGCTCGGATGGTCTTTCTTTCGTACCATGTATTGGGCAGGGCTAATTTAACATATGTTCAAGATTTATACCGGATCCTCCGGCCTGTGGGGGCGGTTTACCCTTGCGACGCCGACCATTATTCTGTGCATTGGTGTTAGCCACAAAATCAAAACTATTATCAGCCTTGCGCTTACCATTGCCTCCGGGGTTATACTACGCCTTGGCGCTGCTGCTCTTCCTTCCCTTCCCCATCTATTCATCATCAGACTCGGGGTCCTTGGTACTATCAGAGTCAGCATACTTAACGAGACCCGCCATGAGCGTCCCCATGTCATTGCAGTGGCATTTGAACCGCCCTAATTTCTGCTTCAAGGGCGTGAAACGACAATTGTTCTCCAACATCAACACCACTGAGTCGGCATTGATGCGATCCGACGAGTGCAATATTGTCGAGACCTAGTGCACCCAATGGGTTGTCGACTCACCTTCTTCTTGAACACAGGAGGCCAGACCCACAATTGACATGGGCTGTTTACATGTATCCTTGAAGTTCTGGATGAACCGGGCCTTTAACTCGGCCCATGACCAGATGGAGTTAGCGGGGAGCCCCTTCATCCAATTGCGGGCCGTCCCTTCTAACATCAAGGGGAAGTATTTAGCACATGCAGCCTCGCTGACATCTAGCAACTCCATGGCCATCTCATAACTCTCAGTCCATGCCTCAGGGCTTAAATCGACTGTATAGTTAGGCACCTTGCGAGGACCTTTGAAATCCTTGGGCAGGCGCTCATTATGCAGATCCGGCACTAAGCATGGCACGCCTAAATTTCTAAAGGTTACACCTAGCTCCACAAAAGTGGTTGGACAAACCGGAGTGGGTTGACGGGCCGCATACTGTGCAGCTAACTCGGCCTCTCGACGAGCTCTTCCTTGATCCACCACATTCTGAGCATCAGCACCATCGCCCGCCGGGTTATGCCCGCGCGGTGGGTTATGCATGGTTACGTTCACTGCTTGAGACCGCCAGCTCATCAAGATGTCTGCTGTAACTTCGGCTTGGGCGAGGGGTGGAATGAATCCTATCACGACTGTAAGAATAAGCCTGTTGCTGGGTCGGTGCTGTTTGAAGAAGCTCTCTGGCTCTCATGTCTCGACCGCCGTTGGTGACTCACCATGAACCGGCCAGTCGTGACGCCGCAACGATCATGTTATCCAAAGGGTTAGAATAATGACCCGGTGGCGTCGGTACGTGCTGCGGCGGGTTGGTGTTCTGACGAGGCGGGTCCATTGTGCGCGGCTGAACCGACGTACCAGTCCCAGGTACTTTGACCTGGTTTGCTACTGCTGGGTTACTAGTTCCTGCTCGTGGCGTGTTAAAGACATTCCTTGCCTCATAAACTGAAGGCAGACGAGTCTGATGCCTCCTCCTCATGACTTTATTGGAAGCGTTCTGATCTAACATGAGCCGGAAAGATTGTGACTGAATCCGCTGAGCCTGAGTATCCAAAGCGGTCTGCTCCTCGGCCATCCTGGCGCTTAGCTCCTCCTTGGCCTGTGCTATCTCATCACTCAACTTTGTGATTGCCGCATTATGTTGATCTTGATCCGCCGGGTTAACCACTGCTGTTAACAGTGCTGTCAACTTGTCTAGCAAGTCAGTTAATGCTTGAGCCGGCGGGCGCTCAGGGCCTCCTGCCCCGGCAGCGGCTGCCGTTGCTGACCAGGAAATCAATTCTGCTGTCGTTGATGAATGCTGCACGGGCTATGTACCGGCCATGAAGATTGCAACCCGATTTGGCGGTTCATAGGGGTCCGGAATACTATCGCCATTGGAACAGCCCCCAAGCCAGCCGTATGGCAGTTGATACAATGACTCTGTCTCACTGGTGGATGACTCTCCATCAGAGTAAACGACGGTCTCATCACCAAATGCTTGTCTTTCCTCAGATTCCACTCCATGGATGAATCCCACGAAGGCACGATTCATGGAAGGCCGAACCCGGGCGGGTCTCGCACGCTGAGCCGTCTCGACGATGTCGGTGCAGATGTTCGGCTCAGGGCCCAGTTCGCCGATCTTGCCAATGAAGACATGGATTTTGACAAAGGGGACCCGGTACCCGTACTCAATTGAGCCGGCCTCGGTGCCCTAGCCTGCGTCGTCGATGTAGAGCTTGCCGCGATGACTCTTGGTCATCCGGCCCATAGCATATCCCTTGATCCCTTTGAAGTTGCCCTTTAATAACTCGAAACCATCATGCGATAGCCCCAAGGTGGGTGCCAACTGTCGTGGAATTCTCACGGCAGATGTCCTAGTGTGAGGACTTAATCGTGGAGCCATCGCGTTGAGGTTAGCTTAAAGGGGTTAATCAGGACAAAGGACACGAGGAGTTTATACTAGTTCATCCCCTTACGATGAAGGTAAAAGCCTAGTCCAGTTTGTAGTTGGTATTGCTAGGGTTTCAATGAGCAGGGAGCGAATACGCTAGACCTGGCTCTCAATCTGTTGTTTCTTGTCCTAAGCTGCCGCTAGGTCGTCGCCTTATATACACAGGTTGATGCCCTGCGGTCCTCAGAGTCCCGGCCGGTTTATATAACGTATCCGGCTCAGTGACCTTTCTCATATGCCTTACAATACAATTTTACATACACGGCGGTTTACAATCATGGGCCTTAAGCCTCCTTTGGGTCTGGGCCCTCTACTAAGCCTATCTATGAACCACCATATGATCTTGGGCTTCATTGTGATGAATCGTCATTGGGATCACCCGGCCCCTCCTAGGCGGGTTATACCTAATAGTTATATCCCCAACACACCTGGAGTTTTAGCTATGTCGACTGCAGGGATAATCAAAGTCTCCACTGCGTGCCCTCTCTTCGACGTCACTGATTACCCCTACTGGAAGAATAAGATGCGCATGCATCTTGAAGCCATTGATGTCGACCTCTGGTATGTCGTCAAGAACGGCGTCCCCAAGGCCGGTGTAGGCGTCACCCCAGCTGATGTCAAGAAGTTCATTCAGTTGGATTCTACTGCCAAGAACATCATCTGTGGTCATCTGACCAAAGGACAGTATGGCCGTGTGAGTGCTCTGGAAACTGCGAAGCTAGTCTGGGACTGGCTATCCAAGGTCAATGAAGGCGTCTCAACCCAGAGAGACTCGAGGATCAGTGTTCTTCGCAATCTCTTCAAGTGAAATGACAATGAGAATGTTCAGCTGACGTTTGATCGCCTCACTGACATCACAAATGAGCTTCATGCACTCGGCGCCACTGAGATCACCAAGCACGTCCTGACTTCAAGACTCTCGATCCGTCTGACATACTTGAGAGGCTCAACACACATGAGTTCCAGCTATCTGAGAAAAGAGATATCTATGGTCCTAACTATGTCCGAGCTCGTGCTCTGAAGGCAAAGGCTGTTTCCTCATCTGAAGAAGAATTTGACTGCAGTTCTGAGGATCCTGAAGACATTGGAAAGGAACTTGCCATGCTCATGAAGAAGTTCCAAAGGTTCACTAGGAATAAAGGCTCCAGACAGTCTTCAAGATCCAGCTCAAGAAATGATGAAGCTTCCTCCCGTGACTACAATAAGAGAACGTGCTACAAGTGCAAGAAACCCGGTCACTACATCTCTGAATGTCCTCAATGGGACAATGAGAACAACAACAACAAGAAGAGCAAGGAATATGATTCTGATGACAAGAAGAAGAAGAAATCCTCAATGTCTTCTTCCAAGTCTTCGTCGAAGTCTTCATCACACAAGAAGAGCTCATCTAGCAAGGCTCGTGCGTTTGTTGGCAAGGAGATGGATTCAGAGGAGGAGTCTGCATCTAAGGAGGTGGAGATGGAGTCTGAAGAGGAATCTGATTCAGGTGTGGCAAGCCTGGCCTTAGCTTCAGCATACGTCGCCAAGTCCATCTTCAACACTGAAGACGATGGTCTCTTCACCAATGCTGATGTTAATGATGAGGATGACTCTGCAGCCACCTACTGCTTCATGGCACGTGGTGCCAAGGGTATGACACGGGCTGCTTCAGAAGGATTATTGACAGTGGATGCACTAACCACATGACTGGCCATTGATGTCTTCTCATTGACTCAACCTTACGTCCATCTGATAAGAGTCACATCACATTTGCTGACACATGCAAAAGTCAGGTATTGGGTCTAGGTAGAGTTGCAATCTCAAAGGATCAGCACATGGATAAAGTGATGCTTGTTGAATCCCTTGGTTTCAAGTTAATGTCTATCTCAATGCTTTGTAACTTGAACATGATTGTGATATTTGGAAAATATCGTTGCCTTGTTCTAATGGAATACGACAAGTCTCTAGTCTTTGAAGGGTACCGAAAAGGTGATCTGTACATGCTAGATTTCTCAGCAGGACCACAGTTGGCCGTATGTCTTCTAGCAAAAGCTTCAGAGTGCTGGCTCTAGCATCAGAGGCTAGGGCATGCTGGCATGAGGAACTTGTACACTCTCACGAAGAAGAAGCATGTTGTAGGCATCGAGGGCGTCAACTGCAAAAAGGATCATTTGTGTGGTGCCTGCGAAGCCGAGAAGATGACTAGGGCCAAGCATCCTTCGAAGACAATCATGATGACATCACGTCCTTTCGAGCTGCTTCACATGGACCTATTCGGCCCTACTCATTACTCCACAGTTATTACAACTGCTTTTGTCTATGGGTTCGTTATTGTTGATGATTACTCTAGATATACCTGGGTGCATATAATTCTCTACAAGAATGAAGTGCAAGATGTCTTCAGACGATTTGCCAATCGTGCCATGACGAACTATGGCATCAAGATCAAACACATCAGAAGTGACAACGGCACAAAGTTCAAGAACACCAGCCTCGACGCCTCTCTTGATACACTGGGCATCACTCATGAGTTCTCTGCTCCATACACACCTCAGCAGAATGGCATCATGGAGCGCAAGAACATGAGACTCATTGAGATGGCTCGGACGATGCTTGATGAGTACAAGACTCCAAGGAAGTTCTGGCATGAAGCTATTGATACTGCATGCCATGTCATCAAACGTGTTTATCTTCACAAGCTTCTAAAGAAGACATCATATGAGATACTGACTGGTAAGAAGCCAAACATAAGCTACTTCAGAGTATTTGGTGCTAGGTGCTGGATCAAAGATCCGCATCACACTTCAAAATTTGCACCGAAAGCACATGAAGCTTTTATGCTTGGTTACGGAAAGGATTCGCACTCCTACAGAGTCTTCAACCTCTTTCACTATAAAGTGGTCGAAACTGTGGATGTGCGGTTCGATGAAACTAACGGCTCGCAAAGAGAGCACCTGTCAAATGTGCTAGATGAAGTCTCATTGAGTGAATCCATCAAGCTTATGGGTACTGGGGAAATCATACCTTCAGAGGGACAGGCTAAAGAGGAACTTACCATTTCTGCACCATATCAACCTGAAGACTCTACTCAGCCTGAAGCCAATGCTGGAGAGGAAGACGATGATCAGCAAGGGCAAAGCAAAATCTTCGTCCAGTTCATCCTCATGTTGCAAATTAAGTACATATTGAGAAGATAATTGACAGCATCAATGCACTAGGTCCCCTTACTCGTTCAAGAGAAACCCAGCTAGCAAATTTCTATGGGCACTTTGCATTTGTCTCCGTATCTGAACCCAAGAAAGTTGCCGAAGCCTTCATGGAACCTGAATGGATTCAAGCTATGCAAGAAGAGCTTCAACAGTTCGAGCTAAACAATGTATGGGAACTGCTCAAGCGTCCTGATCCTCGTAAGAACAATATCACAGGCACAAAATGGATCTATTGCAACAAACAAGATGAGCATGGTCAAGTTGTCAGAAACAACGCTCGTCTCGTTGCTCAAGGGTACACTCAAGTTGAAGGGATTGACTTCGATGAAACATTTGCTCTGGTGGCTAGGCTTGAAGCCATTCGCATTCTGCTAGCCTATGCCAACTGAGGGAGTCCTGGACTAAGGGGTCCTCGGGCGTCCAGCCTGTTATCCATGCGCCGAACTGATGGGCTGTGAAGACATGGAGATCGAAGACTGTACCTGTGTCCGGATTGGACTCTCCTTGGCGTGGAAGGAAAGCTTGGCGACTGACTATGAAGATTCCTTCTTATGTAACCGACTCTATGTAAACCCTAGACCCCCCGTGTCTATATAAACCGGAGGGGTTAGTCCGGAAAGGATATACACATTACCATAGTCATACAGTCTAGACTTCTAGGGTTTAGCCATTACGATCTCGTGGTAGATCAACTCTTGTAACACTCATATTCATCAAGATCAATCAAGCAGGACGTAGGGTATTACCTCCATAGAGAGGGCCCGAAGCTGGGTAAACACCATGTCCCCCATCTCCTATTACCATCGATCCTAGATGCACAGTTCGGGACCCCCTATCCGAGATCCACCGGGTTTGACACCGACATTGGTGCTTTCATTGAGAGTTCCATTGTGCCATCGACGAAAGGTTCGATGGCCCCTTAAATCATCTATAGTGACGTTGTCCAAGGAGAAACCTTCCTCCCCGGGCAGAGTTCCGTATTCGGCAGCTTCGTACTGTGGGCCAACTCGCTTGGCCGTCTGGAGGAAACCGATAGCTATGCCCCTGGCCACCAGGTCAGATTTGGAAGCTTGAACTACGTTGCGGATATCTGTGGAGACTTGATCTTCAATGGATTTGAGACCGCAGCGATCGCTCCTCCTCGCCACGATGAACATGACTTAAATCTGTCATCGGGCCAGATTCAGGAGATGGCTCCTATTGCTGCAATGGCCTTAGAACCAGAGCAGATCATGCCATTCGAGGCCATAGAGTCCACGACACTAGAGCCGCACGCAGACTCGACACCCTGCAATATTTGCGCCTACGGAACTCTGGACTCGTCTCGGGCTATAAGTTCCGGACCATGTACGCTTGCGGACACCGAGCTAGATCGGTTATCGATCTTCGAATTCAGTGCCGCAGACATTTTTCAGCACTCACCTTTGGGCGATGTGCTAAACTCTTTAAAGAACCTGTCATTCACGGGAGACTCGCAGCCGAACTATGTCTGGTTCGAACTAGGGGCTGACGATGGAGAATTTTGTTTCCCACCCGCCACCCACTTCATAGCCACTGTCGAGGACTTAACCGACATGCCCGCTCCTGGCTCCGCAGACATTGACGGTATAAACAATGATGACGATAAGGAGAAAGGACAAGACCCGCCAGTCATCAGGCGCGAGACGGCCACCCCTTCACATGACGTGTACATGATCGATACACTTAAAAAGCTTCGCGGCAAGGACAAGGGAGATCCAGTAAAACTCCTGAGACACAGCCTAAGCTCCGGCGCCCCAAATGCCACCCCAAGTCACGTCGCAGCAACAAGGGCACTGGAGAAAATAGTACTCTGGATGGTGCCGAAAGCAATGAAGACCCTATGGGAAAAATATCCGAGCAGGAGGAACAGGAAAACGGCCAAGCCAGCCCCGATGAACAGGCCCCGCCCAGCATGGTTCGGAGGATGACAACTACCTTCCACTCTCCGAAGATGAGGTAAGGCTCGGAGACGAAGACTTCATCGTACCCGAAGAGCCCCTCGAGCAGGAGCGCTTCAAGCGCAGGCTGATAGCTACGGCAAGGAGACTGAAAAAGAAGCAGCAGCAGCTTCAAGCTAACCAAGACCTACTCAATGACAGATGGACCGAAGTCCTGGTCGCCGAAGAATACGGCCTCAGTGGCCTAGCAAAAAGCTACCCAAAGCATAGATCGCTACACCAGTCCGATGACGGGGCATTGGAGCCCACACCATCGTCACACAATGCGGCAGGTCGCCGACAACTCTGTCCGGATAATGAGGCAACTCAAGCCGAACACCAGACCTCCCCACCTTGCCGTAAAGGCAAGAACAATGCAGGTCATGATTACCCAGACAACCTGCAGAGGGACTTGGACAATAGAGCAGGAAACACAAGACCGATCTACGGACCGTGAAAGCATGCTTCGACAATTGACGCCGGATACCTATTCGGACGTGTCAAGACTCACCACGCCCGAGCCAAACACCGCAAAGGGACTCCTTCGGAGTTACATCGCAGTGCGGCCCAGCATAGAGGCACCGCACACCCGCTCTACTTCACTGATGAAGTAATGGATCATGAATTCCACGAAGGATTCAAACCCGTCAATATTGAATCATACGACGGGGCAACCGATCCCGTGGTATGGATAGAAGATTTCATCCTCCACATCCATATGGCCCGTGGGGACGACCTCCACACCATTAAATACCTCCCACTAAAACTAAAAGGGCCAGCTTGGTACTGGTTAAACAGCCTGCGTAAAAATTCCATAGGCAGCTGGGAGGACTTGGAAGAGGCCTTCCTCGATAATTTCCGAGGAACATATGTCCGGCCACCGGACGCCGATGACCTAAGTCAAATTGTCCAACATCCAAGAGAATTAGCCAGGGAGCTCTAGACTCAGTTCTTAGTCAAAAAGAACCAAATCGTCGATTGGACGGACGCGGAAGCCCTTGCGGCTTTCATACACGGCGTCTGGGACGAATGGCTTACACGCCACCTCGGCCAAGAAGGACCTAAATCCATGACAACCCTCACTGCTCTGATGACTCGCTTTTGCACGGGAGAAGACAGATGGCTCGCTCGTAGAAGTAATAGCATCGGCAACCAGGGCACCTCTAAAATCCGAGATGGCAACGGCAAGCCACCAGGAAGCAAAAACAACAGTCGTAATGACAATGAAATATCAGGCGACATGGCGGTCAACGCCGGATTCAGCAACCCGAAGCCTAGTCAGCGGAAGAAGCCATTCAAGGTGAATCAAGACGAACCATCCAACCTGGACAGGATATTGGACCGACCCTGCCAGATTCATGGTTGCCCCGATAAACCAGCTAATCATACCAACAGAAACTGTTGGGTACTTAAACAGGCCGGCAAGCTCAATACCGAACATAGGGGGAGGAGGCCGCCAAGCAAAAGGGATGACGGAAAGGTTCACTCACGAAACACCGGGGGTCAGAAGCAGTCTCCACCCAAGGATCAACTACTCCTAGAACGGAAATAGCAACCCGGCTTCCGCTGCCCACTCCGTACACCTACAAAGTTTGTACCGCACATACATCATTACACACTCAAGATACCATGGGCATTGGCGGAAGCGCAATACGGACAAGCCTGCAAGCACTCCGGTATCTTTTATTATTATTATTTATTTTCTTTTTATTTCTTCCTTCGCTATCCATTTAAAAAAGGTGATGAACAAGATAAACATCGGAAACTGGCTCTATCGGAGTCCGGATCCATACACTCACCTAAGGGGCTATTTCCATCAAGGATTCCCCCCACCGAGGACTGGCGGCGCAGACTGCGACAGGAGGTCCAAAATAACTTTTTGTAGACCGCACTCTCTATTTGTCGAGCCTGTACTATGCCTGTTCCTCCGCCTCCAACCCCGAGCACGTCAAATAGCCGAGGGATGGCTTATATATATATATCATACGTAATCATTGGCATATCGCTCAGTTACCAGTAAACAACATCCGAACTAATCATCCATATTGTTTTCCCGAGAAATATGGCTCCTACGGTTATTTCATAGAAATACCTTGGCGTAACCTGCCAGGGGCTCGGTGTGGGAACAAATGAGTTGCCAGTAAAAGTCCGAACAGCTCTATAGCATACTTCAGCGTCGCAAGCTTGGCCTTATATGCATCAGCTCCGAATCATTGTCTTGGGTCAATAGTTGGGTTGCCCGGCTCATGTGCTTGCTACCCTACGTTCTGCTATATCGGCTAGGGTAGTAAAGGGAGAACTACTGGGATTTTGCCCTGTTCTAAACCGGACGAGCACCTCAGTAGAGAAAGCCGAAAACTGACTGTCATGATGCGGCGTGAGCTGGTCAACCACTTGATGACTTATTGGAATCTTTAGCGATCCTCCGTATCACATGAGGGATCTTTTTCAGATCAAATATGTAAGGCACCATACGCCGCATACATACCAGGGTCTATGTCGTAGCCCCACCATAAAACTCCTATGGCTAAGTGAAAGTGTTAACGCCTTATAGTCTGATTGCCTGGTTCGCCGCATTATCACCTCCTTCATTGACCAAGACGTTGGATAAAGAGTGATTAAATGCTTTTCCAAACACCCTCGTACTTCCTACGAGGGGGTTGAAGCTGACGACTGGAAAACTTTCAGATTATATCAAAACGGCCGCATAGGAGGAATTCAAGCTTTCACGCAAAACACAAATAGATTAACTATAAAATTGTCTTTTACAATTTTCACACACCTCACTCGAACATTATGTCTCTTGAGCACTGACCCTCCATAAAGCGGGCGGCCTCTAGGTCGTCTTCAAAATAATGATCCAGTTCTGGACGGTCCTTGCATTTGGGTGGACCCTTCGTCGCAACATCGATGGCCTTCATCTTCCCCCATAACGTCTTGACTCGGGCAAAAGCCATCCGTGCACCCTCAATGCACGTTGACTGCTTCACAGCGTCGATATGTGGCACCGCATCAACAAGACTTTGCACCAAACCGAAATAGCTATTCGGAACAGGCTCAGTTGGCCACAACCGGATTACGACATCCTTCATGGCAGCGCCGGATATCCTATGAAGTTCGGCCCATTGGGACATCTGTTCATTGAGCAACATGGAGCGCTTTGATGCACCAAATTGCGACCAAAAAAGCTTCTCCGTTGCATATCCATCTCGCGCTTGGTAATATTGCACCGCATCGGCAGAACTCTTCGGCAAGTCCAAGAACTCGTCCGGAGAACTCCATACTTGGTTAAGCTGGAAATAGTTTGGGTCACCGAACTTAGTTTGCAGCAGAAAGGGCTTTCCAGCCGCAATCTCCCTCGCCTATCGAACCTCCTCACGGGTTGCTCTGCATTCCGACCATGCTTCTCTCGCCTCCTGTAAGGCCTTGTCCAGATTAGCCGTTAAGGCTTTACTCTCCTCCTCCAGAAATTCACAGCGGCCGGTAGCATTCTCCAATTCGAGCGTCATCGTGGATATCTTCTCCTCATCTTGGCGCCGTGCAGCTTGTTCGGCTTTTAATTCAGCCGATGCCTTCCCGTCAGCAGCATGGCTACGCCGGGCCTGCTCCTTGGCCCGGGCCAGCTCCGCTCGAAGAACTTCAACGACGGCAACACCATCTGCAGCCAAATCTTAGCATTATGCTTATACCACAAAAATGTATAAGGATTGCCCCGAATACATACCTTGCGACTCATCCAGACGCATATTGATTAAAGCAAGATCATCCCTGCCACATCAAGCTTCGGCTGCAAATCGGCAATCTCCATAGTCCGGGAAGTGGCCAAGGGGGAAGCAGTCTGTGTTCAAAGTTCATCAAGTTAGTCCTCAAACGATCATTTTTTGATCCTCCGTTTGCTTCCCAATGGAAGCCAACCTGAGTATCAGGGGCTACTACCTATACATAGGCGCATCTTTGCAAATGAAAGATAGCCGAAAACATTATGTCACAAACCTCGAAGCCCTTCAGTAGGCTCATGAAGGCTTCATTTAATCCTCTCTTCACGGATGAAATCTTCTCAATCACTGTACCCATCAAGGTACGCTGTTCCCCCAAGACAGATGCTTTCCGCAACATGTCCCGTAATATATCCGGAGTCTCCGTGTTTCTCGAAGCTGCTCCAGGAGCACAATCATCCTTTGAAGGAATCTTCTCACCCGTCTCCAGAATCACTATCGGCTGCAAACCAGTCAGTCCAGGACCTTTATTATTATCAACCCCGGAATCCCGGATGATCGGTGCTCCACCTTCAGGTACTGCCTCTTTTGTCCCCTGCGTAACTTGTTGGTCAAAAGGGATCCTCCGTGATGACACTTCAGAGTCATCTGCCTTGTTGGGAGAGGAGGTTGGAGGAGGCGTCTCGCTCTCCATCATCTCTGGGAGGAGACTCCCCGAAGAAGAGGATCGCCCAGAAAAGCTCCGTGCCGACCTGTAAAAATGCATGAATGCGTTATGTATATCTTTGGTAACAGCAACGGAGCGGGATGCTATCAAAGTACTCCAGATTCTCTTATGGTTTGATCGAGGGCTTGTCCCTTTGTTGGAGCTGCTCAACGATGTCACTTTCCAAACCCAAGCAAGTCGACGGCGGCATCTTGCCCTTATTGAAAGACCGCCCCTCCCAATCATCGGAGGCAGCCCTTTTCCTCCTGTTTGGAGAAGGGATAATGTGATTTTCCGCCTCCCTCTACGGGCGAGGAAAGGTCGATTTCTTCGGACTAAGTGTCCGACTTACCTGTGGAACCAAGGTCATCTTGGGTCTTTTCTCCCTCCCCTGCTGATGCTTGGTATGGCGCCGAGGCCAACATCCTTGTTAACACAGGAGTAGCTGAGTCTTTGGGAAGGGGAGCAGGACACCTAACCAATTCCACCTTCTTTATCCAGCCTTGAAAAAGGATGATACTGTCGGTATCTTGCCACTGGGTAGCTGATTATGAGGTATTCGGTAAACGGGGACTTACCGGGGTGTCCGGATGGTTACAGTCTAGGCCGACATCTTCGGTGGTGTCCGGCCATTGCCTTCGTTTCCCAAAGAATAATCTCCACATTCCTTCGTGCGTTGTGCCGAAGAAGTGTTGAAGAGTCCGCGGCCCTTTTGGATTGAACTCTCATAGGCGGAGAGTCCGTCGCTGGCACGACAGGGTCCGACGAACTAGCATTTCATGAACGACGTTGGCTATGTCGATGTCCCTCTCAATGAGGCTCCGGATGCGACTTTGCAGAGTTCGCACATCATTCATTGATCCCCAATCTATCCCCTTGTTAATCCATGATGCAAGCTCAGTTGGGGGCTGGATTGGAATGCGGGCGCGGTTGCCCACTTGGAGCCGTGGGGCTCGGTGATATAGAACCACCCCTGCTGCCATAGATCGGAAGATTTGGTGAAGGATCCTTTCAGCCAAACGGCACTAGCAAGCTTGCTCACTGTAGCGCCGCCGCACTCGACCTGCTCCCCCTCTACCACTTGAAGCTTCACATCAAAGGTCTTGCGCCACAAGCCGAAGTGCGTAGGAGTTTGGAGGAGGGCTTCGCACGTGACGATAAATGCCGAGATAAGAAGAGTAGAGTCCCAGGGCCAAATCGTGGAAGTCTAGCCCGTAATAGAAGATGAGCCCTCGTACGAAGGGGTTAAGTGCAAACCCCAACCCGCGGAGGAAGTGGGACACTAACATGACCCTCTTGCCGGATCTGGGGGTGGGAATAACCTGCCCCTCGACAGGAAGCCGATGATGGATTTCAGCGGTCAGGTTCCTCACTGCCCGAAGCTTTGCAATTTCTTCCTCCATAACAGAAGAAGCTACCCACCGGCCTTGACGGCTAGATCCGGACATGATTGGGGATGGTGGTGAGTAAAACCCAGGTGTTGGAACTCGTGGTATTAGGGGTTGAGGAAGAGGCAAGCGTTGAAGAAAAAGATGGGTATGTACCCCTATATAAAGGTTGCAAATATCAAACGTCCCCTCTTGGGCCTCAAAAATTTTCTTGTTTCCAAGGAGTTGTACCCAAGTGATGGTTGGGTTACCCACGTCCGGGTCGACAGGAATCCCTTAAAAAAGGGAGGCACGATCTCCGCTTGGATAAGACGTGACAATAAGGCCATGTCCTGGGACGTGGGGCGACAGGCTGGCTAAAATGGTTCGCAAGTAGTGGCCGGGCAGGCGTGGTGTCATATTACCAAAAAGTGGTCGGTGGTTTGAACCCATGAAATACTATGTCCTCTGCGGTTGTGCTTACAAGTCCGGATACAATCATTACATCTGAAGATCAACTAGGAGTTCGGAAGGGGGAACCCGCCTTGCAATGTCAAAGACAATCTGCGTGCCAAACTCCTCGTCATTGAAGCCAGGTTCAGGGGCTACTGAGGGAGTCCTGGACTAAGGGGTCCTCGGGCGTCGGGCCTGTTATCCATGGGCTGGACTGATGGGCTGTGAAGACGTGAAGATCGAAGACTGTACCTGTGTCCGGATTGGACTCTCCTTGGCGTGGAAGGCAAGCTTGGCGACCGACTATGAAGATTCCTTCTTATGTAATCGACTCTATGTAAACCCTAGATCCCCCCGGTGTCTATATAAACCAGAGGGGTTAGTCCAGAAAGGATATACACATTACCATAGTCATACAGGCTAGACTTCTAGGGTTTAGCCATTACGATCTCATGGTAGATCAACTCTTATAAGACTCATATTCATCAAGATCAATCAAGCAGGACGTAGGGTATTACCTCCATAGAGAGGGCCCGAACCTGGGTAAACACCATGTCCCCCGTCTCCTGTTACCATCGATCCTAGACACACAGTTCGGGACCCCCTACCCAAGATCCGCCAGTTTTGACACTGACACCAACCACCACAACATCCTTCTGTATCAGATGGATGTGAAGAGTGCCTTTCTCAATGGAAAGATTGAAGAAGAAGTGTATGTTGCACAACTACCTGGCTTTGAAGATCCAAAACATCCTGATATGGTTTACAAGCTCAACAAGGAACTGTATGGCCTCAAACAAGCCCCTCGTGCTTGGTATGACACACTCAAAGACTTCCTAAAGAGCAAAGGCTTCAAACCTGGTTCCCTGGATCCCACTCTCTTCACGAAGACATACGATGGTGAACTATTTGTGTGCCAGATCTATGTGGATGACATTATCTTCGGCTGCACTAACAAAAGATATAATGATGAGTTTGGACACATGATGCAAGAGCAATATCAGATGTCCATGATGGGTGAGCTGAAGTTCTTTCTTGGTCTTGAAATCCATCTGGAAAGCAACAGCATCTTCATATCTCAAGCGAAATACCTCAAAGATTGCCTAAAGAAGTTTGGAATGCAAGACTACAAGGGATACACGACGCCAATGCCAACCAAAAGTCATCTGGGCCCTGACGACAATGGTAAAGAGTTCGATCAGAAGGTATACCACTCCATGATTGGTTCTTTACTCTATTTATGTGCATCTAGGCCAGATATCATGCTTAGCATTTGCATGTGTGCCCGATTCCAAGCGGCACCAAAGGAGTCGCATCACTTTGCTGTGAAGCGAATTCTTCGATATTTGGCTTACACCCCAACACTAGGATTATGGTATCCAAAGGGCTCAGAGTTTGATCTAGTTGGATTCTCAGATGCTGATTATGTTGGTGACAAGGTTGATCGCAAGTCTACATCAGGCACATGTCACTTTATTGGACGATATCTTGTCTGTTGGTCTTCAAAGAAGCAGAACTATGTCTCTCTCTCCACTGCCGAATCTGAATACATTGCTGCTGGATCTTGTTGCGCACAACTTCTAAAAGCAAACTCTCAAGGACTATGGCATCCATCTAAAGCATGCGCCACTCTACTGCGATAATGAAAGCGCCATCAAGATTGCCAACAACCCAGTTCAGCATTCGAAGACCAAGCACATTTAGATCTGTCATCACTTTCTCAGAGATCATGTCATGAAGGAAGATATTGATATCATTCACGTCAACACGGAAGAGCAATTGGCAGATATCTTCACAAAGCCCTTGGATGAGAAAAGGTTTTGCAAGTTGCGGTGTGAGCTAAATATCTTAGAATCCTCGAGTGTCCTGTAATTGGATACATATCCTAACGATTATGCATGTGATGACTTAGATGTGCAACACACAAAGTAACGTATATCTTCAAGTAATGAAGACATACACTCTCAGTGTAAATACATTAATGCGGAAATTGACTTCGGAGCGCCACGATAATTGTGTGCCGTGTCTGGGTCTAATACTTCCTATACGGTGGGTAACGCCACCAGCAAACTCTTGGTTGAAGTGTTTTTTATTGACTTCACATTTGCATGGTCTTCGCATTTGGTTTGTCTTCAACACTGTTTTGATCCCATGTTTATCCTCACAATATTGATGTGGTCTCATACTGATATATATATATATATATATATATATGTATGTTTGTGTTCTTTCCTCTACATCATTCACTTATAGCTATGTTTTCGTGTTTGAATCTTTTGATCTAAGTGAATGTGATCGGACCCTAACCCCCTCTATGCTTGTACCTCAGATTCTATCTATCCAAATCATATGCATTGTATTGAAAATGTCGATTGTCTTCACTGAATCCTTGTCAGCAGAAAAAACAGAGACAAAAATTGAATTTGTTTTAATGCTATTTCGTTTTGCCTGAAACCCAGAGAAGCCGGAATGACCACCCGACAATCCAGGCGTGCGTGGGAACATGGAACAACTTCCAATGTGTTGCATGCATGCCACGTGTCCTTCAGATGTGAACCGCCAGGGGCACCTGCGTAATAACATTATGCTGTCCCCGTCTGTATAAAGACACACCTCATCGTGGTCATTATCTCTTCTTCCACCTTCTCTCCCCACACCAAAACCCTAGTGCCTGCGCTAGCTTGCGACGACGTCGGAGACGAAGCGCTTAGCTGCCGTGACATCTTCGACGCCGTCTTCACGTCGGCCGCGGACCTCGTCCTCTCCGCCGCCGCCATAGGTGTCTTCCGTCGCCAAGTTAGGGCATGGGAGATTGAACTGCTCGGCCTCCCTCTCAACTTCGTCTAGCAGTTCTTCGTGTGGTAATTGAATCTCACTTTTACTGCCCCCTTTGATTTATCAGATTCATCCACTTCAACCAGAAATGGTTTATAAGCTTGCAAATCTAGATCTATCCGTCTTTGCATCTCATATGATGCCAAGTATATTCACTTGTGCTTCTCTACTAATTAGATGTAACACCCCGGATATAACTTTCCCAATATGTACTCCAACTCTTGCCGTTTCCGGCGTTAAGTTATTTTATTTTCTTGGGTTCGGGTCTTTGTCTCCGTGTGTTGTTATCGTTGTCATGCATCTCATATCATGTCATCATGTGCATTGCATTTGCATACGTGTTCATCTCATGCATTCGAGCATTTTCCCCGTTGTCCGTTTTGCATTCCGGCGCTCCGTTCTCCTCCGGTGATCATTTCTACCTTTCTTTCGTGTGTGGGGATCAAACATTTCCGGATTGGACCGAGACTTGCCAAGCGGCCTTGGTTTACTACCGGTAGACCGCCTGTCAAGTTTCGTACCATTTGGACTTCGTTTGATGCTCCAAAGATTAACCGAGGGACCGAAAAGGCCTCATGTGTATTGCAGCCCAACACCCCTCCAAGTTGGCCCAAAACCCACCAAAACCCTCTCCATCATCTAGAGCGTTCGATCACGATCGCGTGGCCGAAAACCGCACCCCATTTGGACACTCCCAGCTCCCTCTACCTCTATATAAAGACCCCCTCCGAAATCCGGATCTCCTTCTCCCCCGAAACCCTAAAATCAGCTCCCCTCGCCGCCGGACGTGTCCGAATCGGGCCAGACACGTCCGCCCACCGCCACCGACCAACGAGCCGCCACCACATGGCCGGGCGCGCCCACATCGTCGTCCCGCGCCTGCCGCGGCCCGCCGGGCCCAAGGCGGGCCCTCTCCTTCGCCGCGCCGGGCCCGTGGCTTCCCGCGCGCCCCGCGCCTTCTTCCCCGCGGCCGAGCCCGCTCTCGCCGGCCGGCGCCGCCGCGCCACCGTGGCCGCCTTCGACGCCGACGCTGGCGCCTGGCTCCGGCGCTGCTCCCGCCGGCGACGCCCACGGCCACCCTGGCCCGCGCCTCCTCCTCAACCTCCCTCACCGGCCGGCCCCAGCTTCTCCTCCGTGCTCCGATGAGCTCCGGCACCGACTTCGGCCATCTTCGTTTTGCGTGCTCCGGCGAGATCCGATCTGGATCTGGAAACCCTAGGGTTGACCCCTTGTTTTTTTCCCTAGTCTGCAGTTTATATGCCCTTGTTCACCGCATCGTAACTCCACATCCGTAGCTCCATTTTGGGCATTTAGCATATCAAAATGTTCGTCTTAGAGAGTACATCATTTCATTCCAGTGCATCATTTTCATTTGAGTTCATTTTGATGCCCGAAATGCCGTTAGAAGAGGGCTACGTGAGTTAATTGTCAGATCTGCTACTCCATTTAGATATTTGTCATTTTTACCATGATTATTGTGTGCACGATATGCCCATGAGCTCTACATATGTTTTGTTAAGGGTTTTGCCATCTTTCCAGAGGTGCAACCCATGTATTTTTGTGATGTGTGTGGTGACTAGCACAAACTTGCAAAGTGAGGCACTTGGTAAAGCTGATTTCAGGGACTTACCATTTCCACTAAGTCCTTGACCTATTTATCTCATATGGCCATATGTTCATGTTGTTTCCTAGTGATCCGTGCCTCTTTTGAGGATGATCAGTAAGGATGTTTTGTTAATCTTGTAGTGCTCTATCCATCCATGTCTTTGTTTGCAATTATGGAGCACCCTAGCTTGAGTCAATCGAGCTCTACCTTTGTCATTTCGTGAATCTGGGCAGATTGTCTACTTGTTAGCAATTTTGCCGAGGATGTTGTAGTTGATCCGTGCTTGCTATGCTATTGTTCTTGCCATGTCTAGCTTGAATTTTGTGTATTCTTGGTGGGTGTATGCTTATATTGTCATGACTTGCTCCGTAGTGAGTGCATCGAGCTCGTAAACATGCCTACTTGATATCTGTTTTCAGCATGCTCCAGTTTTCACTAAGTCTGAGAACTGATTATGTTTTTGCCATGTTCACATGCTTGCAATTGTATTTTCTGATCCCTTTTGGCTCAAGGTCACGAAGGGACTTTTGTTAAGCTCTTTGAGTAGCTCCATGCCATGCTTTACTTTGCCATGTTCAGGTCCTGTAGCATATAGTTTTCATGCTCCGAAGTGTGCTATCTGATCTGAAATTCCAGACAAGTGTTAATTTCACAAAGTCTGAAATCTGTTTGCCATATGCATTTTTGCCATGCTTGTTTGAACCTGTTAATGGAAGATTTGGCCGTAGCTCGGTGCTAGACTTTTTTTAAGCATCATGAATAAATCCCTGCCATGTATTTTTATGCCATGTTTGAGTGCTGTAGCATGTTCATCTTATTGCATTTAGATGACTACTTGCTGTAAATCGCACAACGTGGTCATATTTGAATTGCTTGCCATTTCCAAACCGTAGCTTCGATTCCGGCGTTCTTTATATCGTTTTCAAGCGATTTCATATCATATTTCCAGTGGCACACTTGGATTTCTAAGTTGAGGCCAGGTTCATGCATCCCTTGTCAAATCTTGCATATACATCCCGCATCACATCCCGCATAGCATACCATCCTTGCATCATATTGTTTGATCCTTGCACGTTGTTGATTGTGTCCTTGTTGCTTGTTTGTCTTGTTTGGGTAGATCCGGGAGACGAGTTCGCTAACGAGGAGCCCGTTGAGTTTGCTTTCGAGGATCTAGTCAACTCTGTCAACTTTGCAGGCAAGATGATCATACCCTCGAAATCACTAGTATCTTTGCTATGCTAGATTGCTCGCTCTTTTGCTATGCCAATGCTACGATGCCTACCACTTGCTTTCAAGCCTCCCAAATTGCTAGTTCAAACCTCTAACCCACCATGTCCTAGCAAACCGTTGATTGGCTATGTTACCGCTTTGCTCAGCCCCTCTTATAGCGTTGCTAGTTGCAGGTGAAGATTGCAGACCGTTCCTTGTTGGAAAATTTATTTACTTGTTGGGATATGATTATATTATCTTGTTATCTTAATGCATCTATACACTTGGTAAAGGGTGGAATGCTCGGCCTCTCACCTAGTGTTTTGTTCCACTCTTGCCGCCCTAGTTTCCGTCATATCGGTGTTATGTTCCCGGATTTTTGCGTTCCTTACGCGGTTGGGTTATAATGGGAACCCCTAGATAGTTCGCCTTGATTAAAGCTTTTCCAGCAATGCCCAACCTTGGTTTTACGATTTTCCACCTAGCCTCTTTTCCCTTGGGTTTCTGGAGCCCGAGGGTCATCTTATTTTAGCCCCCCAGGCCAGTGCTCCTCTGAGTGTTGGTCCAACCGAGCGATGTCCGGGGCTACCAGGGGCAACTCTGGGCTGGCCTACCCGACGTCTTGCTCATCCGGTGTGCCCTGAGAACGAGATATGTGCAGCTCCTATCGGGATTTGTCGGCACATCTGGGTGGTGTTGCTGGTCTTGTTTTAACCTGTCGAAGTGTCTTGAAGAACCGAGATACCGAGTCTGATCGGAACGTCTCGGGAGGAGGTCTATTCCTTCGTTGACCGTGAGAGCTTGTCATGGGCTAAGTTGGGACTCCCCTGCAGGGATTTGAACTTTTGAAAGCCGTGCCTGCGGTTATGGGCAGATGGGAATTTGTTAATGTCCGGTTGTAGATAACTTGAACCTTAACTTAATTAAAATGAATCAACTGAGTGTGTTATCGTGATGGCCTCTTCTCGGCGGAGTCCGGGAAGTGGACATGGTGTTGGAGTAATGTTTGCGCAGGTTGCTCTCTAGTTTCTCACTCGCGCTTTGCCTCCTCTTCCCGCTCTCTTTTGCGAACAGGGTAGCCACCATATATGCTAGTCGCTTGCTGCAGCTCCACATATTTTACCATGCCTTACCTATAAGCTTAAATAGTCTTGATCGTGAGGGTGCGAGATTGCTGAGTCCCTGTGGCTCACAGGTTACTATTACACCAGATGCAGGGCCTGATGATTCCGCTCCAGGTGACGCGCTTGAGCTCAAGTGGGAATTCGACGAGGACTCTCAACGATACTATGTTTCCTTTCATGATGATCAGTAGTGGTGCCCATTTGGGGGTGATCGGGATCGTGTCGCATGTTGGGTTATCTTTTATTTTGGCGCCGTAGTTGGGCCATGAGTGTTTGAATGATGTAATGTTATTTATGTACTTGATTGATGTGGCGAGTGTAAGCCAACTATGTTATCTCCCCTTTTATTATCTATATTACATGGGATGTTGTGAAGATTGCCTAACTTGCGACATATGCCTTCAATGCGATTATGCCTCTAAGTCATGCCTCGACACGTGGGAGATATAGTCGCATCGAGGGTGTTACATTAGATTCCTCACTTGTACTTATTCTTGGATTCGTACAAATCTGGAACCAACTCTCATCAAATAAGTGAATGTCTTCGCACTATGAGGTCAATGTCTTCAGACTGATTTATCTTCAAAATCTTCTAAGAATGCATATGACCTCTTCCCCTTCCCTCACACCTCTAATGCTGTCACAGGTACATGTTTGTGGGAGAATCTCTTGGTTCTCATAGTCTGCATTCATTTGCATAATTCTTACAGCGACACATCAATTCTCCTGAAGCCAGTTCCTGATTAACCAGCAGACGGAAGCCATTCACAGTTCTGAAGCCTTTCATCTTGAATACGATGGCCACTGAAAAATCAGCTAAAAAGGGCGGCAGGCAGTGCTGTGGGGATACAACCAAGGATCTACCACCAGATCTCTTTGAAATTTACAAGTCAGATCCTGAAGAAACCTATGGTGAGCGCAAGACCCAAATCCAATGGATTCAAAGGTATTGGGCAGAGGAATGGTTCAAATACAGATTTGTTACCACTGAGTATGCTAGAAAGAATGCCATCAAGCGACCATGGGGAGATATCATATATAGAGGTCTACAGCCCAAGTCCAAGCCCGAAGCCATTGCCCAAGGCTTCTATCCTTGCATTGTCCGAGGACCACGGCCTGAAGATGCCGACCCATCCAGTTTGCTATGGTGTCGCGAAGACAATCTCTTCAAGCACAACTTTCAGTTTGCCAAAGTGTCTGCCAAGAAGAACAAGAAGTAGTTTGGCCTCGACTTCTACCCAGGTCCATCTGCTCCACGGGCTGATGGCACATGTGATGCCAATCCCAATGAAATTGGCCCCTTCTACAACCTTGAAGGACTCATCACACATATTGTTGTACAGGGGGCTAAGGTGGATCACACAGCTGACGAGGCAAATTCTGATGAAGCGCCAGCTCCACCTAAGTCACAGAAGCCAAAGAAGTCGAAGGCTTCGAAGCCCTCTGTCGCATCGAAAGTTTTGCATGCGAAGCCATTGGCCACATGCGAAGCCTGGAGTCGGAAGATCTTTCTCGCGTCTCCAAGAAGAAGGAGACTCCCAAGAAGAAGCCCATGAAGATTTCTGGGCATGAACTGACTCCAGCTGCCGTTCTGAGGAACGAAGATGAAACCATTGATCTATAAGGCGATGGAGACTTTGGTGATGATGCTCTTGAGCTTATGATAAAGAGCAAGCAAGAGGCGGAAATCTTCAATGATCTGCCCCTCTTTGATGTAGAAATTCTGAACAACTTCATTGATGAGTGGTTCAACGACCAGAGCATCAGCATCGATGATCTTTAGCTGCCAGTGGACATCAGTGTCACCTTCCACGGAGCCATTGTAAATGAGCTGGCCTTGGCTCAGAAGATCGTCGAGCTGAAGAACAAAATTTATTTTGAGCAGGCTTAGTTCAAGAAGCACATGGCAAAGCTTAGCGTAGCTGATGTTCAAAACTTCAAGCAGATGTTGCACAACCTCAAGGAGCAGTTTCACCAGAAACGCAAGGAAGGCAAAGGCTCAAGAGAGCAGATGAAATACTTCGCAGATAAATGTGTTCAAGCACACAATGAGGCTGGGAAGCGCAAGGCACTGGGGTGCCCTGGCATCGATCCAAGGATGGCTTCCAAACAGAACAAGAAGTGTGCTGCGGCACACACTGAAGCACAATGGAAGGATGCACCTAGCATTGTCTTCCCTGCCGGCATGATAGGCTTGAAGCCTAAGGTCCCCTCAGTAGCTTCAGATCTAAAGAAAACAAGAGCAGCTGAAGCTGATGCTAGGAAGCGAAAGCACAAGGATGCCTCTGATGGTGCTCCATCAACCAAGAAGCCGAAGACAAAGTCTTCGCGAAAAGAGCGTGCTACTGCCATAGAGCCACTAGTTGTTGAGCCCATCTCTGTTGCACGTCCTGCCTCCTCCAACCAAGCGCGTCAACTTGTAGTTCACGAGCCTGCTACCACAGAGGCTCCTGAAGATGAAGAAGTACCAGCTGTTGACCCCATCACAGCTGAAGACATTGGTCGTGAAGACAATGTAGAAGATGATGAAGTCCTTCCTCAGATCGAGCGCCAACCGATATCATCGCCTATTCTTTCAAACAACGAACTCATCAGCATTGGTCGTCCTTTGATGCCAGTTTCTCAGGATGCATCATGGGGTGATCACCCACAACAAGACACCCCCATTCAAGATGAAACCCCCAGAACTCCAACCCCTCAAGTCACCACTCCGGTACTTGATGACGACTACATGGTGTAGACCACTCCATCACCACAGGCGTCGCCCGCATTCCGCAAGCTTCACAAAGGCCCTAGGCCTCCGGTCACCATGTCAAGCATTCCAAAAGGAGAAGTACAACAAAGCTCAGTCGTACGTGAAGTGTTTCCTGAAGCAACTCCTAATGTGAATGTCTCTGACTCTGAAGCCAAAGCTGCTGAAGACACTTCGGCTGCATCAGCCGAAGAAAATCCAGAACCAAGACAAGAAGAAGAAAGAGTTGCCACACCCCCTGTCACTCAAGAAGTCATTCTCGAGGAGAACGTGTCCGTGCCTGACCCTCCTGCTACTGAAGAGGAGGTTGAAAACATTAAGGCGGCCCCAACCAACACTGCTGAAGCCAATGACGCTGTCATGGCTGATGATAATGTGGCGCCTGAAGCTGATGTAGCACCCGAAGCTAGTGTGCAACCTGAAACCCATGTGGATGCTGAAGCCAATGTTCCATCTCCTAGGCCTCACACAATTGAACAGGCCTTCGACCACAGACACCTGGTCACTATGCAATTGCCAATCATGGTTCCTCCCACTGCTCCCGTACCTCAATATGAATACCATGTGGAGCATAGGCCTCAGGTCCAGAAGCCAAAGCCCAGACTGCCATGGTTCCCCGGTGCTGCATCATCACCAGGCTCATTCAGTGTCAACAGCTTCAGGTCTCACAACACATTCTTCGATAGTGACAAGAACCCATACTCGAAGCCAAAGATCTCATCTGATTGCTTCTAGAGCTTTCCGCATCGCAGTTATTACTCCCGCTTCTTATACAATCAAGAGCAGATCTTTCCTCACATGCATCTGGATTGTGAAGCCATTGCTGGACTGCCCTTGTTGGAAGAAGCCCTAGACTGTTTCAAAGATGTTGGCCTTTTGCAGTTTGTCACTGATAAAGAGCATTGGAACGAAGAGCTTTTGCTGCAGTTCTATGCTACTCTTCACATTCATGGCTACAACAGGGATCCGAAAACTTGGGTCCTTGAGTGGATGACGGGAGATGTACACCATGAAGCCAAAGCTCAAGATATCATCGAGCTTACTCCCCTGCCCACTCCAGGTGAATACTATGAACCTGGTTGTCAGCTACACATGAATGCATTGGAGAGCATCTTTCAGAAGCCTGAGCCAAACATGAGCCAGATGCTCAGTATGATGAAGCCACTGCCACAAGACATTGAATATCCAAAGGAATTCTTTGTCGAAGACCTTGAGTATCTGCCCCGGACCATTTATCATATTGTTAGGCGAACTCTATGGCCCGTCAAAGGACATTCTCCTGCAGCCAAGCTTGAAGGCGCAATGAAGACATTGATGTTCTATATTCTGAATGGCATTAGCTTCAATGCTCAAGATTTCTTCATCAGGCAACTTGCTGCATCAGGAATTGATCTCTTTGGCCTGAAGTTTTATGCTCCGGCTGGGACTTGGCGGTTCGTTGGTAACCCACCGGAGGATTGGCGACTTACTGGTGGCCCCGACGGTGGGTCAGACGGACGACAAGCCAAAGGCCCAGAAGGCTGGCTCATATTATGGTGGGCCGGCTTAAGAGGAAAGGCATAAGGGATATTCTCCTACAAAGGAAGCAAGGCTAGGACTCCACTTGTAATAGAGTAATCCTAATCCTACTAGGACTAGTCCTGTAACCCGCCCCTTCAACATATATAAGGAGGGGCAGGGCACCCCAAGAGGGACAAGAAATAATCTCTAAGGCTAGACATAACTAGGAGAGCCGGTTTACGGCGACTCCCTCGTGATGATAATGAGACCTAGCCACAAATATCATGTAGGGTTGTTACCGGATGATGTTTCCCAGGGCCCGAAGCTGTCTAAATCCTTGTCTTGTGTGTTGATCCGCCTCGCGTCTCTCGATTACGACCAATCCCTTCAAGCTACCGCATAGATGCATTGGCCTCACGACTAAGTCCTCACACTAGGACATCTGCCGTGACAATTCCACGACAGTTGGCGCCCACCGTGGGGCCTGCGCACGATGGTGTTGAGTTCTTGGAGGGATCTTAGCTAAGGTTTCGAGAGGTCCGCAATTTTTCTTGATGAAGAAAAATCAGTTTTGGAAGGATCTACATAAGCTTTTGTCAAGATCAGAAATTTTTTATGGTGTTCATCCGGTCGGTCAGCAAGATGGCCAAGGTGTTCCTAGCCGCTACTAGTAGTTTCTGCTGTGAATCACTTTTACTATGAGCCGCCATCGGCTCTCCCTGGGAAAGGCCCGCCGCCGCCGACAGCTGCCTTGCGGGTACGTTCCTCGTTTTTTGCCACCTCAACCACGGGCTCGAGCGCCGTCTCCGTGGCTATCTTCACCTCATCTTCGAATCCGCCTTGGTACCATGAGTCGCTACATCCCCTCTGAGTTGTCCAAGGACTCTGTTTCCGAGTTGGACTCTGAAGCTGCTGTTGCTGTCACATCGTCCGCTGTTTCCTGTACTACTGCTTCAAACCGCCGAGTTACTGCTGGGGCCCCCAGATCAAACCAAGTCGTCAGCGACCGCGGAAGAAATTCCAAAGTGATTTGATTGATTGCTAGATATACTACTACAAACCAGCAGTGCGGTTCCCACTATGTAAAATTCATGGCTGATTTGACAACTAGTACTGCTTCCATAGGAAAGTAGTCTGCTAGTTCAGTGTTTTTTTCTCCGTACAACGGCTACGTAAACACCAGGAATACTACCAGATCAGAGTTAAAAAGTAAAAAGAGGGCAGTAGCAGTCACTTGCAAAAGCGACCAGGAACCTAGCAATTCAACTGCTACTGCCCTCTTTTCAGTTTTTAACTCTTATCCTATCAAAGCTAAGTAATATGGTATCTTGACAATAGTCAAATCAGTTAAGCCGTTGAGGAACCGACAGACATCAAATACTCCACATGGGATCCGAAGGGAAAGTATTACTTCAAAGTACCACCATGCTGCTTTATGCAAGCTACTACATCCACACCCGTGGTGGCCAGGCACTACAAACATTAACAGGCGTCTCAATCAGCGTTTAAACATCAGCCGACATCTGTCGACCCGCCAATTAGCCGATGCCCCTCTTCTTCTGTGCGAGTCTCCGCATTGGTTCGCTCGTACCGCATGTCGCCCGCCTATACGCTTCTGACTCGCTCCCACACGGGCCGTCGCGTCGAGGCGCTGTTATGGCCGCTTCCGGGTTGTCCTGGCCCTGCTACACCTTTGCTAAGTCGCCGCTACTAAAGTTTGGTTAACTTCAAACGATCAGTTGGAAGAAACCATTGGCCAAGTTGCTGACATGGCTCATACGGGATCATTTATAACCCACCTTAAGTTGCCCCTTTTCTAGCGCCAAGCCGCTGCCGCTTCACTAAGCCGCCACCGCGACGACCTGCCGTGTCAAAATTGCTGTTCGCCTCCACTGCGGGCTGCTGGTTTACATCGCCCCCACGGCCTTGAACCGGCCTCGCTTCTGTTATAAGCCGCCGGGCCCCTTTGCTGATGTCATAAGACGCTGTCGTCCGGACGAATCAGGGGATATCCATCTAGGTTTATTTCATTCACTACTAGAAAAAGGGCTATAGATGGGATTGACACTAATGGCGCACCAGACAAGCGGTGCGCCATTAGTATATACTAATGGCGCACCACCTTCTGATACGCCATTAGAGTTGAAACTACTAATGGCGCACCTGGCCCAGGGTGCGCCATTAGTATCAAATTTTTTTTAACTAGTGCGCCTGTCCAAACATACTAATGGCGCATCCGGAAACAGTGCGCCATTACTAGTTGTAACTAGTAATGGCGCACCTGCCGGAAAGTGCGCCACTAATGTTGTTTTTTTATTATATTTTTTATTCCCTTTTTTGCAAAACTACTAATGGCGCACTGTGGGATAGTGCGCCATTAGTATGTTTTTTTTGCAAAACTACTAATGGCGCACCACCAGAAGGTGCGCCATTAGTAACCTGGATTACTAATGGCGCATTTAGAGTTGGTGCGCCATTAGTAAGTGGGCAGCAACAAGATATTTTGGACAGCCTCTCCTACCCAGACTCACTTTCTCCCCACTTCATTCTCTCCACCTCCTCCTTGTCTCGGGTGCCTCCTCTTTTTCACCTCATTTCCACCATAGATTCATTCAATTTAAGTGGTTAAATTACCTTGTTTTGATAGGTAAGTAAGGGGGGAAGCTATATTTATGTTGTTCTCCCTACAACAATGTGCACATGCACTTCTTATGGCCTAGCTAGATCTATGTATGTTCGTGGTGTTGCATATGTTTGTGGTGTTGCATATGTGTTTGTGTTTGGAGGTGTACCGGTATTTGAAATGCGATAGTTGCCAATATTTTGCCGGAATGTTGATTCATTTCCGTTTCGGCGAGAATTTTGGCATTAAGCATTCTTTTTGGTCCTATTTTTAGGGAAATTCATGCCAAATTTTTTCTTGGTTCTAAAATATCGTTTTGCTCTACCCCACAGGCGACCATGGTCCGCATGATGACCGAAGGCATCGTGAATAGGTTTTTGAGGTCCGCGAAGGCCGAGATGCTTCAAAAGAACAAGACAGACATAAGATGTCCGTGTCGAAGATGCAAGCTGAAGAGCCTTATTGCGGACCCGGAATCCGGGCAGGTGCGGGACCACCTGCTCTTGCGTGGTTTCATGGATGGCTATCGGTGGCAAGGGGATGAAGATGACTACGAAGTCGTCCATGGGGGCCGGGCAAGAAATGAGGAAGGGCAGCAAGACAACCACCGCGGCTCGGGCGGGCGAGAAGACAAAGAATCCCCAGGAGATGATCATGACGGTGATGCTGTACACAGTCATCATGTAGAAGATGCAGGACATGATGACGAGGAAGATGCCAGAGCAGACGACGGGCATGATCATGAAGATGATGATGCCGGCGGAGCAGACGACGCTGGACCATCGATGGGCTGGGTGCAGGACCCTCATATTCAAGAGTTGCTTCTCAAGCAGACGGATAAGGCAAGAGCTACCGCCCGAGAGAAAGCCAAGATGGATCAACTTGAGTTAGACGCGGTTACTCCATTGTATGAAGGATGCAGGCCCGAGGATACCCGCCTGAAAGTAACGCTCATGGCTTTGGAGATGAAGGTAAAACACAAAATGACCGACGCATGCTTCGACGAGAACATGTCATTCTGGCATGAACGTCTTCCCAAGGGGAACAAGTGCTCGACCAGTTTGGAGGAGGCGAAGAAAATCGTGTGTCCTCTGGATTTACCGCACGTGAAATACCATGTGTGCATGAACAATTGCATCATTTATCGGGACGAGCACGCGGAGTCTACCATATGTCCAGTGTGCAGCGTCACTCGATACAAGAAGAGGAAGAAAGCTCCTCGAAAAGTGGTGTGGTACTTTCCGATCACTCCTCATCTGCAGCGGTATTTCACGGACCCTAAGGTAGCAAAGCTCCTGCGTTGGCACGCGGATAGGGAGGAGAAGAAGCGAGAAGATGACGCAAATGATCCGGAGATAGATAAAAAAGACAAGATGCTGAGTCACCCTAAGGATGCGAGCCAGTGGCAAGCGTTGAACTTCAAAGACCTAGAATTTGGGAACGATCCAAGGAACATCGTGCTGGGCGCGAGCTCCGATGGAGTCAATCCGTTTGGCAGCCAGAGAAGCACACATAGCACCTGGCCTGTGTTTGTGTGGATGTACAACCTTCCCCCCTGGTTGTGCATGAAGAGGAAGTACATTCACATGAGTATGCTAATTGAAGGACCGAAACAACCAGGGAAAGACATCAATCTGTATCTGGGGCTGCTGAAAGAGGAGCTTGACACGCTGTGGAAAATGCCAGCCAATACGTGGGACGCCGCAGAGAAAGAATATTTCCCTATGAGAGCCGCGTTGCTCACGACGGTGCACGACTATCTCGGTTACGGATATGTCGCGGGGCAGGTGGTCCACGGATTTTCTGGATGCGTCAGGTGCATGGATGACACAACGTATCGCCAGCTAGATAGAGATCCCGGGTCTTCGAAAACCGTGTTCATGGGACATCGAAGGTGGCTTCGCGACGATGACCCGTGGAGAAAACGCAAGGATCTATTCGATGGTGAAACCGAACCCCGAGGACGCCCGCGTACGAGGAGCGGCGAGGAAATAGACGAGCTGTTGAAAAATTGGAAAGACCGCCCACTGCCGGGAAAGAAGCAAAAGGCGCCAGAGCCGGGAAAGAAGCGAAAGGCGCCAGAGCCACTGCTGAAGGTATGGAAAACGAGGTCTGTTTTCTGGGACTTGCCGTACTGGAAGATCCACCGTCTGCCTCACAGCCTTGATGTCATGCATATCACGAAGAACGTGTGCGAGAGTCTGCTTGGTACCCTGCTCAACATGCCAGAGAGGACCAAAGATGGGCCGAAAGCAAGGGCAGACTTGAAATCAATGGGCATCAGGCAGGAGCTTCACGCTATATATGATGATGATGATGATGATGATGATGAGGCGAAGCAGGACACGGAAAGTCGTCGCAAAGGCAAAAAGGCCAAGAAGACCAGAAATGACTACCCTCCCGCGTGCTTCACTCTAAGTCAGGAGGAGATCGAGCAGTTTTTCACCTGCTTCGTAGGAGTAAAACTTCCTTACGGTTACGCAGGGAAGATAAGCAGATACCTAGACCCAGTGAAGCAGAAGTTCAGCGGGATGAAGTCTCACGACTGTCATGTGCTGATGACGCAGATACTTCCAGTTGCAATCCGTGGGATCATGGACGCGCACGTCTGGGAAACCCTATTTGGCCTATGCAACTTTTTCGACGTCATCTCTCGGAAGTCTGTTGGCGTGAGGCAACTCAGAAGGCTACAGGAAGAGATCGTGGTGATACTATGCGAGCTTGAGATGTACTTCCCGCCCACATTCTTCGACGTTATGGTGCATCTGCTGGTCCATATCATGGACAATATCATCCAACTCGGGTCGACGTTCCTGCACAGCATGATGCCGTTCGAAAGGATGAATGGTGTCATCAAAGGATACGTTCGCAACATGTCACGTCCAGAGGGAAGCATAGCCAGGGGCTTTCTGACCGAAGAGTTCATCTCCTACTGCACGAATTATCTAGGCATGGAGAACCCCGTTGGTCTGCCCGTCAACAGGCACCTCGGCAGGCTCGCTGGATGGGGTCACCGTGAGGTCGCCGCGAAATGCATGTCGACTTCGAGGGTCGACTCGCCGACTTTGAAAGAGGAAACCTAGTCGCGCTACAACACATAGACGTGGTCGATCCTTGGGTGGTAGAGCACAAAACTTTTATTAAGAAGACGTACAATGACCGAGGCCAACAGAGGACGGACAGAGATATACTCAAAGAGCACAACTCATGTTTCACGCGTTGGTTCAAGCAGAAGCTTCTGTCGTACCCTTTACATGAGGATTCTTCCGCGGAAGAACAACTCATATTCTCCTTGTCACAGGGTGCCGAGCACAACCTGATGACCTATGAGGCGTCCGATATCAACGGCTACACATTCTACACCGAGGCCAAGGACATGAAGAGCGATGGTTATCAGAACTCCGGGGTAACGATGGAATCCTACACCGGTAACGACAAGGACAGATACTACGGAAGGATCGAGGAGATCTGGGAGCTGAGCTACACTGGAGAGAAGGTCCCGATGTTCCGTGTCAGATGGGCGAAGAGCGTCCTAAAAGAAGACCAGTATTTCACCACCATGGTTATACCCGAAGCCAAATCCAAGACCGCAGGCGCAAACGTCACCGCGAAAAATGAGCCATGGGTACTGGCTTCCCAAGTGGACCAATGCTTCTTCATTACCGACCCGTCAAAGCCCAGTCGTGTTGTCGTGAGGAGAGGCAAAAGGAAGATCATCGGAATGGATGGAGTAGCCAATGAGCAAGACTTCGACAAGTATGGCGACCCGAGGATCGAACATGACGACGATGATGAAGTAGCAGCATACACCACAAGAAGAAGCAGGACCACCCTACCTAAAGGACGTCCGTTCCACAAAAGAACTCCATTTGCGAAAAAGAAGGGCAAGAAGATTGTGAACAGATAGCTAGCTATGATCGATTGTATTTAAATCGTAGCCTTCATTTCTCGATTGTATTTCATGGGCACTTTTTGAACTATCATGAATATTTTTAAATTTCATGGACACTCGATCTCGATCCCCCTCTATCTCGATCGCTATCCCACCTCGCCAGATCCGGTCCCCCTCGCCGCCGAGCACCCCCCGGTCCACCGGCCGCCCGCCGACCCCCCGCACCCCTCCCCTACTCAGCCGCCGCCGACCCCCCGCACCCCGCGCACCCTCCCCCGCTCCACCGGCATTATTGTTTGATGATATTTTTAAAAAAATTATTACTGTCTTATAAAAAAATATTACTGTTATGATTTACTGTTATGATTTAAACAAGTTTAAAAAATTATTACTGTCTTATAAAAAACTACTAATGGCGCACCACGGTGAGGTGCGCCATTAGTATGGATGTACTTATGGCGCACCGAGGGGTGGTGCGCCATTAGTATTGTGCCGTCCCCATCCATATTTGCTCCCCGACCCAAATTAACCTATCCCCTCTCTCTCCCTCGCCCTCGCCCTCGATCCCCTTCCCCTCTCCTCTCCCGACGCCGCTGCCCCGCCGCCTCGACGCGACCCCACCGCCCGGACGCCGCCCCGTCCACACCACCGTCGCCGGAGCACCACCACCACCCGGACCTCGTCCCCGACATCCTCCCTGCGCCCCACTGCCCTATCCCTACGGCCCCCGTGAGCTCCCCCTCCTCCTCTCCCCCTCTCCCCCTCTTCCCTGTGTGAACTACGTGTACTTGGTTATCTCTGTTTCCTGTTCAGTTGCATTCTTCTCTACCATGATGGCACTGTACTTAGGTACTGGGCACTGCATAATGCAATACACGTGTAGGTTTCTTGTATTTGCAAAGCAAATATAGTGGCTTTAAAGTATATATTTGAATAATGTATGACTTTATGAATTGGCTTGCATAAGAAAGTGTAAATCTGTCTTTGTGTATTGGATTAATATGTAAATTTTGGCCTTCCTGATCGTCCATGGATTACCATTTTCCTTCCAAACTCATAATAATATAATTATCTAATCACTAATGTACCTCTTGAAAGTTGAAACGCTTGACGGTATCTACAGATGAGGCTCAATGTAAGCTAGCTGGTCTCTGTGCGCTCTCTGCGCTTGCAGAGTTGCCAACTAGCCAAAATAATTCTTAATTCTTTTTTGAACTATACGTATCTTGTTCAATCGAATTTACAATCTAGGATGTCAGTATAGTTCTAGTAATACCTATTTTAATTTCTTAATACTAGTGTTTTCTTAACTAGAAACTGTAGGAGGGCTCTGATGATAAAATTTGTTTCAGAAACAAACATTTACAATGGAATATATACAGAGGAAAGGTAGAATGTGGAGAGGGTAGAGGGGACGGAAGCTGGAGGGGTGACTGGCAGTTAAGCTGATCAAGCCATGACTTAGAGAGGTGCTGCAAGGTCCTCGTTTCATCCTACAGAAAGCAGGAAGAGATCTGTCGCAATACCACTATTGGATTTGGTCCCGGTCACACTCACCTTTTAAATTTGGATCAGAGGTAGCAATAAGTTTGTTCTGGGAAGCAATGAACAAATTGTGTAGTCTGATTAAACACACACACACACAATAACAACAAACCAATGTGGGTTCTGAATCACTACTGGCACAGCAGGTCTTTTGCTGCAAAGGGATTGTTGATTAATTTGCTAATCACAGTCTAACAAGAGACAACAACAATGCATATATGTACAATTCCAGGATTCATCTTACTTTACTGATGAAACGGATAGATTCTTTTCATTGATGAAACCATAAACCAACATCAGCAGTAGCAGGTTGAGGCCATTTCCTCTGAAATTTACCTGCCCTTTCATCAACATTTCAGTGCAATAAATTGCAATATTTCCATCTAAGTATCCTTGCTCGGCTTCTGGTGTTTTTATTGCTATAGGATTACTAAATGGGATCTTCTAGGATGTTATCTGTTGTTCAAAAAACTGAAAATGTAGCAGTTGTGACTGAATATCCAATCTAGTGGATAGTAGTGGAATGCTAGTTTAGCTAGTTTGTTGCTGTGTAGGATCTTTATTGTTGGTGCCTCAAAACTGAATATTGTTTTTTCATAACATAACTTGAGGAGCAGTTTATTTAGTAAAATGTGATTTTAGGTATCTCTTTTACTATGTACTTGACACTCTTCTTGTTTATGCATTCACTGTATGTTGCACTTTCTTCTTCCTAAGAGTTCATTGATGTAGATGCTTTCCTGATTTTATTGGGAGTAAAAACAAGAATCTTCTTCCTAAGAGTTTATTGATGTACTTGACACTCTTCTTGTTTATGGTAAAATGTGATTTTTATTTCCATGTTGTGATGGAGGCCTTTTTTGCCTTGTCCACCCGAGAGGCCCTTGAGTTTGCTGGAATGTCGATTAACTTCCGTTCCGGCAAATTCGGTTACTCGATATGTCCTATTTTCAGCAAAGGTCATGCTGAAATTTTCCGTGAATTTTAGCATGACTTTGCTAAAAATAGGACATATGGGGTACTTGCGACTAATGCATGGGCCGGGGTATCTTAGTAGTTAATTATGTAGGATCAAGTGCCCCGGCGTACTTGTGACTAATGCATGGCTTTTAGGGTGCCTCGGTGTCGATAAAAACCGAAATGATGAAAGCTTAGGCTTTTAGGGTGCCTCGGCGCCGAAAAACCCTCAATGATAAAAGCTTAGGTTTTAGGATGCCTCGGTGTCGACAAACCCTAAATGATGAGACCATGATCTTGTTCCTTGACAATAACCAACTTTTTTACCAAACTTTGTTCCTATTTATAGAGAAACATGGCCAAGAACGATGAGGCCGGGGGTTCGGGCGGCAAGAAATTCTGGGAGCTGTCCCAGGAGATGGAGGAACAACCTCACTTGTATGAGGACCCGCCTTCCCCACCGATCCTGAGACCACTGATGGTACCGCCGAGGATGACCCCACTGATGCCACCACTGATGGTGCCGCCGAGGATGCCACCACTGATGATGGCGGCGTACGCACAGATGGCAGCCAACCGAAGAGGCTACGGAAGGACCGGCGCCCGACCGTGCTCCGCACCCTCAAGGAGGAAGTTACTGAAGTGGACTCCGACGGGAATCCAACGGCGCCCGAACGAATAGTCAAGGGGTACTCGCTTCAGCTCGGGTGCATTCTCCGGAGCACCGTCTAGATCAACACCGAGAACCTGAGGCATCCTGACCGAGGGAATTTGCGCAACCTCCTCTTCACAAAGCTGCACGAACGATACAAGTTCCCCGCTGAATTTGAAAACACAGGCCTCAAAGGGAATAAAGTGAACAATGCTGCCCTCATGAAGATGAGCAAGGCCATGTCTACTTGGAAAAGCAATGTGAAGAGAATGATCGAGAGAGGTGAGAGTTATGAGAAGATCAAGGAGAAAAATCCTTCAATCACCGAAGATGACTACAACGACTTCAAGATCAATTGCTTGAGCACCGCAAACTCCGAATCAAGTAAGTGGGGGAAAGAAATGCGGGAGCTGAACTTAGGGGAACACACACTCGGTCCGGGCGGTTACAGAGTGGCGGAGCCTATATGGGACAAGGAGGAGGCGGACCGTGCCGAGCAAGGCCTACCGCCCCTCTTCGATAAATACGGTGACAAGCAGACCAGGAACTTTGTCAGGGCCCGGTACAAGAAGGACCCGAAAACAAAGGAGCTTACCACGGATCCAAAGACCAGGGCGCTTGAGCTTGTTCTGGTAAGGAATACACCCCCGCGTAATTAGCTCCATATGGTTGCATTCTAATTAATGAAGCCAAATTTCTAAATGGTTCACATTCCTTCCGCAGGCGACTGAAAGCAGTAGCGCGGGGTCGACTAAGAGCAACCCTTGGGACACCACTCTAAATAGGGCGTTGAATGTAATGAAGAACAAGGATAAGCTCAGTAAGCCGACGTCAGCTGGTCGTGTAGCCGTTGGGGCCGACGATGATGACGTGATGACCCTCAGCGCCTGCCTGAGCTGGCCCCTGCTTTGGCCGAAGAGCCAGATTCGTTTGGGGGTGGGGAACACCACCCCAAAGACAACACCGCCAGTCGTGCCGGCGCCAAGTCGGCCCCATGGCAAGACCGCCGCAACGGTGCCGGACATCCCTATGCCACTGGATCCAAACATGCATATGGCACAGGATCAGAACGACGACGACGACGATACATTCGCCAATGTCGATCAGTACTTTGCCGATCATGGGTACGGTGGCGACTTCATGGGGCCTCCTTCTCAAGAACCCAACCCAATAAAAGACGTGCGCGATCTAGCTGGTACCGCGGAGAAGCCAAGTTGCAACAGGCGTCATCTGCAGTTCAGCTCCCAGGAGACGCCTCCAGCTGCCGACTTCACCGAGCCTCAGATAGGCGAGGTGCGAAATATGATCAGCCCCAACACACTCAAGAAGGCGGTCTGTGAGCAGAAGTCGGTCCCATTACAGGAGAAGAAGAAGGCATGCAAAAGAAAGACTAACAAGGGTGCGGGCCAGCCGGCACCGAGTACGATCCGTGCTTAGGACGGGCCACCTTCACCTGAGGATATCTCGAGGAGGGTGCATGTGGCGGGTAGGCTGATGCTACCGACAAATATGCTCGATGCTGCAACCGGTGCTATGCGGAGTCTGCATGACAGTGTTCTTTCTTTGGAGAAGCGGCGTCTCGCAGAGAAGGATGTGGCATACCCGGTTTTCGCGGCCAAGGTGCCAGGGGCAAGGGCTTGTGGATAACTCCATCGGGGGTACGATCGTCCTGCGGTTTGATGACATCCACGCTATGTTGAACCTTCATCCGCTGCACTACACCTTCGTTCGGCTATTTTCGCTGAGTATGGAGATGCAGATCATTCGCGACAAGACCCCGGACATCGTGATAGTTGACCCCTTCTACATGCGTGCCAAGATCTTGGGCAGCGCTGGGGACCGGCAAGTCGCGAGTTCTTACCTCGAAGGCGTCATTATGGTAAACCAAGATAAGGATAACTTCCTCGTGCCTTAATTTCCCGAGTAAGTCCTCCCCTCAACCTCCCCGTAACATATGAATTCTTAGATTTCGATTGTTTTTCTTTTAACATTCTGTGTTTTCTGCAGTGACACACATTGCACGCTCATCCTCCTAGGCCCCAAATATTCCATGGCCACGTATTTCGACCCGGACCGTCAGTCGAACGTAGACTACAGAAATGTCAAGAAGGTTCTTGATGATGTTCTCCCCGGCTACATCAAATCTGGAGGCACCTTCACCAAGCCTATTCGTAAGTACAGCAAGCACGTGTTCTCCCACAATACGACGTTCTGCTGCGTCAAGCAGCCGCCTGGCGGTCAGAAGGGTGCCTACTACGCCATCCATCACATGCGGGTGATCATACGGGACCATCATCAACTTCTACTACCGAGTAGACTCAAAGATTGGGCCGCGAGCATGTCGGCAATCCAGGACGCGGACATCAGACAAGAATTCTTTCGCATCCAGTCGGAGTTTGCGGAAATCATCCATCAAGATGTCCTTCGTACCTCGGGGCAGTTCTACCTCAGAAATCAACCGTCCAACAGTGACATCGACACAATCCTACAAATGCAGGCTGACAACACTCGTTGTTTCATGACTCCCACGATAGACGGCGGCTTCATCCACGCTCCGGTCCCTTGAGTCGAGTCGAAAGCAGTGATGCTTTGTCTAGTTCTAAAACATCGATTGGCTCATGTTGTAATTAAACTTTAATGAACTTGTAGTATGTATCTTTGGTTTCGAGAGTCGTGCAACTTAGATGTAATCGATGCTATTAATGTCTTGCTTTTCTCTTCCGACCGTTCTGTTGCATACTTATATATTGCTTATGTATTGTCTGTGAATTGGTACTAACGTTTCGTTTGGCTACTGCATAGCGATGCCGTGGTATGTCGTGTACAAGGGTAAGGTTCCCGGAGTCTACGACGACTGGGAGGAGTGACGGAGACAGGTTCACCGATTCAGCGGTAACAGTTACAAAGGGTACGCCACTAGGGCCGAGGCCGAATCTAGATACGCCCGCTATCTAGCGGGAGAGGCGAGGGAGCGTTGGAGGAACTGGATGAAGACGAGTTTCATCGTGATGATGCTCATGGTGATGACCGCAGCTCTCTTCTATGTGATGGTAGTTTAGATGATCGATATCGACTTGTAATGTGAAGACAAACTCCCGGTCTCGAGACTTGTAATATAATGTTATATCTTTGTTCGGTCCTTTCAATTCGGAGACTAATATGATGAATTGTATTCGGAGACTAAAATGATGAATTGTATTCAGAGACTAATCTTCTATTGTATTCGATGAATCTGTTGTTGATGTGTGTTGTCTATATTGTGTCCAATTATACATTTTGTAACCTGTGCAAAAAACAGAAAATTAAAAAATAAAAAAAACCTAATATTCATACTAGTGGCGCATCACATCATAGTGCGCCATTAGTATGCCAAAGGATACTAATGGCGCACTATTGTATATACTAATGGCGCATCTGAGGTGCGCCATTAGTATACCAGATACTAATGGCGCACCAGTGGTGCGCCATTAGTAAAATATACTAATGGCGTGCTACTAATGGTGCACCACTAATGCGCCATTAATGGTCAAATTAGGTGCGCCATTAGTAGGCCTTTTCCTAGTAGTGATTAGCGCATCTTGTTTGTTGTCAAAAAACAATCACTTCATTTTGCAATATATTTTGCGCAGGACAATGATTCATTATAATGGTGGTGCTAGGCTATGCTTATAGAGTATGTGTTAGCATCATCATACGCTAGCATCCGCACCCGCTTGTTGTTGTACTGGTGTGCGCGAGCCGCCGCCCGTGCAGCTTAATCTACATCAACTCGCGGGAACGGCGCCTGTGATTGAATCACCCGTCCGCACTGGCTTATAATGTCGTGGCTGACTCATCTGTCTGCTCCCACGGTCGAACCGCCCGTGATTGATTTCAGCTTCACTGTCGAGATCATCAATTCTGTGGTGGATAATTTCTGGCTTGATATATCAGGTGACATTCATTCAGTATATTTTGATATTACATACTGTTTTCTTTAAAAGAGCAATTACTCTGGCTTGCAAGTTCTCTAATGCAGGACAAGTTATCTACCGCGAAAGGGACTGTTATATCAATGAGTTGTTGAAAGACTTATACCGGTTTATATCACGGTCAAATATGGAGAGTCTCAAGCCAACTCCTCGAGTAGTCTTAAAGACTCGAGGGCTACTATGACATGACTCAGTAAATGTTGCCAATTTGAGCAGATTCAAGAACTCCGGGTCATTGGATGGAGGATAACTCGGACCCGGAGGTTCTCGCCATATTGGTGAAAATTTAAAGGCTATTAGAAAATTTCCGGTTTAAAAAGAAGGATTCCGGTTTAAAATCCAGCTCAAAGGGAAAGATGTCTCCCACAAAGCTTTGAAAGCTCTCAATATCCGATTTAAAGTCCCGGTTTAAAAGAATTAATCTCTCGCAAGTTCGAGTACTCAGAAAAATTATAGGGACAAAAGAGAGTTGGATGCACAACACAACTCAAACATAGGTACCTGGCAAGCACAGCTCACGAATATGTCACTTGGGGGCGTCCTGTTCAAACATAGGTGTATTCACCAAAGAGAACATATCATTACAACCCTCTTGACTGGCTTGGAACACCATGTGTATTCACCAAAGTTTCCAGGTTATCTTGTTCAAACATAGGTGTATTCACCAAAGAGGATATAACCTTTCCGGGTCATCCTACCTGTATACCAGTTGCATCTTCATCAGGTAATCCTGATTGACCCGCCAAACTCTTAACAATCAATTTTTTACGATGTATTCACCAAAGATCATGAGCTTGTTAAGGTTAAAATTCTGACTGTTATGTGAGAGCACGGTTTACAGATAGTCAGGATAGATCCAGGCTACTAAGGCGCCTTCATTAAAACTTGGTTAAACCTGCCTGTTTACTTGATGCTACTCTGACCTCTGTACTCTTCATAAGTCATATCTGAACTTATCCATGTTAAAACATCGATTGGGTCATGTGAGAGTCGGCTTACAGAAAGTGAGAATACTCCAGTGGCTATCATGCTAGTTTCATTGAAGTATACTGTTATCATACACATACATCATCATATATTGCATCATACATTGCATCATCATTACATCATCATATATTGCATCATACATTGCATCATCATTACATGATCATATCATGCATCATATGTGCATGGATATACGGGTTTATATGGCAGGAATCGGTTTTCAGGCCAGGTTATATTATTCAAATCTTTAATAGCCAACATGGCTGGATTTTTATTATGGTTATCAATAACCAGGATTATAATTAAAGTTTTCAAAGTCGCTTCAGCGCAATGGCTATTATTTATCAATGGATATGATTTATTCTACAATGAAAGGAATAGTCCCGAGTCGCTGTAGGCTTACGACCCGGCACTTGGGGGCTACATTATTCAAGTTGAGATTACGTCATATATGCAAGTCCCATGTCACTTCCAGCATGCACCATAGCACTTGGGGGCTAATGCAAAGTCATTTTTGCTCACCTATTTAATACCCGACTCATCACACTGTAATGAGCCGGCCCTTGGGGGCTACCAATTGCTCCTGTCAAAAATTCAAAGTATACAAGCGTTAATCCATTATATTGAAGGGTTCATTGCTCAGTTGGTAGAGCACAAAACTCTCAACCTTATGGACATAGGTTCAAGACCCATAGTGGGGGTTACATGTTGCTATTCAAGTCTACATGATCATATCTATAAAGTCCCTGCTCATTATTGCATAATGACCCGACCCTTGGGGGCTACACAGGTTGAAGTTTTTATGAGAATAAGACAATTACAAGTCCCAGGCTGCTGCAAGCATGACAACCCGGCACTTGGGGGCTACATATGTGGAATATTTAGTTTTGACTAGTGATTGAGAGGAACAACCTGGATTTCTTAAAGGTTGAAACATTTATATTGAGGCAAGTCTTAAGCTATTACTACGCTCCCTTCTTAAGACTTGGGGGCTACAGGTGATATGCATATAAAGGAGGAACATCTTAAAATTCTCAGTTTTGAGCAAACCAGGAAGATCAATTGTGTGACCCGACATTGGCAACAATCATGACCCGGCGTCTATAACAGTCATGACCCGGAATCATCGGTTTTTATAACCCGGCGATTTTGGAAATCATAGCTCGGCAAGTTCTACATTTTCAAGTTGGCTGCATATCAGTTGAATATTTGAAAACCAATATTTTTGTCAAGTCAGAGCTTTGAAGAACGAATCAAATGGATTCTTTATTTACAATATTTCTTCTATAAGCAAATTGATTATAAAGCTAGCACTACTAGGAAAATGGCTATAGATGGAATTGACACTAAGTGTCCAAATACTAATGGCGCACCACATCCACGGTGCGCCATTAGTAAAAAAACTACTAATGGCGCACCGTTGGAGTGGTGCGCCATTACTAGTTGAACTAGTAATGGCGCACCATGCCACGGTGCGCCATTAGTAACTTGGCCACCACTTCCACCGAATGCACCCCCCCCCGTGGACCGCCTTTTCAGTTAAAAAACTAAAAAAAAACCCGTTAAACATTTTCAAAATCCTCAAAACCCTAACTGAAAAAAAGATACGGGGCTTTTAAGATCTGGAGAGGCAGAAAAATTGAAAAAAAATTGAAACTTACTAATGGCGCACCTACCCATGGTGCGCCATTACTATCTTCCTGCCTTCAAAATTCAAAATAAGTCAAAAAAATAAAAAAAGTTACTAATGGCGCACCTGCCCATGGTGCGCCATTAGTATCTTCCCGCCTTCAAAATTCAAAATAAATAAAAAAAATAAAAAAAAGTTAGTAATGGTGCACCTGCCCGCAGTGCGCCATTACTATGCCGTATATATGGCTGGGCGTGGTCCTCTCCTCCTTACCTCTTCATTCTTCTCCTCCACTCCACCTCTCCTCCACTCCATCTCCTCCTCTCCTCCACTCCATCTTCCCTTCTCTTCTCCACCATACTACCCTCCTCCTCTCCGGCGACCTCCTCCCCCTCCTCTCCGGCGACCTCCTCCTCCTCTCCGGCGACCTCCTCCTCCCTCCTCCCTCCTCTCCGGTGAGCTCCTCCTCCCTCCTCTCCTCCCGTCCCCTCATGGTTTCTCCTTCCTCGTCTCCGATGCTCCGGTGAACTCCTCTCCGGCAACCTCCTCTGTCGGATTTCGGGTTCCGGCAGACCCTTGAGGTTCGAACACTGGGGTGCGCGCAGAGATTTCGCTTCCTACCTACCTACACCCCTCCGCCTCGCTAAGATCTTAGGTATGGAAAGAACAACACAAGAGACACATGGTTTATACTGGTTCGTGCCACCGTTGTGGTGTAATACCCTACTCCAGTGTGTGGCGTGGTGGATTGCCTCTTGGGCTGAGGATGATGAATGATACAAGGAAGAACAGCCTCGCGAGGGTCTATCCTTTGCTGGGGCGATGAACTGCTGGTAGGAGTTCAGCCACCCTTCTCTCTCTCTCTCTCTGATCGAACCCCCTCTTCTGTGGGTGGCTGGTCCTATTTATAGAGGCCCTGGTCCTCTTCCCAAATATCGAGCGGGAAGGGAGCCAACAATGGCGGGCTAATTTGAAGGGGGACAGCTAGTACCAGCTACCCTTACAAAAGTAGTCTTCGCCTGCACAAAGCTCTGGTGGTGATGCCGTCCTGGGCTCCACGATGACCTCCGTATCGCAGTCCTCCTGGTCTTGGTCTTGTTGCACCAAAATGGCAACCTTTGCCTGATGCCTCGGTACTCCGCGGCTGCGCTTGCCCCCTTTGCACCAAAGAGGAAAGGAGGACACTGCGCGGGCTGGCACCCGCCTGGCGCCCTTGGTCGTCATGGCTTGCGTCATGGGCACCTCGTGAGGTACCCCGCCTTGATCTCTCCGCCTCCTCGCCAGCCAGCCTGATGAGGCCGTGCCTGAGGAAGCTCCGCGTCGTCCGCCCCGCGAGGCTTGGCCCCTCGCGAGGGTCTTGGATCTATGTTGATGAAGACGGGCCGTGCTGGGCCCCCTTTTAAGCCACGCCGTGGGCCGCAGGTAGGCAAGTCTGGGGACCCCCGTTCCCAGAATGCCGATAGTAGCCCCCGGGCCCAAGGTGCGCCCGGACTTGGCCGTGCAGGGAGGCGGAAGGGCAAGAGCGAAGCGCCGCGGGCCCTAACAGCCTGCGGCCTTGGGCGCCGCGTGGCGGTTGATTGGACGTGGGCGGCACTGTTCCCCCACGCCCTCCTTATTTTGCGCCATGCTAGGCGGACTCGTAGTCGTACACAGCTGTTCCCTTTTCTGTTGCTCGAACGCCCTCTGTCCTTCCTCCGCTCGAACTGCGGTTTCTGTTTTCAACCCGATCTTGAACCTTCCCCCCTTCCCATCGCCATGGCTCTGACGAAGAAGGGAAGAGGGAAGAAACCCGTGTCTCCGCCTTGCCCGCCGCCGTTGGCGACCCCCGCCGAGGGCTTGGGCAAGGTCAGCTCGGCTCTGGCCACTATCTTCAACGAATGCAGGAGGACGACGGCCTGGCCCGCGTCCCACTTCTCCATCGTCAGGATAGTCACCGAGGTCCCATAGTTTGCCGACGCCCTCTGGACGGGTCTGGTTCCTCCCTTTTCTAATTTCTTCAATGCCGTGCTTTTCCACTATCAGATCCACATGATGCATCTGGGTCCTGAATCCATCACTCTCCTTTCGGTCTTCGCCTTTGTTTGCGAGGCTATGATGGGCATCCTTCCTTCGGTTGCCTTGCTGCGCCACTTCTTCTCGCTGCGCCACTTCTTCTTGCTGCGCCTTGTTGACACTACCCAATGCTGGGCGTGCGTGAGCTTCATTGCCGTGGTTGAAACAGCGGCCTCTGGGATTGACTTCAAGCTCCCTCCGCCCGCGGCTGGGTTCCGCGAGCGGTGGTTGTATGTGGATGCTGGGGTGCCCAGCCCCCTGCTATCAGAGCCAACTTCGCTTGCTATCCCCAATTCGGGTTGGGGCCAGGATACGCTTGAGAGCCCCCGGCTCGTCTTTGTCTGGCACCGCTTCGCGTTCTTGAGGTCGCTTGGCGTGACAGCGCCCAAGGTGGTGAAGGAGTTCCTGCTACGCCGCCTTGCTCCTCTCCAACGCCACTCCCGCCAGATGTGGGCCTTAAGCGGGCGCGATGATCGTATGAGGCTCCAGGAAAAGGACCTGACGCCTGAAGTGCTGAGGACGGCGCTCTTGACCCTGACTGGGGACCCCAACCCTGGCAGCATCCAGCAGGGAGGGGCCTTGCTGTACCTCTGCCAGAGCAGGGGCGATTTTGTGAGGCAGATGCCTATCTTCGATGAGTGGGGGCCACGCCCCGCCGGCCTCCAGGGGCCTCGCGAGAACCCAGTGGTGGTGACTGCCCTTCCAGTCGGCCAAGGCAACTCTTCCTCAAGTGGCGGAGCAGGGAGGCATGAGGCGCCAGAGGCCGAGGGGGCTCCCAGCGGGGTGACAGCGCTGGGCGATGCTCATGAGGAAGCAGTTATTGGGGCCCGTGCCGCTGAGGCTGAGGGTGACAAGCAACTGCCCTCTGCGCCTGCGACTGAGGCCCCTGAGGTTCCGGCGGCTTCTCTTGGCGAGGCGGTTGGCAGCGCACATCAGGCAGGCGCCCCTGACGCAGATCGCCTTGACGCTCCATCTTTGTCGCAGGTTGATCCCTGCACCCAACTCTTAGGCCGCTTCCGCGTGGACTTTGAGGCCCTCCGGAAGAGAAGGGAGGCCCTGGGCGACGATTACCCTTGTCGCCTGCTGAAGCGTAGGAAGTACTTCGCCACTGATGAGTAAGCCTTCTCCTTTCCCAGCTCCCAATCCTTCTGTTGCTCTCACTGACCCTTGCTCCGCAGGCCCCTTCTAGCCGAGCTTGCGGAGACGGCTGAGGAGCCGTCCCCCTTGGCTTCGCCCCCTCCATCGTCCTCAAGCGCTCCAAGCAGCGGAGCCCTTGTGGTGAGGGCGATCGAAGAGGCGAACCGTCCCGAGGCATATCGTGGCCCTGCGCACCTCGCGATCCTCCTTCGCGGGCCTTCTCATGGCATAGCCAGCCTGCCGTGGGCTTCTTGCCTGGTCGTGGACTGCGATTGGCTGAGGCGCTCCCTGCGCTCTTCACCTGGGGACGGGCTGGCCCCAGGCCGGGCTTCTAACACGGCGTGCCCGGCCGTCGCGAGGGTGCCAGCCCCAGCCCGGAGGGGGAGTGCTGACTCGCGGCCCCGGCGCTTGCTTGGGGCAGATGATGGTGTGGAAGACGTGCTCGAGCGTGCTCGGGAGCGTCGCGCTCTCCGCCAAGGATTCCTTCGAAGGGCGGCTGACGCGGTAAGCCTGCTTGGTGAGGAGCTTGCCGATGAAGACGCGCGCCTTGAGGCCGAGGGCCTGCGCCTGGCTGCAGAGAGGTGCGAGCTGGAGGGCGTCATCGCCCTTGCGCGCCGTCAGCGCGATCTTGACGACGCAGAGGCCAAGGCGTCGCTGGTGGCCTCTCGGGAGGCCCGATCTTGGGCTGCTGACGAGGCTCGGGAAGCTGACCGGCGGCGAACGGCGGCGGAGGAGCGGGCTCGGGAGCTCCTGGCCTGGTGCCACTCACTGGAGGAGCAGGTGGAGCTGCGCGAGGCAGCCCTCGCGTCGATGAAGGTGGCCTCCAGCGACTCAGCAGAGCTCCAGAAGCGTGAGGAGGCGCTGATGCTGGAAGCTGCTGAACATACCCGCGAGTACGAGCGTCTGGAGACGAGGGAGCGCTTGGTGACGCAGGAGGAGGATGATGTCGCTGCATAGGAAGCCCGCGTCCTGGAGGAGGTCGGACGTCGAGTGGCGATGGCGCATTTGAACCTCGAGCACGAGTTCGAAGAGAAGCCGGGGTTGATCCGGGCCGAAGCTGAAGGCAGGACTGCTGCCTTGAGGGCCAAGCTGGAGGAGGCGACGCGGCGGGCCGATGCTTTCCGGGCCGCCCTTGAGGTGGCGCAAGGTGAGTTAACCTCCTCCCAGGCCGAGGTGCTCCTTCTCCGCCAGCGGGTGGAGGAGGCTGAGGTCGTCGCGCGCCAGAATGCGGACGAGATACGTCAGCGGCGGATCCTGGAGCATGAGCATGGCCCCATGCTCACCACGCTCCGGGAAAGAGCCAACACAGCCTTGGGCAACATCTGCGAGGCGGCTGTTGGCGAGCCGCACGCAGTCAACTATGCTGGCAATCTTCAGTTCTTCACTGACGTGGTGACGCAGCTAGAGGCGCGGTCGGTCAGGGGTGACAGGTTGGTGGAGGAGAGGAGCCGCGCCCTGCTCGGGCGCGCCCTTTCTCGCGTCTTCAGCCATCTCCGGAACATGGATCCCCACTTTGATTTCGACGCCGCCATCGCCCCAGTCCCCCAGGCCGTCCGAGACGATCTGGCGCACTGGGTGGAAGACAATGTGGATGCTCTTATCAGGGCCTTCGCTTCTAACAACGACGGCGTGATCGTAGCGGCCAACGAAGGCGGCGAGGTGAACGGCCCTGACGCCGCTGGCGGCGACGCGGACAGCGATGGCGAGTTCAGCGATGCCAGCAACGGCTCGAGTGGTTCTCCTGAGAACGCATTGGGGGATTTGTCCGACTGATTGTGCATCGTTCCTACTTCCTTACCCTGCATGAATAGAACTCAGGTTTTGGCCAGATGGCAGTGAGAGCATTTTGGAGGGGGAGCCCCTTATGTAACACTTGTGTTCATCGTATTAGTAGACGCTACATTGCCCATGCGCCAGCGCCAAGTGGTCGGCCTAAGCGACGCGCTAGTCGGCTAGTTTACCTTTGTCCCATGCTAGCCCTGAGGTAGCATGTGGGAGGTTGTGGTGTCCCGAGTGTTCCCTGATTGGATCCGTAGGATCTGCAGTAAAACACCCTCTTGAGAGGACACGTCGGCGGCAGTCTGGGCTGCGCGCAAGCTAGGCCTGACCCGGCTCGCGAGGGGCTCACGAGGGGAGGCAGCTGAGGCAAAGTGGTAACCAAAACGCGAGAAATTGCTCGAACGAGACTAAGCACCCCTTCCCCGAACACACGCAAATCACAAATTCGAATCCAACTTGAATCCAGCGGGGGAAAGCGACAACCAAAGGGAAAAGCAACAAAAGCAGACAAAAGGCCGCGTCCGGCACCTAGTCTAGTCTTGGACGTCTTCTCACCAGCGCGGAGCTAAGTGCTGCCACTGGGCGTGGGAGGGAGCCCCAGGGCCTGAGGCCGGCACCCCTGAGACTCCGGGGCGTGTACAGCCCCACTCATTATTACGTGAGAGTGTCACGGGGCGGCGAGCTTCATAGGCACTGGGCCTTCTTCACAGGTACCGGCCTTGCTTCATATCGCCAGATGAGGGCCCCGCCTTGCGCCACACTCTAGTGCCATCAACGACAACCGGAAACCTGGACGCCGCCGATGGGGTAGAGCGGTCGCCAGCAGTTCCCCCGACGACCACGGGTCCTCCGCCGGGGGCAGGCCCTGAGGCACCTCCCCAGCGGAGGGCCTACCTCCTGAGAACACCTTGCTCCGAACGCCGCGGTGGTGATGTCGGATCCCGGCCCCTCTCCTGCAGCCCCCTGCGCCCTCCTCCCGAGGGGTAGGAGACTGTGGGAGCGGGGCAGCTGCTCGCTGTGGCGACCTGCACCTCCTGCAATCCATGGTTAGCGTATGGCTGCTCCTGAAGAGTTAGCGGTACCCGATAATCATTGCCTCCAGCGTGGCCAGTGGGACCGTCCCAGGGCTCCCGGAAAGGCTCAGCTTCTGGCGCCTCGCCCCCCCATCTTGGGCTGAGGAGCGAGCCTTTTTCGCTCTCGTGAGGGTGTCCTTGGTCCATCATGAGGGGCACGTATTCCTCTGGCGCCGCCATCCCGAAGGCCATGCCGTAGTGCCCCGCGTGCCACGAGGTCCTGCCTGACGCACCCACTGTGGGGTGGCAGCGCGGCTGTCCACTGGGGCCGCGGGTCGTGTCGAGTCCTTCTTCTTCGCGGAGCGGGAGAGGGGGCAGCGCCGCCACCAGTCCGGTGCTGATAGCTTCACTGGCGTTGGAGTAGCCTTGGAGCCTGCGGGCGCGCGCGGAGCCCCCACTCGGGCCGCCCTGGGCTTGAGATGGGAGCTGGGTGCCGAAGGGGTGAGCCCCCGAGGCGGCGAAGCCCAGGAGCTCCGCCACCCGCTCCAACAGCACGTCACGGCCGCCCTCCAGCAGCCTGCACTTCAGCAGCTCTTGGGCCACCGTGAGTGCGGCCCTCGAGTTCGCCTGCTCCCGGCGGGTGTACGGTGTCGCGGTCGCGGCGTGATTGGAGGCCCTTGCTGCCGACCGCGCCTGCCGCGGTGTGGGAGCTGTCGAAGCCTGTCCGCGTCACCCGCGGCCCGTAGCGCCCTGCGGATCGCGAGCTGCCTGGGGCACGGGGTCGCCTGAGGCGAGCGGTTCTGCACGGGCGGGCTACGCCGCCCATGGATCTGGGGTTGCCCGCCTGGTCGCCGGACATGATGATGACGACGCGATGGGGCACGAAGCGGTAGAAGGTGGATTCCGGCGCACCCCTACCTGGCGCGCCAAATGTCGGATTTCGGGTTCTGGCAGACCCTTGAGGTTCGAACACTGGGGTGCGCGCGGAGATTTCGCTTCCTACCTACCTACACCCCTCCGCCTCGCTAAGATCTTAGGTATGGAAAGAACAACACAAGAGACACAGGGTTTATACTGGTTCGGGCCACCGTTGTGGTGTAATACCCTATTCCAGTGTGTGGCGTGGTGGATTGCCTCTTGGGCTGAGGATGATGAATGATACAAGGAAGAACAACCTCGCGAGGGTCTGTCCTTGGCTGTGGCGATGAACTGCTGGGAGGAGTTCAGCCACCCTTCTCTCTCTCTCTCTCTGATCGAACCCCCCCTCTTGTGTGGGTGGCTGGTCCTATTTATAGAGGCCCTGGTCCTCTTCCCAAATATCAAGCGGGAAGGGAGCCAACAATGGTGGGCTAATTTGAAGGAGGACAGCTAGTACCAGCTACCTTGACAAAAGTAGTCTTCGCCTGCACAAAGCTCTGGTGGTGACGCCGTCCTGGGCTCCACGATGACCTCCGTCTCACAGTCCTCCTGTTCTTGGTCTTGTTGCACCAAAATGGCAACCTTTGCCTGATGCCTCGGTACTCCACAGCTGCGCTTGCCCCCTTTGCACCAAAGAGGAAAGGAGGACACTGCGCGGGCTGGCACCCGCCTGGCGCCCTTGGTCGTCATGGCTTGCGTCATGGGCACCTCGTGAGGTACCCCGCCTTGATCTCTCCGCCTCCTCGCGAGCCAGCCTGATGAGGCCATGCCTGAGGAAGCTCCGCGTCGTCTGCCCCGCGAGGCTTGGCCCCTCGCGAGGGTCTTGGATCTGTGTTGATGAAGACGGGCCATGCTGGGGCCCCTTTTAAGCCACGCCGCGGGCCGCAGGCAGGCAAGTCTGGGGACCCCCGTTCCCAGAACGCCGACATCCTCCTCCTCCTCCTCTCCGGCGATGTAGGCGAGCGCCTCTCCGGTGACCTCCTCCTCCTCCTCTCCGGCAAACTCCTCTCCGGCGAACTCCTCTCCGGCGAACTCCTCTCCGGCAAAAGAACACGGCAAAAGAACGTACAAGATCCAAAAACAGGAACAAAATTTGAAATAATATCGTGCCAAAAAATGTGCAAAAAAAACAAGCAAAAAAATCACGATCCAGATCCAAATTCAAAATCCAAAAATAGCAATGGCGCACGGTGGGGGTTAGACGGTGCGCCACTACTATTTTACCGCCTTCAAAATTAAAAAATAATAATGGCGCACCAGTGGCCTATACTAATGGCGCACGAGTGGCCTATACTAATGGCGCACCGTGGCCTATACTAATGGCGCACCAGTGGTGCGCCATTAGTATACCAGATACTAATGGCGCACCAGTGATGCGCCATTAGTAGGAAAAACTGGTGCGCCATTAGTAGCCCTTTTCCTAGTAGTGTGGTCTATTGACCCGGATTTTCTAGAAGAAGGAAATAACAAGGATTTAAGGATGATCAGATGCCGTCTTACAAGAATATTTAACCCGGAGCACAACCTATCAAATTTGTTCTCATGTTTGTATTGCAGATTAGTTTAACATGGATAAATCCAAATTGAACTGGGGGCTAATGTCACAGCCCTAGAATATCTTAGTGTAATAGTTGCATCAGTGAGCATGCATCATGCTTAATTCAAGAAATTGAAATGAGGAATATTCAAAGCCTCATAAATTATTTTAAAAGAAGGGCAAGAACCCTTTAAATTGCATTCAGTGATTCCAAAAATGCCCTAAAAATAGTTTTGGAAATTTTGGCAAGGGTTATATACCAAACCAAAATTTTGGAACATTTTTAAGGAATCATTTGGTCTCTGAATTTAAGACAATATTCTATTTGAATTTGAAAATATATTCAAACATATATGGGATATATCTTCAAATGCTCTGCGATAATTTATGCGCCTCTGGAAAATTCCATGAAGCAACATAAAAATACCCAGAGGAAGTTTTGGCATTGTTTGAAATCTGTTTGAATTCAAATCAGTGGCAAAATGAATAAATAAAAAAAACAGAAAGTAAAAAGGGCAGAACCTCACCTGTAGCTTACCTAGCGCCCAGTTGGCCCAGCCCTGTTGGAGGCCCAACCCACCTGGCGACTTGCCAGACGTCCTCAACCTCTGCCAGTAGGCAGAGGTGAAGGCGGGCATGGCGCACGCTGAGGCCGCCACCTCCTCCCTGCCTGCCTCACGCCCGGTGGCCTTCTCGCGACGCCTAGGAGACGTGGACGAAGCCCCGCACCGATCCCCTCCTCCTCTGGTTCCCTCTCCCTCGCTGTTCCCCACCTCACCAAACCGCGCCGCCACCACCGACGAGCTCCACCACGGCCACAGCCACTCCCTCACTCCCTCTCCGCGTCCCCGAGCTCCGCCACGACCCCGTGGAGCAACACACCGGACACATGCGACCAGAACAGGCTCCAGTTGACCGGAGCGTCGTCGTCTTCACTTCCGGTGCCCGGAGATCGACTCCGTCAATTCGCCTCGTCCAGAGCGTCCCCAAGGCCGCTAACCTACCATGCCGCATCGCCGTGAGCTCCTCTTTCTCCTCCCCCTAACCATGTTGCTCTGCTCGTTCCCTAGCTAGCATTGCTGGCATGGCCGAGCTTCCCCTACCGCCGGCCATGTCGCCGCCATCACTGCAGCCGCTTGAGCTCGATTCGGAGCGTGTCACCGCGCTCGGGAAGCCATCAGGAGCCTAACACACATGCTAAATCGCCTTTCCGCGCACCACAACACCAACCCCGCACCCACCCAAACTCCGGCGCCACCACGAGCTCGACTCTGGTGAGCTCACTCCACTGCAGCCTCTCTCGTTTGCTCCAATGGATGCGCGAGAGTGCCAGCTCTCTGTAGGTGGTCTCGGCCGCTAATTTGGTCACCGAAGGGCAAAATCCGAGCCCCTCCGTCATCTCGGCCTCGCCGGCGACTCAACGCCGGCGGGATTGACCCTGCTAACCGGGGGTTTGACCCCGTCTGACCAGGGTTTGACCACCCCGGGACACTGACGCGTGGGGCCAGCCCTGCTAATTAACCTAGGTTAGTGTTAATTTATCTAGTTAGTTTAATTAACCATTGACATGCGGGTCCCACTGGTCAGGTTTGACCTGGACAATGCCCTGTTGACCTGCTGACATCATGATGATGTCAGGCTGATGCAGTAATCCTTTTCTGGAATTTAAATAAATCTTAAATGATTTGTTTAATTCAGAAAATATCCAAAACTTTGAAAAATCATAGAAATTAATCTATAGCTCCAAATGAAATAATTTATATATGAAAAATTATCAGAAAAATCCAAATAATCTGTTTATGGCATTTTCATGCATGTTTGAACAAGTTAACCTCACTGAATAGGACAATTCATGATTATGGAATAAATGGTAATTAGTTTTGGTGTTGGAATTTGCTATAGGTTTGAATTCCACTTCAATGAATATGACTAACTGTTGCACTAGGTCAATTCAATACTTTAATATGACATATCATTCATTTGAATGTGCATTGCATTGATTGTGGTTCCTTTTGTGTTTGTCGGTGGTTGTTCCCTCTTAGTAGACGATGTTTCCGACGACGTGATCGATGACACCGATGAAGAGCTATACTATCTTCAGAAGTGCCAGGCAAGCAAAACCCCCTTGTTCATTCCGATACAATCCCACTCTCTCGCTCCTGTTCTCTTTTACTACATTAGGACAACAACGATTCAACTGTTACATGCTGCGGTAGTTGAACCCCTTTCCTTTGCATAACCTGTCATTGCCACAGTAAATAGATGAAACCCACTAGCATGAGTAGGAGTTGTTTGAGCCTTGGTGTGCCTACTCATTCATGCTTGTTTGTCATGCCTGCTATTGCTTAGAGTTGAGTCAGGTCTGATTCATCGGGAATGAATTGGAATGGTGATGAACATGTCCTACTGTGTGTGAGCTAAGTGTGTGAACACGATTTGGTAAAGGTAGCGGTGAGAGGCCATGTAGGAGTACATGGTGGGTTGTCTCATTGCAGCCGTCCTCAGGAACTGAGTTCTGTGTTTGTGATCCATGAACAGTTACTACCACACATTGGGTTCTGGTAACTCGACCCCTCTCAACTTATTAATCAACTCGGTCTCTGTCCAGGAGTTGCAACTAGTTTCTGGTGTTTGTAGGTAGTGTTAGTGGTCTACCAAGTGGCACCCGGTACAGGAGGGCTTGGGACAGACTAGGCACAGTGGCCCGGTGTACCAAGTGGCACCTGGATGGTGTGCTTGGGATCCCTGTACACATCGTTTGGGGCCGTGAGTGACACACCGGACGGATCTCCTTGCGGATGGAAGCCGAATAGGCGATAAACCTGGACGAGGGACTTGTGTGATTAGTCAGGTTGTGGCCGACTCCCTCACCAGGCTTCCGCTTGAAGGTTGCCGAGATACATGACGTGTACATGGTGGTAAGTGGCGAGAGTGTGTAATAAGAAGTACACCCCTGCAGGGTTATCATTATCTACTCGAATAGCCGAATTCCTCGGATATGGAAACTTGGACCCCTTGCATAGTTCATAGACAAGTGAAAGTGGATACTCTAAAATGCGCAAGATAATCGTGAGTGCTATAGATGGCGTTCTCGTAGGGAGACGGGAGCAGATCCATAGTGGTGTATTGATATGGTGAATATGTGGACTTGTGTGCGCCACCTCAAAAGAGTTACTTGCAGTCGTAGTTCAGGTTAGCCACTGAGTCAAAGCTAGCTTGCTGTAGTCAAACTCCACCACCCCCCTTTGTTGATACTGATGCATATGTAGGTAGTTCTAATGTAAGTCTTGTTGGGTACATTTGTACTCATGTTTGCCTATTCTATGTTTTGCGGAGAGATGTCAGTCTCGCTAGTAGTTCCGTGTGGACTTCGATGTTTAGCTTGATACCTCAGCTACGATCTTGTGCCTCCGCAAGATCTGGTAGATAGTCAGGCTTCTCAGCCTTTTTCATTTGTAGATGTCTGTACTCAGACAAGTTAAGCTTCTGCATGTGCTTGTTGCTTGTATGCTCTGTATGTTGGGTCATGAGACCCATGTTTGTAATATCTGGCTCTTCGGAGTCTAATGAATAAATACTTTGAGTCGTAGAGTTTTGTTGTGATGCCATGTTGTATTTACACATATCGAGCATATTGTGTGTATGATTGAAATGCTTGGTATGTGTGGGATCCGACAACCTAGTTGTTTATCCTTGGTATCCTCTCTTATGGGGAAATGTAGTCTTGTGCTTCCACGAGCCATAGTAGTCCTCTACAGCCCGGTTCACCGGAGTCCTGCTAGCCCAGCACTACTGCTCCGGAACACTTGACTGGCCGGCATGTGATACACTTCATTTCTGTGTCTGTCCCTTCGGGGAAATGTCACGCAGTGACATCTGGAGTCCTGCCTAGCCTGCTACAGCCCAGTTCACCGGAGTCCTGTTAGCCCAGTGCTACAGCCCGGATTCGCACGCTGCTGACCGACATGCTCGATGTTGATTCATATATGCCTGTCCCCGTAAGTTAGTGCCACTTTGGGTTCACGACTAGTCATATCGGCCCGGGTTCTCTGTCATATGGATGCTAGCGACATTGTCATATACGTGAGCCAAAAGGCGCAAACGGTCCCGGGCCATGGTAAGGCGACACCCGTGGGAATACTGTGTGTGAGGCCGCAAAGTGATATGAGGTGCTACCGGCTAGATCGATGTGACTTGGAATCGGGGTCCTGAAAGCTTTGGTATCAGAGCTTGACTGCCTGTAGGATTACCAAGCCAAGCTGGTCGAAGTCGTGTCTAGAAATGCTTTAGTTATATAAGGGAATTGATTGTGGAAGGGAACGTAAGGCTCTTTTTACTCCTTTACCTGATGTCCTTCGGATCTGAGTGATCCTCTCTCTTCTACGGGGGTTAAGAACTAGGCTTCTCTTCTATCTCTCAGGATGACGTGTTACTAAACCGTAGTTGCCTAGGATTGTTGAGTTCAAGTCTCAGTTCAGCTTCTACTACTTCCGTATGTTCATAGCTGGCCTCAAAACCTTGTTACTGTGATGTTGAGTGGCTATGCCATCATTTTGCAGGATGACTCAAATATCTTTGAGCATTTACTGCCATTATGCTGTCCAAGTCATCCCAGGTTTCTAAACAATCTGATGCATTTGCAAATCCTTTCTTTCCGTTCCCAATGTCCTTTTGGTCAGAATAAGCACACTAGTCAATGAATTGAGGTACTCTGTTGTCTTGACATATATGTTCGAGCTATTATTATTCACCTAGTAATCTAGCAATGCTTTGTATTCCCGGTGTGATTATTCTGGCCATTGTTCTCGAAAGCATTCCGTGATGCCATTTAATAGTAGGTATTCTATTCTTGGGTTCCTGACCCAAGATTCACTCCACTTACCTTCTGTTGATAGTGTTTGCTAGTTCCTTTAGAATATTAGTAACCTTTGCGATAGTCCTCGAGGTCTGTGGTATTTTCTTCTTCCAAGTACCATGGACTGCTTATGGCAGAAGTTCTTTTGAACCAAAAGATCACAATAAGAGTGCTCTTGATGAGTTTTTCGTTCTACATTGTGAATCTGCCAGTCCTACCTTTCTACATGGGTTATCCAGAAGAAATGTTGAGCTTTGCTCGACATACTAATCTATGCATCCACAACTCAGAAAGATATATGTTCCTTGAGTTGTCCCTCCTTAGTTGTTTCTGACCTTTGCCTATCAATTGATAGTCGAGGGTATATCATTGCATTCGTTCATCAAAGTCTATTATTCTTGTGGTCCGTCAAGCCATTCTATTCCAGAATGACTAGGAGAAACAAACTCCAGTACCTCATCCATTTCTAGGATTGGGTCAAAGCAGTTGTATTTCGCAGATCAAATGCAATCAAGCTATTGGTCTGTTCTACCCTGAAGTATTATCCACTTTATGTCAGGAATGTCATGAGAATTGCACCTTCCCTTATGAATTCTTGACTTAGTGATACTTCTCACCATCATTATTCATTCCTCGGTGTCGTGTTGTTGCAACCGGAATGCCGACAAGTGAATTGTGATGGGTGAAATCAATACGTCGAGCAAGTCGTTGATTGGTAGTAAATGGACAATATTCTCATTCTTAGCGTGTTGGTTATTGAATCATCATCCTAAGATTGATCGTGCTACCTAGTCCGTATTTTTGGTGCACTCTTCGATCAATGAGTTAGGATTGTGTCAATCCCTCGCTGTTTTGATCATATCGTCTTGCCTTGCAAAGCAAGATTATTCTCGAGCTTAGTAACATATCGGTGGTTCGTGAATTTCCGAATATCTTCTTGGACGTGTTACCAGGTTGTCACCTAACCGCTATGTTGAGTTCGTGATCAAGTTGGTTTCTTGTAAACCACTCCTTCTCCAAGGATCCGTGTTGGATACCCCTGAGCTAGTCGGTTAAGCTAAACGACAACTTGGAGAGTTGGAAGATAAAAGCTTGCCTAACTTAGTTTGTTCCGAAGGGATATCCTTGTGTTTGTGTGTGTTAGTTGAAGAAAGATGATATCTTCATCAATTGGTCCTCGTGATAAGTTATTGGATATATTGTCTTGTCCAAACTTTGATTTGAGCGTGGGCTATCCTCAAATCAAATCAGAACCAAGGATGTTCGTAATGTTGTCTTACTCGCGGTTGTCGAGCATACACCATTATATCTTTTGGATCTGACCAATGCTATTACTTTGTTCACATAGTTATGGAATTCCATCTATATGGAAATCTTGATAAATTGTTGTTGAGCCCATTGATAACATTTTCATCATCTCCATGATTCATGTTCAACATCCAGCTATTGTTGGAAACTTCTAAAAGGCATTGTCTTCATGTCCCGTTCATGAAGCATCTATTGGATGAAAGAAGTGACTTTCTTTGATTCACGTGCATTTGGTGCAAGTTGCCGCCGTGAGTTTGAGAAGTATTGTTTTTGTTTCCTCTGGTACCATCCCAAGTCAGTCATGCATGTGCGAACTATGCTATGGTTTGACAGGCTCGCTACCTCCGTTCCATATGTATCTCCTAGTGCACAAAGCCACTAATTGATTTGTTCAAGGAGAAGAAGTTCAACTGCTATTTCCAAAGGGCCCACACGGACATGCACAAGACTTCGTTATCTTCAATGATGGTTCCCCACTTGAACTCCGTAGTGTTTTATTGTAAGAGTACTATGTGGTCATGCTTGTCTGAGACAACGTGTTCACATGTGTGTAGCAGAACCCGCTCATGCTTTGGAGCTTGCTACCGTAGATCATTTACCGAGAGTCTTGCAACGTCATCTCGTCGGTTTGTGTTGCTAATTTTCATTTCCAGACATGTTGTCTGAAATATTCCGTTCCCAACCAGATCTGAATCTCAGGCAGATATGATGGTTGGAACTTTTCCAAGATCTATGATATAGGTCCCGACAAGGTTGATGTTCTGGCCGACACACCTAGCCGGAATATCTATTATTGTAGTATCTTGACTAAGCAATTTGATCATTCTCTCCATGAGGATTCCGTGCGACTTATTCTAGAAGTTGTTCCTTATGGATCCTTTGTCTTCCCGAAGTCCGACCTATACTTGATGGCCACGTTAATACTTTATGTATGACTGTGGTATGTAGAACATCAAGGAGAACATTAGAAGTGGAGTGCTAAATGTCTCTCGGTCGATCATCCAGATTTTGTTTCCTTGGCATTGCTAAGGTAAAAATCTGGGAAGGTGTTGTATTCCCTTGCATCTGCATCCTCCATGATTGTTCATCATGGTAGTATGATGTGTTGCCAGGATCCTCGGCACGGATGTTGGTAAAACCATGATGAATACAGAAATGCTCAAGTTCTTGAGAGCACGCTCAGACACTAGGTTATATCCTCGGTATCAATTGGAATGTGCCTTCCTTTTGTCGAGTTGTTCTATAACCATAGTTTCCATTCCAAACTAGGTATGACATTCTTAGAATTCCTTCAAACGATCAATTTTGGATTGCCTTAGGCTGGTATAAAGAGTTTCAATGATCTTTGTATCAAAAGTAATTCTTTTCACCACTTAAGGGAATAGCTCTACGAGTCACCTCCCTAAGGTGTCAAGTTATGAAATCGTGGCAACTATCTCCTCGCTACTTTGAAACCATGCACCATCTTACTCAAGCGTGAATTGTTTCCTACCAACTTGAACCTTCGTCATCTTTTCTTCCATCCCTCTCGATGTGTGTTTCGTGTCTTAGCTCAAGAGGTGTTTCAACATCTCACTCCATGAGTTGATCATGAGTTGCTCAATCTTTGGGAAGATCGATTCCTGTAGAGTTTCCTTCTATTGTCATCATGTTGGATGAAGATCACAAAAGCAAAGACGTCAAGATCAATTGGAGCAATGAGTCAACATCTTCGAGAAGGGCAATCGGATCATGAAGATCGTGTTAGCTTTTTGACCCCTCTGTCTTCCTACTTCATGTCTTGAATATCGGGACGACATTTTTGTTTAGTGGGGGTGAGTTTTCACAGCCCTAGAATATCTGAGTGTAATAGTTGCATCAGTGAGCATGCATCATGTTTAATTCAAGAAATTGAAATGAGGAATATTCAAAGCCTCATGAATTATTTTAAAAGAAGGGTAAGAACCCTTTAAATTGCATTCAGTGAATCCAAAAATGCCCTAAAAATAGTTTTGGAAATTTTGGCAAGGAATCATTTGGTCTCTGAATTTAAGACAATATTCTATTTGAATTTGAAAATATATTCAAATATATATGGGATATATCTTCAAATGCTCTGCGATAATTTATGTGCCTCTGGAAAAGTCCATGAAGCAACATAAAAATACCTAGAGGATGTTTTGGCATTGTTCGAAATCTGTTTGAATTCAAATTAGTGGCAAAATGAATAAATAAAAATACAAAACAAAATAGAAAGTAAAATGGGCAGAACCTCACCGGTAGCTTACCTAGCGCCCAATTGGCCCAGCCCTGATGGAGGCCCAACCCACCTGGCGACTTGCCAGTCGTCCTCAACCTCTGCCAGTAGGCAGAGGCGAAGGCGGGCACGGCGCGCCCTGAGGCCGCCACCTCCTCCCTGCCTTTCTCACGCCCCGGTGGCCTTCTTGCGACGCCCAGGAGACGTGGACGAAGCCCCGACCGATCCCCTCATCCTCTGGTTCCCTCTCCCTCGTTGTTCCCCACCTCACCAAACCGTGCCGCCGCCACCGACGAGCTCCACCACGGCCACAGCCACACCCTCGCTCCCTCTCCGCGTCCCCAAGCTCCGCCATGACCCCGTGTAGCAACACACCGGGCGCGCATGACCAGAAGAGGCACCAGTCGATCGGAGCGTCGTCGTCTTCACCTCCTGTCCCCGGAGATCGACTCCGCCAATTCGCCTCGTCCAGAGCGTCCCTGAGGCCGCTAACCTACCCCGCCGCATCGCCGTGAGCTCCTCTTTCTCCTCCCCCTAACCATGTTGCTCTGCTCATTCCCTAGCTAGCACTCCTGCCATGGCCGAGCTTCCCCTGCTGCTGGCCATGTCGCCGCCATCACTGCAGCCGCTTGAGCTTGATTCGGAGCGCGTCACCTGGCTCGGGAAGCCACCAGGAGCCTAACGCACATGCTAACTCGCCTTTCCGCGCACCACAGCGCCAACCCCGCAGTCACCCAAACTCCGACGCCGCCACGAGCTCGACACCGGCGAGCTCACTTCACCGCAGCCTCTCTCGCTTGTCCAATGGATGTGCGAGAGTGCCAGCTCTCTGTAGGTGGTCTCGGCCGCTAATTTGGTCGCCGGAGGGCAAAATCCGAGCCCCTCCGCCGTCTCGGCCTCGCCGGCGACTCAACGCCGGCGGGATTGACCCTGCTAACCGGGGGTTTGACCCCGTCTGACCAGGGTTTGACCACCCTGGGCCACTGACGCATGGGGCGAGCCCTGCTAATTAACCTAGGTTAGTGTTAATTTATTTAGTTGGTTTAATTAACCACTGACATGCGGGTCCCATTGGTCAGGTTTGACCTGGACCGTGCCCTGTTGACCTGCTGGCGTCATGATGATGTCAAGCTGGCGCAGCAATCCTTTTCTGGAATTTAAATAAATCTTAAATGATTTTTTTAATTCAAAAAATATCCAAAACTTTGAAAAATCATAGAAATTAATCTATAGCTCCAAATGAAATAATTTATATATGAAAAATTATCAGAAAAATCCAAAGAATCTGTTTATGGCATTTTCATGCATGTTCAAACAAGTTAACCTCACTGAATAGGACAATTCATGATTATGGAATAAATGGTAATTAGTTTTGGAGTTGGAATTTGCTATAGGTTTGAATTCCATTTCAATGAATATGACTAACTGTTGCACTAGGTCAATTCAGTACTTTAATATGACATATCATTCATATGAATATGCATTGCATTGATTGTGGTTCCTTTTGTGTTTGTCGGTGGTTGTTCCCTCTTAGTAGACGATGTTTCCGACGACGTGATCGATGACACCGATGAAGAGCTATACTATCTTTAGAAGTGCCAGGCAAGCAAAACCCCCTTGTTCATTCCGATACAATCCCACTCTCTCGCTCCTGTTCTCTTTTACTACATTAGGACAACAACGATTCAACTGTTACATGCTGCGGTAGTTGAACCCCTTTCCTTTGCATAACCTGTCATTGCCACAGTAAATAGATGAAACCCACTAGCATGAGTAGGAGTTGTTTGAGCCTTGGTGTGCCTACTCATTCATGCTTGTTTGTCATGCCTGCTATTGCTTAGAGTTGAGTCAGGTCTGATTCATCGGGAATGAATTGGAATGGTGATGAACATGTCCTACTGTGTGTGAGCTAAGTGTGTGAACACGATTTGGTAAAGGTAGCGGTGAGAGGCCATGTAGGAGTACATGGTGGGTTGTCTCATTGCAGCCATCCTCAGGAACTGAGTTCTGTGTTTGTGATCCATGAACAGTTACTACCACACATTGGGTTCCGGTAACTCGACCCCTCTCGACTTATTAATCAACTCGATCTCTGTCCAGGAGTTGAAACTAGTTTCTGGTGTTTGTAGGTAGTGTTAGTGGTCTACCAAGTGGCACCCGGTACAGGTGGGCTTGGGACAGACTAGGCACAGTGGCCCGGTGTACCAAGTGGCACCCGGATGGTGGGCTTGGGAACCCTGAACACATTGTTTGGGGCCGTGAGCGACACCCTGGCCGGATCTCCTTGCAGATGGAACCCGAATAGGCGATAAACCTGGATGAGAGACTTGTGTGATTAGTCAGGTCGTGGCCGACTCCCTCACCAGGCTTCCTCTTGAAGGTTGCCGAGATACACGACGTGTACATGGTGGTAAATGGTGAGAGCGTGTGTGAAGAAGTACACCCCTGCTGGGTTATCATTATCTATTCGAATAGCCGGATTCCTTGGATATGGAAACTTGGACCCCTTGCATAGTTCATAGACAAGTGAAAGTGGATACTCTAAAATGCACAAGATAAGCATGAGTGCTATGGATGGCGTTCTCGTAGGGAGACGGGAGCGGATCCATAGTGGTGTATTGATATGGTGAATATGTGGACTCGTGTGCGCCACCTCAAAAGAGTTACTTGCAGTCATAGTTTAGGTTAGCCACTGAGTCAAAGCTGGCTTGCTGTAGTCAAACTCCACCACCCCCTTTGTTGATACTGATGCATATGTAGCTAGTTCTGATGTAAGTCTTGCTAGGTACATTTGTACTCATGTTTGCCTATCCTATGTTTTTCAGAGAGACGTCAGTCTCGCTAGTAGTTCCGTGTGGACTTCGACGTTTAGCTTGATACCTCAGCTACGATCTTGTGCCTCCACAGGATCTAGTAGATAGTCAGGCTTCTCAGCCTTTTTCATTTGTAGATGTCTATACTCAGACAAGTTAAGCTTCCGCATGTGCTTGTTGCTTGTATGCTCTGTATGTTGGGTCATGAGACCCATGTTTGTAATATCTGGCTCTTCGGAGTCTAATGAATAAATACTTTGAGTCGTAGAGTTTTGTTGTGATGCCATGTTGTATTTACACATATCGAGCATATTGTGTGTATGATTGAAATGCTTGGTATGTGTCGTGGTTTTGTCACGGCAGATGTCCTCGTGAAAGGACTCAGTCGTGGAGCCATCTCCACGGGTTAGCTTGAAGGGGTTAAAGCGGACCTAGGGACACAAGAGAGTTTATACTATTTCGGCCCCTTCGATGAAGGTAAAAGCCTACGTCTAGTTGTGATGGAATTGATGGGGTTTCGATGACTAGGGAGCAAACAAGCTTCGCCTAAGTCTCGAGTTGTTGTCTGTTGTCCTGAACCGCCGCCGGGTCGTCCCCTTATATAGATGGGTGACGCCCGTCGGTTCACAGAGTCCTAACACCGGTTCATATTCGTATCCGGGTTGGTCTCTCCTTATTCCTATCTTACAATACAAGTTTACATACAGATGCCAGTTTATGGATACAAGTCTTAAACCGACTATGGGCCTCAGGCCCTCATCTATCTTCTTGGGTTTTAACACTCTTGAGTTACTGATGAAGTTAACCCGGCCCACATAGGCCGGTTTACGCCCAATAGTAATATTCCCAACATTAGGCCCCAGATTGATTTGAACGGGTTCATGTCAATCCTTAGCAAAATCTTCATTTTCAACATCTTCTCATAGTTGCTGAAACGCCATGATGTCATCCTCTCCAGTTGCTGTAAGCCGAGGTGACGTCATCTGTCATAAAGAAAATATCCATGATATATCCTTGTTTAATAAACTCACAATAACCGAGGCGACAGCTCCGCTTCCGAAATTTTTGGTTCCTGGATTCACGCGCCTGACACATGTCTTTTTGCTTTATAAATAGGGCCGAAGGGTCATTTCTTTTCTCCCCTTCGTGCCTTTCCTCTTCGTCTTCCTCACGTCGCCAGTCTCAGAGCTCCACCGCCGCTGTCGTCTTCTGCATCGACTTTGGCCGCTGCATCAACCTGAGCGTACCAGAAAACTGCGGTGACCTTCCGCATCTTCCTCAGCTCTGGTAGGTCTTCTGCTCTTCTCAACACAGATCTGTTCTAGGGTTTCGTGTTCTTGCTGTCTTCATCACCTGTTCATGTTCGTATGCTAGCTCCTAGATGCATCTGTGAACCCCTTCTCTGCATAGTGATAACTTTTAGTATCCGCCTTTAGTTTCATGCCTAAAACCATAGATCTCACATATATTTCCGCCCATTGATTCAATATTGTTCTGCTTTGAGCTTTTGAATATTTTCCTTCTTTTCTGAACTTGCTTCAGATCCATCGCTGTAGAGAAATCTTGTGAAATCTGTTTCTGTACACTTACCCCTCCGCAATCTCAACTGTTTCAATGCTTAGATCCGGTGGTTTAACTTGGTGTAGAAAAAATTAACAAACCGGTATATACCATTAGTCCCCTTGTTTAACCGCCAGATGTTGTTGCTTCATAAAACTCCGGTTTAGATAGAGCTGTCTCCGGTTTAACATTGTACATACCAGTGTACTTTAATCAATGCATTCTTGAACCGGAATCACCTATCTTGTAGATTTCATCATGGCCAAGCAAGTATATGAGTGCAACTGGGTTCCTTCTCGCGTCACAGAGACTCAACTGAACAATTTAGTCCTGATCGGCGCTTTAGGCAGCAAAAACACCATCCATTGGAGGGTCCCTGGCAAAGAATGCCCTCCCACACCTCAAGAAGGAGAGGTCGTCGTGTTCGTAGATCACTTAGCCCGGGGCTTTAAGGCGCCCGCTTCTAAATTTTACCGGGATGTTTTAGCCAATTTTCAACTCCGCCCACAAGACACTGGCCCCAACTCTGTTACAAACATGTGTCACTTCCAAGTGCTCTGTGAGGTGTTCTTTCAAGAGGAGCCCACAGTTGAGTTGTTTAGAGACTGCTTCCATCTAAACCGTCGCACTGAGTTTACTGACGGTTCCAATACGGAATTGGGTGGTGTGGCGATTCAGAAAAGGAAAGAGGTCACATACCCTCACGCCAAACTGCACAGCCACCCCAAAGAGTGGAATCAAACATGGTTCTATTGCAAAGACACCTCCCCTGCTGATGAAAATCCTTTGCCTGGCTTTCATCCGGAGCGGCTTAGCAATACACAGCCCTTTCCACAAAGGTTGACTGCCAAGGAGAGAAGCAAATACGCTCCTCAACTGTCCAAGCTCAGAGCCTTCATGGCCAACGGGTTAACAGGGGTTGATCTCGCTCGCTGTTGGATATCGTGGAGCATACTGCCCCTTAGTCAGCGCTCCGGTTTGATGTGCGAGTATACTGGCAGTGTTGATGACCCACTGCGACATGCTAACATCCAGCTCACCGACGAAGAAATCACAGAGCCTGTGAATAAAATGCTGAATGAATCGGAACACATCTGTGCTCGAACTGGCCTGCTTCCCTTCTGTGCCACCAACAAACCTCCAGCTGTAAGAGTTTGATTTTTCTTTTTACTGAACCTGTTATTGATATATGTGGTCATTGTTTAATATCAATGTCTGTTTAAATAGGGCAATGATCCGTTTTGGAGCAAGAAGCTTCCACAGGAGAAGCCAGAAAAAACAGACAAACCGTAAAGACCAACCCGGCCAAAGACTAAAGTCATGAAACGGCCTACTCATAAGAAGAAAACCACTGCATCTTCTGATCCGGCCGCTGATGATGATGTGGGTAATCCAGACCTTGAGGTAGAGCTTGACTCACTTGGCTTATTTTTCACACACCTTATTGATGATGATATTTGTCAGGATGATGCCGAAACCAGCCATGCTGATGCTGCAGAGGTAATTACTCTCTCTTCCGATTCAAACCCTTTGCCTTCGCTAAAAATCCATCAGGCAAACCGGAAGGTTAAATTTTCTCATCCTCTTGCTTACTTGGATCCCAAATTTCTTATGAAGACCCAATAGCACGAAGCTCGCCGCACAACCCGGCACAGCGGCCAGGTAGTTACCTCCGCCGGTTTACAGAACAGTCCGGTTCGGAAACGCCGTTCAGAGGTCTCTAATTTGCTTGTCAGTGCTTGTCCTAAAGCGGGCTGTTTTCGTCAACCTCTTAATCCATCTGACTCCGATTATCAGGTTACTTCCCACTCATCCTCTGGCGAGTCATCGGCTACTCAGCTGCCACCGCTCAAAACGATGCTTGGGTAAGCTATACTTATCATAATATTTCTGGTACATCACCTTGGAACATATGCTGTATTTGACTTTGTTATTCCTTTCAGGGCCAAGCCTAGGACGAGCAAGAAGGCTCGCCTGGATAAAACGGCCGAGGAGGACGCCGTCCCTGAACCGGATAAAATACCAGATCTTGAAGCGGCTATTCATGAAGATATACCCAATGATCCACCACAGCAGGATGACGATCTTATTGCTGAAGAAAGGCCTATTGACACCTCAGGCCCTGTCAACCAGCCCACAAGCCCCATCCGGATTGAGAAATCCACCAGTCCATCAAAGCCTACTGATAAGCCAACGGCCCCAGTGCAAACCGGCGATGCCAAGGATGATGAGGTTGTCATTACTAGCATTGGTCACACAGAGCCAGGCAATCCCGTTGCTTTATCCAGACACACTGCCAAGGAAGAATTTGCTTCCATTGGCAAGGGAAAATGGAATGCCGATTTGACAACTTATGCCGCTCTGAACGCCCAAGATCTCCATTCCGGCTATCTGAACCGGCTATACACCAGCCGTGACTATGAAGCTGGTCTGGTTAATATGATGAAAGAGAAATATGAGGTAACTTCCATATGCTTATCTGCGTATGTACTTCAATCTGTCAACTCTCCTAGCCCCCAAGGGCCAGTTTAGAATCTCCGTTCAAACCGGGACTTGTCAATGCAGACTTCAATGTTTTTGAATTTGCTGATATAGCCCCCAAGGGCCGGTTCAACTTAGTGTAGTTAAACCGGGACTTTAGGTAATCAAGATTGTAGCAGCAGTATTAACTGAACAAATAGCCATTAGCCCCCAAGTGCCAAGTTGAATACTTGTATTGAGCTTGGGACTTTTCTGAATAATTGAAGAGCAAATATGCATTAGCCCCCCAAGTACCAAGGGCACAACTTGTTATGTGGTTGGTACTTCAATTCTTGTACCGTTATCTGAATCGTATGACTGTCTATATGCAGGCTGAGTTGAACAAAAGGGAAAACCAAATCGCTGATCTGGAAGAAAATCTGAAGTGCTAACAAGCTGAAACCTCCAAAGCAAAAGAGGAATTAACCAACGCTTTAAGCGCCATGGAACAGCTTAAGGAGGGCTTCAAGAAGAAGCGGGCGGATTGGGCCACTGAAAATTCCGCTTTAACCAAATGAGCAGAAGATGCCGAGGCTACACTGAACCCTAAACCCTAACGAGCAGAAGATGCCGAGGCTACACTGAAGCTGGTTTGATTTCTGGATTGATTCGGCCGTCTTATAGAGATGCTGGTTTCTTAACCCTTTGTAATATTTCAGGGACACACATTGGTCACTTGGGGTCAGATGTGCGGAAGAAATTGAAAGCCGCCTACACATTGATCGAACAACTGTACACTGGTGCACAGCGGATCATCTCCACTGCATCCCAGAACAATCCGGCGCCCACTTTGATTCAGGACACTCTGAAGAGACTGTCGATGCTTCCTGCCCAGGTTGAAGAGCTGAAGAAATCTGCTGCTCGAACTGGTGCGATCAATGCCTTAATCCAGGCAAAAGCTTGGGTGCCGGATTTTGATCCTGTTGAAGCGGCTCAGGGCTATCCTAGCTTGAAGGAAGACGGGTCCGATTTTATTGAAGCGGATCTGCGAGCCATAAACCGGGAGGTGCGTCCGCTAGCTTGTCAATTGGTTGAAGGAGCAGACTTGTCTCATTATCAATCCCAATATGACAACCAAAACAAGCGAGTAGTTGCACCAATTCCTGAAGTGGAAAATCTTATCCCTCCAATCCGTAAGCATACTTACGCTCCCGATATTGAACCGCCGTTGCTAATCCATGATGAAGCTGTCTTTCAAGCATTAATGGGAATCGACTAGACAACTGTTGATTTCCAGCCACTGGGTAGAGAGGCTGAAGTTGAAGTGGTGCGGGATGACCCACAACCATCAGGCCAGGCTGGTGACCAAACTTGAACCGGAAGCCGGTGTAAACTGCTTCTCCTTTGCGAAAAAACAATGATCTTATTTTGGGCACCGTGTTGCCTTGTAATAGGCAAGCCGATACTCTTGATTTTGATATGCCTTCGTGCATAATTACTACAACTTGTTCTTCCTTTGGGTGATGAACTTTCCAAAGTATTTTCTGCAATACAAAAAATCTTAAAGTGCCACCGCGGTTGTACCGTCAGGCGGAGTATGATGTCTGCATATGTGAAATCAAAATATCTGAAATTTAAGCATATGATCAAATCTTTGGGATACATAATACCTACCATCGTTGGGCATGAAGTTGGCTTGGCCAATCTTGAAGCGGAGGTTTATAAACCCACACTGTTGGAGGAGATAGCAACTCCTGTATACATATAATGCCGGTTTACCATGTAAACCGTGTCGGGTTATAATAAAACACCGTGTTACTCCCTAATAGGACGTTAATAAGAAATCAAACTGGGAAAATAGTCTCCGGATTAAAAATGGACCGTGTTCCGTCAATTGACAGTTTGAACCGGTTTTAAAACTTTGTCGGTTTAAAAAACGCAACAAAAAGAAAGAAATATCTATCAAATAAAAGTGTGAAGCAAAGGCAATGATAAAACCGTTTGCAAAAAGAGGCTTATTTGAGCCGATCAGATGGCGTTACCATGGTCGGACACGACCAAGCTCCCGATAGGTGTAGCTATGGTTGAAGTCAGCCAGGTCCCCAAATGAAACCGTGGCATTTATGCTGATCAAGAGGCGTGGCAATGGTTCGGGTTCGACCAAGCCCCCAAGTGATTCTATGGCCTTAGGCCGATCAAGAGGCATGACTGGTTCAGACTTGACCATGTCCCCAAGTGATCTGGTGGCTTTCGCCTATCAAAAGGTGTTGCATTGGTTCGGATACGACCAAGCCCCCAAGTGATATTACATGATGCTTTGAAAAGCTAACTCAAGGGGTAAACCGGAGGCCGCTTTAGAACAACTCCGTGTAACCACATATGATGTAAAAGAACAGATACCCCGCTTTAGCTGAGGTTCCGGTTTATTATATTAATCATAATATATACATCGTCGTAATATGTACATAAGTAGAGCCAATGGCTCAGGTATAGTAAGGCCGAAAATGAGCTATGTTCCACGGCCTGTTGGTCTCCTCCTCTGATGTACATCAGTCTTTATGCTCTCGAATATCGATCAGATAGTATGACCCGTTGTGCAGATTCTTGCTGACCACGAAAGGTCCCTCCCAAGGTGGGTATAACTTATGCATATCAGTCTGATCTTGGATGAGCCGAAGCACCAAATCTCCCTCTTGAAAGGTTCTGGTTCTAACTCGGCGACTGTGAAAACGATGAAGATCCTGTTGGTAAATCACCGAGCGAGCAGCTTCTATGTCACAGTCTTCATCCAACCGGTCCAAAGCATCTTACCATGCTGTCTCGTTGTCCGTTTCAACATAAGCCGCCACACGAGGTGAATCATGATGGATATCACTAGGGAGAACCGCCTCCGCTCCATAGACCATGAAGAATGGTGTGTATCCTGTTGATCTGTTGGGTGTGGTATTCATGCTCCATAACACAGATGGTAACTCTTCTACCCAACAACCCGGTGTTCTCTGCAAAGGAACCATAAGCCGGGGCTTGATGCCTCTCAAGATCTCTTGATTAGCCCTTTCTTCTTGATCATTGGACTGTGGGTGCGCTACGGATGAAACGTCAAGCCGGATGTGCTCCCTTTCGCAGAACTCCTTCATGGCACCCTTGGACAAATTGGTACCATTATCTGTGATGATACTATGTGGAAAGCCAAACCAGAAAATCACTTTTTTGATGAACTGAACCGTCGTGGCCGCATCACACTTGCTAACAGGTTCTGCCTCCACCCACTTTGTAAACTTGTCAACCGCCACTAGGAGGTGGGTCTTCTTATATTTGGACCTTTTGAAAGGCCCAACCATATCCAGCCCCCAAGTCGCAAATGGCCAAGTAATTGGAACCATTCTCAATTCTTGAGGCGGCACATGAGCACGTCTTGAAAACTTTTGGCAACCGTCACATCGTCTGACCAGATCCTCCGCATCAGCATGAGCAGTTAACCAATAGAAGCCATGGCGGAACGCTTTAGCCACCAAAGATTTTGAACCGGCGTGGTGACCACAATCTCCTTCATGGATCTCACGCAAAATTTCACAGCCTTCTTCAGGAGACACACAACGTTGAAACGCCCCTGATACACTGCAATGATGCAACTCGCCATTGACAATAGTCATGGACTTGGACCGCCGGATTATCTGTCGGGCCAAAGTCTCATCCTCTGGTAAATCGCCCCGGTTCATGTACGCCAGGTAAGGAAGTGTCCAATCCGGAATGACATGAAGAGCTGCCACCAATTGAGCCTCCGGATCAGGAATAGCCAAATCCGCTCCACTAGGGAGCTTGACCGACGGGTTGTGTAGCACATCCAGAAAAACATTGGGCGGGACTGGTTTGCGCTGAGAACCCAGCCGGCTTAAAGCGTCCGCCGCTTCATTCTTCCGTCGGTCCATGTGGTCCACATGATAGCCTTTAAAGTGACCTGCAACAATATCCACCTCACGACGATATGCTGCCATGAGTGGGTCCTTGGAATCCCAAGTGCCAGACACTTGTTGAGCCACGAGGTCCGAGTCACCGAAGCACTTAACTCGACTTAGATTCATCTCCTTAGCCATCCGGAGACCATGGAGCAAGGCTTCATACTCAGCTACATTGTTAGTATAAGGGAACATTAAGCGGAGAACGTAACAGAACTTATCACCTCGTGGGGAAGTTAATACGACTCCAGCCCCCGAGCCTTCCAATTGCCTGGATCCGTCAAAATGGATGGTCCAATATGTGTGATCCGGCTTTTCTTCAGGTGCTTGCAGTTCCGTCCAATCATTGATGAAATCAACAAGTGCTTGAGACTTAACCGCCGTCTGAGGCACATACTTCAATCCATGCGGCCCAAGCTCGATAGCCCACTTGGCAATCCGGCCAGTCGCTTCCTGGTTCTGGATGATATCCCCCAAGGGAGCAGAACTGACCACCATAATGGGGTGCCCTTGGAAGTACTTCTTAAGCTTCCGGCTTGCCATAAAAACTCCATATACCAGCTTCTGCCAATGTGGATACCTTTGCTTGGACTCAATGAGTACCTCACTGATATAATAGACCGGACGTTGAACCGGATGCTCCTTGCCTGCCTCTTTTCGCTCCACCACAATAGCCACACTGACCGCACGAGCATTAGCAGCAACGTATAGCAGCAACGGCTCCTTGTCAATGGGAGCGTCGAGCACAGGCGGATTGGCCAATTGCCGTTTCAAGTCCTCAAATGCTTTATCAGCAGCAGAACTCCAGACGAATTGATCCGTCTTCTTCAACATCTGATACAAAGGGATTGCCTTCTCACCAAGGCGGATGATAAACTGGATTAACGCGGCAATCCGGCCTGCCAGGCGTTGAACATCATTGATACACTTCGGTTTAGCCAGGGAGGTGATGGCTGTGATCTTCTCCGGATTAGCCTCGATTCCCCTATTGGACACCAGAAAACCCAATAACTTGCCTGCCGGTACACCAAAGACACACTTGGCCGGATTAAGCATCATCTTGTACGTCATCAGGTTATCAAAGGTTTCCTTCAAGTCGTCAACCAGATTCTCCTTCTCCCTTGACTTAACCACGATATCATCCATGTAAGCATGTACATTACGGCCAATCTTCTTGTGAAGACAATTTAGTACACACCGTTGATAAGTTGCCTGGGCACTCTTGAGCCCAAAGGACATAGACACATAGCAGAAGGCTCCACAGGGAGTTATGAATGCCGTCTTCTCCTGGTCCTTAACTACCATTTTGATCTGATGATAGCCAGAATATGCATCCAAAAAACTCAAACACTCACAACCCGCCGTAGCATCAATAATTTGATCAATACGGGGGAGGGCAAAAGGATCTGCTGGACAAGCCTTATTAAGATCTGTGTAATCCACACACATGCGCCAGGTGCCGTTTTTCTTAAGGACCAGCACCGGATTGGCAAGCCACTCATGGTGGAAAACTTCAATAATAAAGCCAGCTGCTAAGAGCCTGGCTACCTCTTCTCCAATCGCCTTGTGTCTTCCTTCGTTAAACTGGCGGAGGAACTGTTTCACCGGTTTGTATTTAGGATCCACATTAAGGGTGTGTTCAGCGAGTTGCCTCGGTACACCTGGCATGTCAGAGGGCTTCCATGCAAAAATGTCCCGATTCTCACGGATGAACTCGATGAGCGCGCTTTCCTATTTTGGATCCAAATTGGCACTGATGCTGAACTGCTTGGACGAATCGCCAGGCACGAAGTCAACAAGCTTAGTTTCAGCTGCCGATTCGAACTTCAGGGCCGGATCATGCTCCGTAGTTGGCTTCTTTAATGGAGTCATGTCCGCCGGATCAACATTGTCCTTATAATACTTCAGCTCCTCGGTGGCACAAACCGACTCTGCGTAGGCCACATCTCCTTCCTCGCACTCCAAAGCAATTTTACGCCTTCCGTGAACCGTTATTGTCCCCTTGTGACCCGGCATCTTGAGCTGCAAATACACATAATAGGGCCGTGCCATAAACTTGGCGTAGGCCGGTCGCCCAAACAGGGCATGATATGGACTTTGGATTTTCACCACTTCAAACGTCAATGTTTCCGACCTGGAATCATGATCATCTCCAAAGGCCACTTCCAGAGCTATCTTACCAACAGGATATGCTGACTTGCCAGGTACCACACCATGGAACACCGTATTGGACGGTTTGAGATTTTTATCTGTTAGTCCCATACGACGGAAGGTCTCATAGTACAAGATATTAATGCTGCTCCCTCCATCCATGAGCACCTTGGTGAACTTGTAACCTCCCACCTGAGGCGCCACCACCAGAGCCAACTGACCCAGATTATCAACCTGGGGAGGGTGATCCTCTCTGCTCCATATGATTGGTTGTTCAGACCAGCGTAGATAACGGGGCACGGCCGGTTCAACAGAGTTGACCGCCCGCCTCTGAACCTTCCGGTCTCTCTTGTCCAAGCTAGTGGTGAAGACATGGTACTGCCCACTATTCAACTGCTTTGGGTTGCTCTAGTAACCCGACTGTTGCTGCTACTGGTTGTAACCACCCTGGTTGTTCTGATTATTTTGAATGTTATGTCTGCCCGGATTACCATTAAATCCTGAACCGGAATTTCCTCCACCGTATCCCGGCCCGGATCCTGAGCCACCGCCGGAGCCGTGATCATACCGGAAAGCGTTAGAATTCTTGAACTCTTGCATAATGTAGCAATCCTTCCAAAGGTGGTTTGCTGGCACCTCCTTCGTCCCATGTCTTGGACAGGGCTGGTTCAGTAGATAATTTAGGCGGTCCAGGTTAGGGTTGGGTGCCCCACTGTGATTTGCCGGTTTACCCTTGTGTCGCTGGCCCTTGTCCTGCGCGTTGGTATTAGCCACAAAGTCCATGTTACCATCCGCTTTACGCTTGCCTCCGCTACCATTGCCTACCGAGGGATGCTGCTGACCTTTGGAGTTGTTGTTCCTCTTTCCCTTCCCTGCCTTGTCATCATCAGATTCGGGATCCTTGGTACTATCAGAATCAGCATACTTTACCAAAGCAGCCATGAGGGTCCCCATGTCAGTGCAATGGTGCTTCATCCGTCCCAACTTCAGTTTTAGGGGCCCAAACCGGCAGTTGCCTTCTAGGGTTATGACTGCAGTGTCAGCATTGATGCGGTCTGATGAATGCAACACTTGTGAGTGCACCCAATGAGTTGTCGATTCTCCTTCCTCCTGGACGCAGGCAGCTAAGTCCACTATCGACATAGGCTACTTACATGTATCCTTGAAATTACTGATAAACCGGGCTCGTAATTGGGCCCATGAACTGATAGAATTGGCCGGTAAGCTTTTTAGCCAAGTACGGGCCGTTCCTTCGAGCATCATGGTGAAGTATTTCGCACATGCCGCATCATCCACATCAAGAATCTCCATGGCCATCTCATAGCTCTCCACCCATGTCTCTGGAGGTTGACTCGCCGTGTAATTTGGGACCTTGAGCGGGCCTTTGAAATCCTTCGGCAGGCGCACATTGTGTAAAGCGGGGACAAGGCAAGGCACCCCCAAAGAACTAGAAGTAACACCAGGTTCGACCGAGATAGTTGGACAAACCGGCGTAAGCTGCCGAGCCTGATACTATGCGGCTAACTCGGCCTCCCTGCGCGCTCGGGCCCAGTCCACCACTTCCTGAGCGTTATCAGCACCACCCGCCGGGTTGGTGCCACGGGGTGCTCCATGTAATTCATTACTTGACACTGCTGGTTCATCCATATGCCTGCTATAGCTCCGGCTTGGACGAGGGGTCGAGTGGATCCGGTCGCGGCTGTACGAGTATGCGTCCTGTTGGACCAAAGCTGTCCTAAGAAGCTCCTTGACCCGTCGCGTCTCTACCGCCTGCGGCGAGTCACCTTCAATTGGAATGGCCTCCAGCCGTGCAGCAGCGGCAACGAGATTGTCCATCGTGTTGGAGTAGTGACCCGGAGGTGTTGAAATAGCGTGAGGTATAACAGTGTTTTGACGAGGCAGATCGATCAGACCGGGCTGAACCGGCGCGTCGGTCCCAGGAGCTTCCGCCCGGTTTACCTCCAGCAGATTACTGGTTCCTACTCCTGGGGTGTTGAAAAGGTCTCTGGCCTCAAAAACCAAAGGCGAATGGGATCGGTACTTCCTCTTCATGACTTCATGCGACGCGTTCTGGTCCAACATGAGCCTGTAGGCTTGTGCGTCTAAAGCGACCCGCTCTGCGGTCATCCTGGCATTCTCAGCTACCAGGTCCGCCTTGGCCTGGGTGATCTGTTCCCTCACCTTTGCAATCTCCGTGTTGTGGACGTCCTAATCCGCCGGGTTAGCTTCAGCCATAAGCACAGCCAATGCATCAAATAGATCTGATAGAACTTGAGCCGGCGGGCGTACGGAGCCTCCTGCCCCAGTGGCCGTCGCTACTACTGAACCGGAGGTTATTGGCGCAGCGGTCGAAGAATGAAGCGCTGCTTGTGTGCCGGCCATGAATATTCCAACTCGATTGGGTAGATCAGAGGGGTCCGGAATACTGTCGCCATCGGAACAGCCCCCAATTCGGCCATCTTGTAGCTGATATAGAGATTCGGTTTCTCTGGTTGATGACTCATCGCCGGAATAAACGACAGTCTCACCGCGAGATTCCGATCCATCCTCATAACTTCCTCCATGGATGACTCCCATGAAGGCACGCTTCATGGCCGGTTTAACCTGGGCGGATCGTGCACGCTGAGCCGTTTCGAGGGGTCGGTGCAGATGTCCGGCTCAGGGCCCGGTACACCGATCTTGCCGATGAAAACGTGTATGCCACCAAAGGGGACCCGGTACCCATACTCAACTGAGCCGGCCTCGGGGCCCCAGCCTGCATCGTCGATGTAGAGCTTGCCGCGACGACTCTTAGTCACCCGGCCCACAGCGTAGCCCTCGAGTCCTTCAAAGCGGCCCTCCAAGAACTTGAAACCATCGTGCGATAGCCCCACGGTGGGCACCAACTGTCGTGGTTTTGTCACGGCGGATGTCCTCGTGAAAGGACTCAGTCGTGGAGCCATCGCCACGGGTTAGCTTGAAGGGGTTAAAGCGGACACAGGGACGCAAGAGAGTTTATACTAGTTCGGCCCCTTCGATGAAGGTAAAAGCCTACGTCTAGTTTTGATGGAATTGATGGGGTTTCGATGACTAGGGAGCAAACATGCTTCGCCTAAGTCTCGAGTTGTTGTCTGTTGTCCCGAACTGCCGCCGGGTCATCCCCTTATATACACGGGTGACGCCCGTCGGTTCATAGAGTCCTAACACTGGTTCATATTCGTATCCGGGTTGGTCTCTCCTTATTCCTATCTTACAATACAAGTTTACATACAGATGCCAGTTTATGGATACAAGTCTTAAACCGACTACGGGCCTCAGGCCCTCATCTATCTTCTTGGGCTTTAACACTCTTGAGTTACTGATGAAGTTAACCCGGCCCACATAGGCCGGTTTACGCCCAATAGTAATATTCCCAACAGTATGTGTGGGATCCGACAACCTAGTTGTTTATCCTTGGTAGCCTCTCTTATGGGGAAATGTAGTCTTGTGCTTCCATGATCCATAGTAGTCCGCTACAGCCCGGTTCACTGGAGTCCTGCTAGCCCAGCACTACTGCTCCGGAACACTTGACTGGCCGGCATGTGATTCACTTCGTTCCTGTGTCTGTCCCTTTGGGGAAATGTCACGCGGTGACATCCGGAGTCCTGCCTAGCCTGCTACAGCCCGATTCACCGGAGTCCTGTTAGCCCAGTGCTATAGCCCGGATTCGCACGCTGCTAACCGGCATGCTCGATGTTGATTCATATATGCCTGTCCCCATAAGTTAGTGCCACTTTGGGTTCACGACTAGTCATGTCGGCCCGGGTTCTCTGTCATATGGATGCTAGCGACACTGTCATATACGTGAGCCAAAAGGCGTAAATGGTCCCGGGCCATGGTAAGGCGCCACCCGTGGGAATACCGTGCGTGAGGCCGCAAAGTGATATGAGGTGTTACCGGCTAGATCGATGTGACTTGCAATCGGGGTCCTGACAGCTAATGTCGGGGATATACCCCGCGGTATGACCCGACCGGATATGTGACCCGGCTGGGACTTGGCGGTTCATTGGTAACCCGCCAGAGGATTGGCGACTCACGAGTCTGGCGACTTATTAATGGCCCCGAAGGTGGGTCAAACGGACGACAAGCCCAAGGCCTAGAAGGCCGGCTCATATTATGGTGGGCCGGCTTTAGAGGAAAGGCATAAGGGATATTCTCCTACAAAGGAAGCAAGACTAGGACTCCACTTGTAATAGAGTAATCCTAATCCTACTAGGACTAGTCATGTAACCCGCCCCTTCAACATATATAAGGAGGGGCAGGGCACCCCAAGAGGGACAAGAAATAATCTCTAAGGCTAGACATAACTAGGAGAGCCAGTTTACGGTGACTCCCTTGTGATGATAATGAGACCTAGCCACAAACAACATGTAGGGTTGTTACCGGATGATGTTTCCCGGGGCCCGAAGCTGTCTAAATCCTTGTCATGTGTGTTGATCTGCCTCGCGTCTCTCGATTCCGACCAACCCCTTAAATCTACCGCATAGATGCGTTGGCCTCACGACTAAGTCCTCACATTAGGACATCAGCCGTGACAATTCCACGACAATGGGTGATGCGCTTAATCAAGCTTCACTCTTCTGTCAACTATCAGCCCTCTGTGTTCAACCATCTTATCTTCATGCCCGAGGTTGACATGTCTGTGGAAGGCATCTACCCTGAGCCTGCCAAGGAACCACATTATCTTCACAACGTTGATCACCAAAGCTTCACGCAACCAATTGAAGGAGTTCTTGCTGCAACTCGTATCTATCCTCTGGCTGGCAATACACATGCACCTCATCGTGCAACTACTGAAGCAACTGAAAGCACCATTGCTCAACGGCCTCGGAAGCGATCTCGTGTGGTCAATGACCAAGAGCTTCTCATGGCCTTGCATTAGAAACAAGATAGGCACCACGACTGGCTAAAGCGTCAGATGCAAAGCATCTTGGTGGACGTCAATCACATCAAAAACTTGGCCACCAAGAACTCATTTGTTGCTCATGAAGCCTGTAGGAGGTCCTGGAAGAGTCTCACACTTCTCTACTCCGAAGATGATCTTCACAAAGATGGCTTCACTAAGGGTTTCAAATTTGACTCCACTCCTCCTTGCAATGCAAGCTGGCGTCGGACTCCACCCATCGAAGATTTGGAGTATTCATCTTCAGCTGCAACTGTTGTTGCGAGAGTCGTCGAAGAAGAAGATGATGCCACTTCATCAGCCATGGCTTCAGCGCGTCTCGACACTGCACCAAGCCCCTATGCACCACCAAACGTCAACATCGACCCTGCACCTTCATCTACTCCTGATGAGAACGAGTAGATACTCTATGTCTTCAAACCTTTTCGGTCCTTACTGACAAAAGGGGGAGAAGCATATGAGTTGATAGTCTTCAAGCAGGTCCATATGGGTGGTTGCTATAATTTTTGCTAAGTGGTTACAACTCTTGTTTTCTTTGATACATTTAGTTCTTTGGGTTGTAACACTTAAACTTGATGGTCGTCTGCCACTTTGTGATGCGATGATAAATTCCGCATTAAGTAATTTCGCAGATGTCCATTTTTCATTATGCATGCCATTATCTCCTATTATATCTTTATATGCATAATGAATTGTTTTCATCAGTTGAAGAGGATCTCCACAACTAAAACCTACCATGTGCATTTGCATTCAAGAGCAAACTACTTATATGCACATCTTCAGGGGGAGCCTTTTGCTACTTATGAAGACAATGCCTTTATCCTTACAATTTCACATACTTTTATCCCCGTTGAAAACTTCAACCAGTTTGTCATCAATCACCGGGGAGGTTGTAAGTGCATCTAGTGCCACCCCTAGTTGGTTTTGGAGTATTGATGACAAACTTGGTTGAGGGACTAATGTGTTTGTGAGAATTGAAGGATAACACAGGTAGTAGTCCCTCACTAATTCGGTTTACCTACCAGAGATGACCCCTAAAAATGTGTGAAGACATTGAAGACAATGGTGGTCTGTGAAGAGATTCACAATGAAGACTATGACATGAGAAGACATCGCATGAAGACTATGGATTGCGAAGACATAGTTGTTTTGTAGTTTCCTTTTCTTCTTTGTTGAGTCATAGGAACCACCGTACTATTAAGTGGGGTCCAAGTGAACAAAGTCAGAGTGACTCAAGTGATGCTCAACCAAATCCTATGTCTTCGAGCGAAGACAATGAGAGCAAATCTTATCCAGAGCTGGATAAGTCAGCTTTACTTGTAGCCCAAGTCAAGTTGCCGCGTGTGTTTGAAATCTGACCATTTGACACGTGTCAGTTCCTTAGTGACCCAGGGTCCTTTCGAACAAATCAGGTCGGGTTGCGTCCCGGCTATAAATAGCCCACCCCTGCACCATAAATTGGTGGCTGCTCAGAGTTAGTGCACGGCTTTTGTCGTTTGAGAGCAACCCACCTCCGAAGCCTTTGAGAGAGAAATCCTTGTGAGGACAAAGCCCTAAACACCCAGATCCCAAGAGTGTTAGGAATCACAGAAGTCTTTCTATCTGCGTGATCTGAAGACTTATTACACTTGAGGACTATGAATCCTCCAGCCGGTTAGCCGTCGCGTTCTGAGCATCCAAGAGTCATTCTGGATCGCCGGTGAACGAAGTCTGTGGAGGTTTGGAAGTTTCCCTTTAAGAATTACCAGAGTGATTGGGCAAGGACTATGTGTCCTTATCTCAAGGGGAATAAGGTGAAGACGCGGTCTTCTGAGTTGAATCTCAGCCTCCCTAACCAGACGTACAGTTGTCACAGCAACTGGAACTGGTCCAACAAATACCTGTCCTCACCAAGAAACTAGTTCTATCTCTTACCTCTCTTTACTTACTGTTTGTCTTCGAGAAGTCATTGCCTGCTTGCTGGGTGAAGACTGTAGTTGATTGGCTTCATATGATCTTCCATCTTGATCCATACTACCTAGCTGCTGATAGTCTTCGTGCTTTCACCTCATTGCATACTTGACTATGGCTTGTCTAGTAGTCTACCTTCCGCTGCATATCAATAGGTTCATTTCTACTGTTTGGCTTCAAAGCCCCCGTGTTTTGAGGACTTTCATAAAAATCGCCTATTCACCCCCTCTAGTTGATAACTAGCACTTTCACCTTCCATGTAGTAGGAGTAGGAGAGAAGGAAGGGGAGGAGAGGAGAAAGAAAAGGGGGCTCCCAATTCGGATTGGGCTAGGGGGCACGCCTCCCACATTTTCCTTCCCTCTCCTCTTTTCCACTAAGGCCCAATAAGTCCCATATACTCCCTGGGGGGTTCCGGTAACCTCCCAGTACTCCAAAAAATGCCCGAACTCATCCGGAACCATTCCGATGTCCAAATATAGGCTTCCAATATATCGATCTTTATGTCTCGACCATTTTGAGACTCCTCGTCATGTCCATGATCAAATCCGGGACTCCGAACTACCTTCAATACATCAAAACACATAAACTCGTAATACCGATCGTCACCGAACGTTAAGCATCCAGACCCTATGGGTTCGAGAACTATGTAGACATGTCTCCGGTCAATAACCAATAGCGGAACCTAGATGCTCATATTGGCTCCTACATATTCTACGAACATCTTTCTCGGTCAAACCGCATAACGGTATATGTTGTTCCCTTTGTCATCGGTATGTTACTTGTCCGAGATTTGATCGTCGGTATCTCAATACCTAGTTCAATCTCGTTACCAGCAAGTCTCTTTACTCGTTCCGTAACGCTACATCCCGTAACTAACTCATTAGCTACATTGCTTGCAAGGCTTATTGTGATGTACATTACCGAGAGGGCCCAGAGATACCTCTCCGACAATCGGAGTGACAAATCCTAATCTTGATCCATGCCAACTCAACAAACACAATCGAAGACACCTGTAGAGCACCTTTATAATCACCTAGTTACGTTGTGACGTTTGGTAGCACACAAAGTGTTCCTCCGGTATTCGGGAGTTGCATGATCTCATAGTCATATGAACATGTATAGTTATGGAGAAAGCAATAGCAACAAACTAAACGATCATCGTGCTAAGCTAACGGATGGGTCAAGTCAATCACATCATTCTCTAATGATGTGTTCCCGTTAATCAAATGACAACTCATCTCTATGGTTAGGAAACATAACCATCATTGATTCAACGAGCTACTCAAGTAGAGGCAAACTAGTGACACTCTGTTTGTCTATGTATTCACACATGTACTAAGTTTCCAGTCAATACAATTCTAGCATGAATAATAAGCATTTATCATGATATAAGATATAAATAACAACTTCATTATTTCCTCTAGGGTATATTTCCTTCAGTTTCCCACTTGCACTAGAGTCAATAATCTAGATTACATTGTAATGATTCTAACACCCATGGAGTCTTGGTGCTGATCATGTTTTGCTCGTGAGAGAGGCTTAGTCAACAAGTCCGCAACATTCAGGTCCGTATGTATCTTGCAAATCTCTATGTCTCCCTCCTTGAATTGATCACGGATTGATGCGTCTCTTGATGTGCTTGGTTCTCTTGTGAAATCTAGATTCCTTTGCCAAGGCAATTGCATCAGTATTGTCACAAAATATTTTCATTGGACCCGATGCACTAGATATGACACCTAGATCGGATATGAACTCCTTCATCCAGACTCCTTCATTTGCTTCTTCTGAAGCAACTATGTATTCCGCTTCCCACGTAGATCCCGCCATGACGCTCTGCTTAGAACTGCACCAACTGACAGCTCCACCATTTAATAAAAACACGTATCCGGTTTGTGACTTAGAGTCATCCAGATCAGTGTCAAAGCTTGCATCGACGCAACCGTTTACGATGAGCTCTTTGTCACCTCCATATACGAGAAACATATCCTTAGTCCTTTTCAGGTATTTCAGGATGTTCTTGACCGCTGTCCAGTGATCCACTCCTGGATTACTTTGGTACCTCCCTGCTAAACTTATAGAAAGGCACACATCAGGTCTGGTACACATCATTACATACATGATAGAGCCTATGGCTGAAGCATAGGGAACACCTTTCATTTTCTCTCTATCTTCTGCAGTGGTCGGGCATCGAGTCTGACTCAACTTCACACCTTGTAATACAGGCAAGAACCCTTTCTTTGCCTGATGCATTTTGAACTTCTTTAAAACTTTATCAAGGTATGTGCTTTGTGAAAGTCCAATCAAGCATCTTGATCTATCTCTATAGATCTTGATGCCCAATATATAAGCAGCTTCACCGAGGTCTTTCATTGAAAAATTCTTATTCAAGTATCCTTTTATGCTATTTAGAAACTAGCGGGTTCACCCGCGCAATTGCGCGGCTAGAATTGATGTATTTTATTTAAATTTTTAATATGGTTTGCTATTTTCCTCATTGGTTGTAATACATGCATTGTTCGTTTGGTACATGTCACCCTCCCAATACTTTCTTGGCGGCTCATCTTAGTATATCTGTTTCGCATGATCAACAATCTAAGCCATTACATTATCGTTATAAGCTAAATAAAGTTGTCAAACCTCTCTCTCTCCCCTTGTTATAATCATCATCTAATTATTTTGTCAAGTCTATCTGATTTTGTGTTGATCTATATTTGTTTGGCATACCAAAAAATTGTATAAAATATTCAGCATGGTTTGTCTCTAGTTCATAAGTACATTATCTATTTCTCTGTTTTTCCCACCGAACTAACTTTTCAAGAATATCCTCTATGACTATTATCATAGCTTTCTATCCCTTATTGTAGGGATAAGTATTGTTCTGTGACATATATGTTCTTACACAATTAAGGTCATTTAATGGATACTTGAACTACGTGATGTTCATTTTCTATTGTATGATAAGTTTTTTGCAAGGATTATGTATGATATGTTGGTCAAACATGTACCACAATACTGAATGTCTTGCATGCATTGATCCTAACTCATTCTGGCGGCAGTAGTGCTCATTCGGTGAACTTGGAATCTCAATGTAATTTATATGTTTGAGATGGTTTATACTTTTTGACACATAGAGATGTTTTGTACTTTCGGTAAAGATTAATAATAGCTCAGATCAATTTCGCAAATAATAATAATAATAATACAATGCCTTGTTAGCAACCGTGAACTCAAGCACAACTCTTCTCCTCTTAAGTTTAACTCATTTCACTTCTTCTTTTTGCGGATGAACTCATGTGACTTATTTTCCTATACTATTGAACCCGATTTTATAGTTTTGATTATTCTAAGTCTATAATAACCAATAGTTATGTTTTTTGAGCCCACTAATATATTATTCTATTTTCTGTTCAATATTTTATTCACAAATCCAAACTATTAATTTCAGTAAAAAATAAATCTAGTGTTTTATATGATTTCTGACGCGCATGTTTAGATACTCACTATTTTCTTGTTTTAGCTTTCCTCCTCAGTGATTGACGTTTTTTCTTTTCTTATTATTACTGGCATCATTATGATGTCACCACTTGGAGTACCATCAGGAATGCGTAGGCTCGCAGAGAATCATGCAGCTTCTTTTTTCTTAGGAAGAGAAGCGTACATTTTTTGTTACTCCATCTAGTCGGGCAACATTCTTATTACTCCTACTTGTCATGTTCATTTTATATTTCCGGTTAGCACGTATCAGGTCTCTCATACCATAACGTGTTTTATTTTCAAGGGCACCAATCACGCCGTGACGTACGTATATAACTGTACATATTTTAGATGTGTTATTAATTTTAATCTCTGATATTATTTTTACAGTAAACAGATGAAATATTTCTGCCTTATTTGTTCTGACTGATATTTATAATTCCAATCATTGTACTCCCTTCGTTCCTAAATATTTGTCTTTTTAGAGATTTCAAATGAACTACTACATAAGGATGTATATAGACATATTTTAAAGCATAGATTTATTCATTTTGCTCCGTATGTAGTCACTTGTTGAAATCTCTAGAAAGATAAATATTTAAAAACGGAGGGAGTAATTAGAACATACATCAATCATCACAAAAAATAGTAAATACGCCATAATTCATTATTAAAAATTTGTGCGAATAGAAATATAAATTATTTGCACTTAGAGATCCATGTATTTTTGTCATGAGTTGCCGATGCATGAATTATCACGGGTAACATCTTTATTATGTAAAAAATTGTCTTGCCAATTTTTTTCACCCCAAACTCATTGCTATGTATGTACTATTTACGTACACATATATTTTGTATTATTATCCAGGTAGAGAAATTTTATCCTAGCACGAAGCACTACAACTCAAAAAAAGTGAAGCACTAATTAACCAAGAGTCCGTATAGAAGTTGGCTTCCGTATTGCTATACCAACACGCATGCTTATGCGTTATTGTCCCAATCGGGCATATTTTTTATTCCTTTTTTAGTAGGAAAGACATATGAGTTTGACATAAGACGTGTTGACCTATTCCTACTCGTGCCATGTCAAATTATTTGTACGTGATAATATTTGTATGTAGCGCTACTTGTTTTAAATCTCAACTGTTAATATCTAAAATAAATGATTAAGATAATTTGATCCGTGTGGACAAACGTGATGGCTTGTTTGCCTCTTGTTTTAGTTATATAATAGATTCAGTATCATTTCCGATCAAAAATATCTCATCTACATATAATATCAGAAATGCTACGGAGCTCCCACTCACTTTCTTGTAAATATAGACTTCTCCAAAAGTCTGAATAATTTCATATGCTTTGATCACACTATCAAAGTGTATATTCCAACTCCGAGAGGCTTGCACCAGTCCATAAATGGATCGCTGGAGCTTGCACACTTTGTTAGCATCTTTTGGATCGACAAAACCTTCTGGTTGCATCATATACAACTCTTTTTTAAGGTATCCATTAAGGAATGCAGTTTCGACATCCATTTGCCAAATTTCATAATCATAAAATATGGCAATTGCTAACATGATGCGGACAGACTTAAGCATCGCTACGGGTGAGAAGGTCTCATCGTAGTCAACTCCTTGAACTTCTCGAAAACCTTTTGCAACAAGTCGAGCTTTCTAGATAGTAACATTACCATCATCCCCAGTCTTCTTCTTGAAGATCCATTTATTCTCTATGGCCTGCCGCTCATCGGGCAAGTCAACCAAAGTCCACACTTTGTTCTCATACATGAATCCCGTCTCAGATTTCATGGCTTCAAGCAATTTTGCGGAATCTGGGCTCATCATCACTTCCTCATAGTTCGTAGGTTTGTTATGTCCAGTAACATGACTTCTAGAACAGGATTATCATACTACGTGGTTCGGTAGTAACTTGGTCAGAAGTTTCATGATCATCATCATTAGCTTCCTCACTTACTGGTGTAGGAATCACCGGGACTGATTTTAGTGATGAACTATTTTCCAATAAGGGAGAAGGTACAATTACCTCGTCAAGTTCTACTTTCCTCCCACTCACTTCTTTCGAGAGAAACGCCTTCTCTAGAAAGGATCCATTCTTAGCAACGAATATCTTGCCTTCGGATCTGTGATAGAAGGTGTACCCAATAGTCTCCTTTGGGTATCCTATGAAGACACATTTCTCCGATTTGGGTTCGAGCTTATCAGGTTGAAGCTTTTTCACATAAGCATCACAGCCCCAAACTTTAAGAGACGACAACTTGGGTTTCTTCCCAAACCACAGTTCATAAGGTGTCATCTCGACGGATTTAGATGGTGCCCTATTTAATGTGAATGCAGCTGTCTCTAAAGCGTAACCATAAAATGATAGCGGTAAATCAGTGAGACACATCATAGATCGCACCATATCTAGTAAAGTACGATTATGACGTTCGGACACACCATTACGCTGTGGTGTTCCAGGTGGCGTGAGTTGCGAAACTATTCCTCATTGTTTCAAATGAAGTCCAAACTCATAACTCAAATATTCGCCTCCACGATCAGAGCGTAGAAACTTGATTTTCTTGTTACGATGATTTTCCACTTCACTCTGAAATTCTTTGAACTTTTCAAATGTTTTAGACTTATGTTTATTTAAGTAGATGTACCCATATCTGATCAAATCATCTGTGAAGGTGAGAAAATAACGATATCCGCCGCGAGCTTCAATGTTCATTGGACCACATACATCAATATGTATGATTTCCAATAACTCTGTTGCTCGCTCCATTTTTCCGGAGAACAAAATTTTAGTCATCTTGCCCATGAGGCATGGTTCGCAAGTACCAAGTGATTCATAATCAAGTTATTCCAAAAGTCCATCAGAATGGAGTTTCTTCATGCGCTTTACACCAATCTGACCTAAACGGCAGTGCCACAAATAAGTTGCACTATCTATCAACTCTGCATCTTTTGGATTCAATACTATGAACATGTGTATCAGTACTATCAAGATTTAGTAAAAATAGACCACTCATCAGGGGTGCATGACCATAAAAGATATTACTCATATAAATAGAGCAACCATTATTCTCTGATTTAAATGAATAACCGCATCACATCATACAAGATCCAGATATAATGTTCATGCTCAACGCTGGCACCAAAAACAATTATTTAGGTCTAATACTAATCCCGAAGGTAGATGTAGAGGTAGCGTGCTGAAGGCGATCACATCGACTTTGGAACCATTTCCCACGCGCATCGTCACCTCGTCCTTAGCCAATCCTCGCTTAATCCGTAGCCCCTGTTTCGAGTTGCAAATGTTAGCAACTGAACCAGTATCAAATACCCAGGCACTACTGCGAGCATTAGTAAGGTACACATCAATAACATGTATATCAAATATACCTTTCACTTTGCCATCCTTCTTCTCCGCCAAATACTTGGGGAAGTTCCGCTTCCAGTGACCAGTTCCTTTGCAGTAGCACTCAGTCTCAGGCTTTGTTATGTGGCTGCTAGAAGGAGGGCACGAGAGGGCCGACCGGGGGCCTTTTGCCCACGGCCGGGCAAGATTGAAGGGATTTCCTTCTTAATTCTTGCTTGATTAGATTGATACATCTCCTCTCTTTATATAGAGAGGTTTACTTGACTCCCAAGCAAGGCTTACTTGATCCCTAAGAAAGCGACCCTTATCTCTAATTAACCCTAAGACTAACGGGCTATACGGCCAGCCCATGCCATTAGGGCCATTACGTACTCTAACACTACACCCACCTGGACATGTAGCTTGTCCTCGAGCTGCAGCCTAACCAACTTAACCATGACTTGACGCAACACAAACCTAACACCTAAAAACAAGCCTTTTACATCTCGGCTTGTTTTATTACTCTCAACCTGAAATGGACTGGGACGATTTATTTTGGACCCCTAAACAAAAAGTGGACACCATCCGCACGTCGGACGTGCACGTGTACAACCACCTGGATCCCATGGACACCATCTGGACAAAAGGAGTGCATGTGTATGGCCACCTAGAAGTGGTCGTAAGAGCGACTAGCAGAGGCGCCCTCGCGGCGGCTGGCGGAATGCAATGGTGCTACGCGGTGCGCTTCTGTCGGTGATACCCTGCCTTCTTCCCGCCGGACGGCTCTTGGTCTGCACCGCAGAGAGAAGAGTGGAGGGCTTGCGATGGAGAATGACAAGGAGGGGTGCACCCCCCAACCGTCGATGTTGCAGACTTTGAGGTCGCTGCTCGTGGGGACAACAGCATGCCCAAGATCCTCGACGTAGCGGACGAGATCGAGGTCCTTTGCGCAGTGAAGGGCAGCTGGCAGGAGCTGCAGCTACAGACCACGCATCTCCCGCGCACGCCGACGCGCTAGGAGGCTGCGTGCCGCAGCCTGCAGCCTCACCGCCGCCGACACGTGGCGGGTAGTGATCTAAGCCGGAAGCAGTGACGGCGACGACGTGAACTTGATCTGCTAGATGGGGACCCCCTGGGGAAGCGGTAATGGAGACGACGGGAACTTCATCTGGTGGATCAGGACTCCCATCGGCGCGGTCGATGCGGGACCGGAGCTGACAGGCGGTGGCTGCTGCAGCAGAGCGCCGGACATGGTGGAGGCCACCAGGAGCGGCGGCTGCCACTGTAGCCAGGACGGGGCGGTGGTGGAGGTGGATGGCAGCTGCAGCGGCCAGGCGAGCATGGCGGGGACGCCCTGGGGTAGCGGCAACGACTGCTGTGGCGGAGCGCCGGGCGCGGCAGAGGCCGCCAGGAGTAGCGGCTGCCACTACAGCCAGGGCGGGGCGATGGATGGCAGCTGCAGCGGCCCGGCGAGCGCGACGGAGGCTGCCTAGTGTAGCGGCAGCGACGGCAGCCACGTCGGCACGGTGGCAGCGATGGGCGGCGCAGCCGGGTGCGGCCCGTAGGACCCGACCAAGAACAGGGGGAAGATGGGGGCGAGGGCAACGTGGCCGGTGCGTGGGCGCCGTCCTGATCAAGAGAGGGAGACGACAACGAGAGGGAGGTGGTGCGGCTAGGGTTAGGGTTCCAGCTCCTTCAGGGAGCTGGGGAATAGAATATGTTTTATTGCTTAATCTCAAAAATAGTCTTACGACTAGTATATATAACCACGATGCTGAAAATAAGATAACTTGTGGGCCAAGACCCTAATCTAAACTTGCCCGGTGGGCCTCCTACGGGCATAAGTCTGCCCGGTCATAACATCTCTGCAGCAATGAGGCTCCTAACACCTTTGACCTTCCTCGCGAAGTGCTCGCATTCGTACACCTCCTTTGCACGACGATGCGCCCACCCCCAAAGCTCCACCTTCTCCTTTTCCCAGGCGACATCATGGGCTTCATAGGCCGCCTAGTACCTGGATTCCTTCTCCGCCATCTCCTTCTTGAATGCCACTTGCCTAGCTTTCTCAGCCGATGGTAGTGACTTCCACATACAGAGATTGTACTGGCCCCAAAACCAATCCAAAGTTGGGGTGTCGGATGCAACCTCGTCTGGCGGCGCATAGGGGCCATCCTCGTCGCTGCTCTTCGACTGAGCGTCCTCGGGGGGCGGCGACTCCTCGTCGGCGCGTGGGCAGATCGGCGGCGCCATGGCAGAGCTTTGAGAGAGAGAGAGAGAGAGAGGGCGATCGAGGGGAGGATGTAGATGAGAATGCAGGCGGGACGACATGAGCAAGGTAGTATTTATTGGCGGCCAGAATCTAGATCGACGGGAATAGTACACACGCCGGTCGCTAGAATTTATGAGTACTATAGTTTGAATTACACACGATTCCCGCATTAGAATCCGTGTGTGAACATAATAGTTGACAGTTTCCAATACAGAATCGTGTCTGATTAATAACCCCCGCCATTTACCTTCCAAACCTCGAGGCACGAAATAGTGCCAATCATGTGGGGGCCGATTGTCTTGCCAGATCTTTACATTTTCTTTTTTGAACACTAGATAATTACATCATCTGAAGATTTTTTTAACTCGCACACAAGTACACAAAAACATGAGTTTCAAACCGTTATGGTTAGCAGTTGCATGTAGATGTAGTTCAAATTTGAATTACGGTCATTAAATGGCTAGAAAATCACTTAAATGTCTTTAAAAGGTCAAATGATGTGACGCCCCGAGACTGACGTGCCAGGTGTCTTCCAGTTATTCGCCATCGTTGCCATGTCATTCGCTTGCATGTTACATCTTCTCATGTCATCATGTGCATTGCATCATCATGCTTTCAAAACTTGCATCCGTCCCGGTCTCCTCGTTCCGTCCGTTGTCCGTTTTGAGCCCAGACACACTTGCACGCGCCCGCGGCATGTCCGAAATATTATTTTTTAAGTGGCCGGGAAATGTTCTCGGAATGGGATGAAAGTTGGCATGTGGTGTTGTTATGTTGTTAGTAGGTCGCCTGCCAAGTTTCATCGCATTTGGAGTCCGTTTGACGCCCCAACGGATAACTATTGCGGCACTGATGCCGGTCTAACGTCAGACGTTTTCAGTCTCCGAAAACTGCTGCCGAGCCCTCTCACTACAAAAAAATACACTTTCGTGATGATACGTGTTTGTCACAGTTGGTCGCTTTTTTTGTCATGCATGCACATCCATGACAAATTTATGACAGAATCAAGATAGTCATACTTGTGCTGTCGAAGAAGTGTTTCATGACATTACCAAAATTATCATCACGGAAGTGTCCACTTCCATGACAATAAATCGTGTGTCACAGAAGTGCTTTCGTCAAGGGTGACCGACACGTGGCATCCACCGAAACAGAACGCCGTTAAGCTATTGGGTCGGGTTTTGGATCTGATAACCCGTTAACAGCCCCGACCAATGGGGATTTTCCACGTGTAAAATCATCATTGGCTGGAGGAAACACGTGTCGGCTCATTGTTGGGACAGATGTCAACCACTCATTGGACGGAAGGCGCCTATGATACGTCGACACGTGGCACGGCCCAACAGAGGCCCATTCCTATGAGAAGGCTGGCCCGTTTGACTTGGTAAAAGGTGGCGGGCCGGCCCATGGAAAACCTGTTAACGGCCTGTTCGCATATAGCCCATTTACAGCCCACTAACCCAAGGCCCGTTACGCCCTATCCGAATTAGGCCCAGTAGCGTCATCTGGGCCATCCAATATGATTCCATCCTGTTTTCACTTCTGGCCCATGTATGGCTCATGACGTCTTTCAGCCCATATGAGGCCCTATGTAACTCTTGGCCTATTAACGGCCCGTGGTGAAACTGGCCCGTAATGAACAGTGTATCACTTTACACCCATTAACGGCCCGTGGTGAAACTGGCCCGTAATGAACAGTGTATCACTTTATACCCATTAACGGCCCGTTATTCCGTTGGGCCGTTTCCAGCCCATGTTATTTTTCGGCCTTCTCAGAGCCCATTTATTCTTGGGCTTATTTCCAGCATTCGTTTAGTTACGGCCCGTTACTGTCATTTTAGCTTGTGGGCCAAATTTAGCCCATGGTTACAGTCGGCCCGTTTGTGGTCCGTTAATACGTTGGGCCATTTTCATAGCGTCATCAAATATGGCCTATTAACGATGGCCCGTTACGATCGGCCCATGAACGGACGATTCCAACTCTAGCCCGTTTACGGCCATAATGCGGCCTGTTATTGGCCCATGTTTGGCCAATCGATCATACAGCCCGTATAAGGCCCATTGATGATATGGCCCGTAGAAGGCCCATTGTTTCTACGGACCGTAGAAGGCCTACTGTTTCTATGGTCCGTAGAAGGCCCACTGTTTCTACGGCCCGTAGGAGGCCCAGTGTCACTACAGTAAATATTAGCCCATGGTTATTGTGGCCTAGTTTGAAAAAATAGGTTATTGCAGCCACTGGTTAACCACGGAAAAAGAACAACAATGACTACAAGAAAACAAATAAACAAGACAACAAGGAAATAAATAAGCAAGCAGCTAACGCTAGGCTATCACGGCTATTACACATATTACATCCACTAGGCATCAAAGTTCGCCACCAGTGCAAATATAGGGAACAAAGCAGCATATCATATACACTGGCCGTCAAAATTGGCCACCAGTGCAAATAAACGCGGCAGCAAAACAAGAGCATAACTGAAACAACTTCAGAAGAGCTCAAGAAACGTTATCCTGGGTATCCACCATGCTGGCAATAAGCTTAGCAAGCTGATTAGCTTTGTCCTGTTTGGCGCTAAAATCCTCCAACGCTTGCTGTTGCACCAGAAAGTATGCATCTAAATGCTCCAGGGACTTCCGCAGTCCTTCTGCTTCTTGTCGCAACACAGCTGATCGATGTCTTTCAGCTTGTAGTTGAGACTCAAGAAACCGAACTGATTCAGATAGTGAGTTTGAATAGCTTGTGCAAGCGGTAGTGGCCAGTAACTCCAACACTAAACCAAGACAGGATGTGTCACTATACTGAACCTTATCTGCAGTACTTCCTTTACCATTGCTTAATAAGGCACTCTTCCCCAATATTCTGTCAGCATTCTAAAAGAAGAAACAAGCAGACACATAATAAGTTTAGCATGTACTAGTATATGAAACTCATTTCGGTGAACCAGTTCATTAGTAAGGTGGACAGGATTAAACTACCAAGTCTTCTATTGCCAAGTACTAGTACATAATAAAAGCATCAAACAAACATATATCTCTGTCCTATGGTAGCAATGGATCTTAAATTAGAACAGTTGTTCTTCAGGTTTAGGCACTTGTTCTACATGAACAGAGTACAGTAAGACGCAAGAATATAATACTTAAAAATAGCAAATGAGCTCATAGACCTTACCACATTCTTGGTTCGGTACCAGTACAGAACAAGGCGTTCCTAGTCATCCTCCAGTAAATGTGTCTCAGGAGAATGTAAGGGAATTTGATGAGTTTCTTTGCCGGTGAAGTGCGTTCTCTTCAGGTAATTCCGATACTGCCACCAAGCATTCTTGAAGATAGCAGAGGTATTAGCACAGGTTACCTCATCCTGAGTTTCCAAATCGGTCCTTCTCTATAGAGAAAAATGGGAAAATTTGCTGTATTATAACCATCATGGAGGTAGGATGTATGGGACAAAGCAAAGTAATTGCTATGAATAACATTCATTACACATAACTCCTGGACAAACACCTGCAACTGGCATTTTCCTTCATCTTCAGTATAATATTTCCAAGATGGGAAGATACGCACATACGATTTAACAACATCAAATGTGATAGATGCTAAACTACGACTAGCTGGTTGTGCTTCCTCCATAGGAATAGGCGTACTAACTGGTGGAGTTGGGGTTCGCCGTGATAGTACTGGCCCTATTGGCACTGGAGCTGCCTTACTTACTGCTCTTGTTTGGGAGCTCTGTGGTGGAGATGGTGATGTGTCAACAGGAACTGGGTTAATGTCGGCTGGGGTTGGTGTTAGATTGGGTGAAGCTGGTTCTCTGTCCATCGTAGTAGGGGTACAATCTGCGAGAGTTTGGGTTATGTGTGGTAGGGCTGGTTCTTGTGCATGTACAACCGGGGTGATATCTCCACCAAGAGGTAGCACTGTTTTATTTGAAGACCGTGTTTTTCGTCCACTCGATACTGGCATCACCCGCTCCAATTCAAATGGCTGATAAACAGGAAACATAGTTGAATGTACAGACATTGTATGAGAGACAGATGCAATAGATAGTGTGGAAAAAAGAGGGCATGAAATAGTTGACATGTATATTGTTTAACTAAAACGGATAGCATGACATAATTGCACATATATGATGTCTACTAAACTGGATAGCATAGCATAACATAATTCAAAGATATGATGAATAACTAAACAGGATCACATGACATAATTCACCTACATGTTATCTAAGTAATCAGGATCGCATCATTTAATTCACATATGTGATTTATATGCTAAATATAGGGCATTCGATATGATGTCTGAACTAAGAACATGGTGTTGAATATTGTGTATATGATGTCTAAACTATGCAATGCAAGACACTGTATGCATGATATGAGCGGTATAGCCGTGCCAAGTTAGAGCATACACCTCAGTGGGGGAATAGGACTGGTCATCTGTCTCTGAATCCATCCCTGAGGAGCTATCGGGACCCAACAAGAGATCTGATTCGATAGGTAGCACTGTCTGCTCTGAAGGCCTTGTTTTCACTCCAGATTTTTCCATCTCCCACCCAAATGGCTGATTCACAGGAAGAGTAGTTTAATGTACAAAATTGTCGACAAATGGAAATGTAATGAAGAAAAGGATGGGCAAGATATCATTCAAATATATGATGCCTGGTTAAAGACGATGGCATTGCACATTGCACACATATTATGGCTGGCTAAAAGACATGAGACTGCATAATTCCCATATATGATATAGAAACTAAATAGGTGGCATTACATAACATGTCTAAACTAAGCAGATGACATATATGATGTTAAAAGTAGGCACTGCAAGGCAACATATGCATGATATGACTAACATCATCATGCCAAGGTAGAGCAAACACCTTGGAGGGTAAATAGGAGTGGTCAGCGGCGTCCGAATCCGCCTCAGAACAGATATCTTCCTTTGGATTACAATCTGGAGAGGGGTGGGGAGGGTTTGCCATTGAACCCACCATGGAGCGATGTCTGCATGACATTGTATTGCCATGCAAAACTCTTCTCTTTTTCTCTACATGTTCAGCATGACTGTGTACAATATCTGACATGCATACGAAAAAAATATGGTGAGATTATGTAAGGAGAGCATGCAGAAATTTAGAGTGATGGTAACAACCAGTGGATCGATGTTTTTCCGTTGAACCAAAATGGCCCTAATGGATCGATGTGAATGTATAGTAATAAGTGATGCAACAAGTGTACAACCTCTTTGCCGTAGCCATGTCGACCTCAGCATCATTGGGTTGGTCGCTGAAGCAGTTGAGGCAGCGGTGGCTGTCGGAGGTGTGGAGGAAGATCTGAGGAATCTGTAGACGGCGTCCAGGGCACTGCTCTGTTGTGACAGATCGTTCTGTCGTTGGAGCAGCTCCGGTGAGTCGTAAGACATCAAGGCTGAAGCAGCACAAGACAAACATCGTCAATCTCAAGTGAGATTCTAATAGCATCTCCAATAGATGATGTAAAATGGATGTAAAATTAACATCACCAAAAACAACCTGACTACAACAGATGAGGTAAAAACTGTTGACTCTGAACTTAACTGTCGAAACTGAAATTTACTGTGGAATCTGAATGCTACTGTCGAAACTGAACGCAATGGTAGCAGAGAGGCACTTGACATGTAGTTTAGGGAGGGCCTGCAGTTCATCTTCAACCTGCACCCCCCTGATCCGCCAGCCACCACCGGCCGAACCGCCGATCCCAGCGCCGCCTCGGCGCCCCGAAACAACTCGCCACCGCCACCCCGGCCAGTCCTCTAGGCCCCCCTCCCCCACCCTGAACCCTAAGATAGATAGTGGGGTACCTCTCCGGCGAGCCGCCGTCTCCGCTGGGAGTGGTTCTTTCTTAACTCCGACGAGCCCCCCCAACCCCTGAAAATCGACTGACCCAAAAGTCGATTCAGTCGACTGAAGTGTGGCTTAATCGGCGCAGAGCAGCAGCACGAGCGAGGGGGAGAGCAGCAGCAGCAGCTGGGCGAGCGAGCGATCGAGCGAGAGCCGGAGCAGCAGCAGCAGATCCCACTGGTATGGACGCCGCCGCCGAAGGGGCCTCACACTGGGGGAGAGCCGCCGTGGAGATGTCGCCCATGGCGCCGGCTTCAAGGTAGCCGCTCCATGGGGGTGCGGGATGGAGCACCATCAGCGCCGGGAGGTCGAGTTAAGGAGATGGTGCAATGCGATGAATGTACACCCTCTTTGGTGGCGCCGAGTAGGCCTCGGCTTCATCCGAGGAGTCGGTGAGGATGCTGCGGTTCCGGTGGAGTAGGTTAAGGCAGCGCTGTGGGGATGGAGCAGCCACGATAGACGAGGAGATCATCGGAGCAGCTCCTTGGAGGTGGAGGACGGGGCGGCTGAACCGGCGGGACGGCGAGATGGATGACGGATCCTCATCCAGGGAGGTGGACGAGGGACGTCGAGCTGTTGCGCTGGACGACGTCGTCGGGGAAGAGGCTCCGGCTGGGCAGCGGTGACGTGGCGGACGGAGGAGCGTGGGGTTTCGCGGCTGGAGCGGAGAGGTTATGGCGGCCTGGGATTTCGAATGGTGAAAAGGGGGCGATGGGAGGGAGTGAATCATGACTTAGGAACGCGCTTGTCCAAAATTTAGGGTGTGTTACAAAAGTACCCCCCACGGATTTGAACTAGCGGCCCTTTCGGCTCAGGGTTAGAAGGGGGATTTAACGTGTCGGGATTTGGCAGCTGGAGGGAGTTTTCGCACCCGTTGTAATTTCGAGATAGGAAGGCGCTGGTTGTGAAGGCGCGAGTTTTGGGAGCACGATATCTGAATTTTCGGGATATAACAAGACGCGGGTTGAATTTTAGGGACAAGCCTAACGTGTAGTAATATTGTACTTGTACGTACCAAATCAACTCGAACTTCCCTCAACCAAAAAGAAAATGAAAAAAATAAAACTATTCACACCACACAAAGAGAGAGTCTTGCCCCGTTTTACTATACAAATGCTATTCAAAGCTATTCCCTCCTTCCATCTATATTGGGCCTAATGCGTTTTTCAATGCTAAATTTGACCAAATATTAGAGCAATGATGTATGACATGCAACTTACACAAAGCACACCGTTAAATTCGTCTATGAAAGGTTCTTTCAATGATATAATTTTAGCATTGTGCATGTCATGTACTATTAATCTTGTCAATAGTCAAAGGCGGTCTTAAAAATCTCATTACGCCCTATATAGATGGAAGGAGGGAGTATGAATCCATGTTATGTCCGATTAAATTTTTTTGCTTGCTGTATAATGCATGCAACCTACTCATACCAACATTTTAGTGCATTCCAAATGTCTATACTACCACTGAAATTCGAACTAAATTTGAATTCGTTTCTCTATTTCAATAAGAATCTACATTCATGATTGTTGCCAACTTCAACCATCATAGTTTCCTTGCTATCCGCCAGATATAAATCTGACGGCCTATAATGCAGGATGGCAGGCACACCATCATCAACAACTCTGTTTTTTATAAGAGTAGAGATAAAACATATTAAATGTAGTATTCCATGTTCATAACCACACAATGTGTATCACCATTATATATATTCACACATCCGTCGGTTTGAAACACTATGATAAATTCTTCAAATATCCGAATTTGCTTTTTATAATGAAGTATATATGATCTCTATTCGTCTTTTACACCCACACAACCCTCTTATCTTTGTAGCTAGCGCTAACTTTCTCTTGTGCATGCACACGCCTGCATCCCTCTCACCCTTCCTCAGCATTCTCTAGCTCCATCGCGCAAATTTGTCTTTTCCCTTTAGGTCGTTCACCCATGGTGTGTGTAGGCCCCCCAGCTCCTTCTTTACGGCTCACATCGATTGATATGCCTCTCTAGCCAGGTGTGCCTAGCACAAACACAAGCTTCCCCTCTTCTCTTGTCATCGTCCATGCCTCACTACCACCAATCTTTTCATCGTTCTCGTACTCACACACTCCTCCCCCTCGATATAGTATGCCTCTCGTACCACCTCCTACATGCATCCCTCTCTCTCTATCCTTCTCCTCGTGCCTCATTTGCTTCTAACACACACATGCATGTATACCGATCGATCTCCCAACATATACCTAGATCGACTTTAACTACCCCCCATCGATCGACGTACCTCACAAGTTATGTCTCTCCTTTCTCTTACAAAGGGCGATTGATCTTCCTATGTAGTTACGTCTGCTTACCACAGCCACATCGTCCCCCCTCATCATTCGTGCATGCCTCTTGACCCGTCTCTCACACGCACGTGCACAGACAATAAGCAGCCATCTCCTCTCTTATTGATATTGCGGGCGTGCCCTTCGTTTGTCTAGCAAGCCTATCCCACCATTTGTTAGAAGCAACTCCACTACCACCCCCTCCAACACTCTAGCTCTGTCTCTCTCCCAACCTTATTCATCTCCTGCACATATGCATGGATGTCGATCGATCTCCCTTAATACATGAGGCAGATCGATCTCCTTAATACATGAGGTAGGCCTCTCTCCTCCTCCACACATATACCAGCCATTGTACCTCTATAGTTAATTGGGCCTCCCTCTTCCCCCACCACACACCGATAGTCGAGCGCTGCAGGTAGGTATCCATGCCACAGAGACAAACTGCACATGTCCCATCTCACGTTCCAGTAGGCCAACCACTCTATATCTTTGACGTGGGCACACACAAATTCGATGGCACTCTTTATCGATCACGCGCGCGCACACACACACACATCATCCCTCTCTTCGATTCTATGGACACCTCAAGCCGATGATACCTCCACTCTCTTCTCGTGGATCGCCCCCTCTATATATATGTTATATCCAGGACTCTATTTCACACACATTGCATATGTTAAATTTTTTGATTGACACCCCCCCAAAACACTCTCTAGAACCCACACACTATATCTCTCTAGGTTTGTATCTCTCTCACACAACCCCACGCAGGTGGTGTACGTATACAAGAAGAGAATAGGTGCACCGTGCACGTACTCACGCTTCGTGCCCAGCCACACCCGCGCGGGTACACGGTGGAGCTCATTTCTTTATGAAATGGCAGCCCACGTACTAATTTGAATGCATGTAGCGGTTGTTTACCTAGGGAGGTCGTGTACCACGCGTGCACGAAACAAAGTTCAACTTGACGCGTTGCCGCGTTATTTTTAAATAAAGTTATAGCGCTCAATGGCATGTACACATAATATAAAACGATTTTTATGGAGGAAAAGGTAGTCCGCTCTTCAGAGTATCTCACACAAGGCTCCAGTGGCCTCTCTCTATCTCACCGTTGGTCACTAATCCAGCCGCATCCCGTCCGCCGGGGGAAAGGGAGTGCGGTGGCCTCTCTCTCCATCATCGTTGGTCACTGATCCGACCGCATCCCGTCTGCCGGGGGGAAGGGAGTGTGGTGGCCTCTCTCTCTCTCACCGTTGGTCACTGATCCGGCCACATCCCGTCTGTCGGGGGAAAGGGAGGAAGTGCATCGTTTCTCCATTCGACGGCGCCGAGGCAGCACGTCCCGATCTGCGGTACACGCCGTTCTCTCTGACCAAGCTCCGGCGTGGCAGGGCCTACGCCGCCTGCTCATAGATTCCGCTTGCTGCCGCTCACCAAGTTACATCCCGATGACCTCCAGGTATCCCCTCCGGCCTTGCTCCACTTCCTATTTTCCCATGTCGCTGCATGTGGATCTTCCATAGTTCTTTGCCCAAAACGTCACTCGTCCGGCGTACTTTCCATATTGCATTCTCGTCCTCACACCGTTTTGGACAAAGACAACCGTGTTGTTATCTTCCCTTAGGACAAGGAATATGCTTCTTTTTTGTCGTCGCATGTGTCATCAACTATTATTGGCCAGTAATTGTTTCCTTTCTACCTCTTTTTTTGCAAACAGGGCTATCCATTTCACCTTGTTGCTATTGCGACCTTTTGGTGAACTGCACAAATCAGTTTTTTCTTATGAGTGTTTTGTGCAGTTGTACTAAAATGTCACATGGGCAACGTCTCTACATTTCAGTGCGACTGCACAAAGGGAGATTGGTTTTGCTCTATCCTCATCCAACTCCGAGCCTAATCTTCTCCAACTAGTTAGTCTGAAGAGAGACTTCAAAGGTGACCGACTTCTATTTGTGTGTTTATTGTTTCATCAGCAGTCCTCTATTATCGTAATCACACTTGATATCTTTGGAACAGGGACGCTCAGCTCTATTTTAGTGGAACTGCACAAAATGATCGGAATGTTGCATGCTCCAGATAGCTACTTTTTTCCCCAACATGCCTTGTTGATTTAGACAGAGCTGGTGGGACGTTGCTTCCAATGAAAGCATGGATCAATTTTAATTTAACACCTTCTCACAACTTTGTCTTCCGTTGTGATGTAATTATTAGCTCTGGTCTGCTAATAATTGACATGCATTAGGAAGGAAATTAGTTTTTATTGTTTCCGAAAGAGCATCGATGGCAAGACACGCGAAACAAAAGCTGAAAGCTCACACCATTGTACAATTTCTTGTCGCTGGAAAATTATTTGTATAGTACGTCAATTATGTAAACAAATGATCCGGGTCCATGTGCCATGCACAAAATTATACTCCTTCGTTCCTAAATATTTTTCTTTTTACAAATTTCAAACGGGCATATTTTAGAGTGTAGATTCACTCATTTTGCTTCGTATGTGTACTCCCTCCGTTCGTAAATATTCTATTCGTCTTAACAGATATTTCAAGAAGTGACTACATACGGAGTAAAATGAGTGAATCTACACTCTAAAATATATCTATATACATCCGTATGTGCCAGTCCATTTGAAATCTCTAAAAAGACAAATATTTGAGAGAGAGAGTTGTCACTGGTTGAAATCTCTAGAAAGACAAATACTCCGGAGTATATTTAAGAACCGAGGGGGTAGTGCACAACCGCATGGGAGACTCAGCCCGGTGGTTGCGCCGCATTAATAGTGAGTAATGAGAAGTCAAATCATAAGCCCCACCTTTCCCACTGTAAGTTGCTCTGAAGAAGCAACCATCAATACGCTCTTCTTTGAATCCGCTCATACTACTCCATCCATCACTGTTTATACAGCGCACTTCAGAAAAAACAAAAAAAAAATCTGTGGGACCAAGGCGACTAGCGATTGGCCTGAAAAATAGCATTGATAGTTATAGCACGACGTCTATTACTAGAGGGAATAATGCGTACACACATGCATGCAGTGCTTCCACCCCGGGTACACACATGCATGCACTCTATAGTAGCACAGTACATGGAGAGAAAATTTTGGACTTGATTGCGGTTACCGCATGCATGCACACATTCATATATAAGCATTCCTAGGATGATCAGCCAAGACACTGGTCACTAGGAAGCGAGGTACCCTGCAAAAAAAGAAGTAGGAAGCGAGGTGTTTCATCAAGCCAGCTCTCGGCCACATTCAAAGTGCAGCAAGCACGGTTCGCACGAAGATGCGCCACAAGGTTTGCTGACCTGTTTACATGCTGAATAACAAAAAAAGAGGAAATATTACTGAGCGCTACTATTTGTAATAGGATATGAGCCAGAATTAAGCGAGAATTGGGGCGAGTGTTCCATGCAATCAACTTCCATTATCACATGCGAGAACCCTCGAAGAGAACCAAATGTGTTGAAGATTGCTTTATCACATTTTAAAATTATAATGAGAGTGAAGACGCTCCTCCATCTGGTTCCTAGTACTAGTATAGTACGTACCTTTATGGACTATAGTACTAGTACTAGTAAACTTTGCGCTTGGCTGTTCGGGAAATCGAACAATAATAGCACTAGTAGTATAGTGTATGCTTCTGGCAATCTGACACCGAATTAACTGTTGCACGTCCACCGCCTGAGAGAGGGAGAGATTGCATTAGTCAAAAGTTTCTCCTTGTCCTGCGAGCCACCGCGCGCAAGCTTCTCCCACCCTGCAACCTTCTCCTCGTGTAGGAAGTTGACAGGACACAACAAAGTAATGCTAGTCCATGCTGCCTCCTCTCCGGTTAATATGGCTTCATTTCAAACGAGATAAATACACTGTCTGTCACTCTATATTTGTAAAAATACGGTCAATGGACTTCATAATACGCTCATTGTTCTCAATATATATATATATATATATATATTTCGGTGTTCATACGGTCACTAGCTCACCCTGACTGAGTATGTGTGCGCATGCACGTGTAGGTTGAGCACTTGAGCGTGACCGTGTGTGTTCCGTCGTGGTCTCGGACATGCATGCATTAGGGCGTCGCGCGCGTTTTTGCGTCCATGTGTACGTGTGACTGTTGCATACACGTAGGGGGAGTACGTGTAGGGGCCACTAAGGAGCAGTCAAATCACACAGTAAGTTAGTCGGAAGAAGCAACCATCATTTCACTCTTGAATGACACGTACGCAATATAAAATGGTTGATATGGAGAGAAAAAGAAAGCCACTATATATACACTAGCAGGAGCCTAAGCTACAAGCCTACTTGCTTAGGTTGCTCTCTTCACAAGCATAGAACGACGGGCCTGATCCCACAGCTGGGGGAAGGGAACAATGTTCTGCGTGAACGCGGTCGAATCGGCGAGGGAGAAAACCCACAGTCGGTGCGTCCCAATTGGGGGTCACCGCGGTATGGGCCGATGCCGCGTCCCAACCGCCCTTCTAGCTACAGCCCGACGTCCCAGGTAGTCCATCTTCCTTTTGGAGCCGGCTTGCTCCACTGCCGTAGCTCCATCTCCATGTCGGTCTTTCTCTACTTCTATCGGCTTCTACTTGTGATGAGTTTATGTCTCATGAACTAGTGCCAGTACTATTATTCTAATCACACTTCTTCAATATCTTTGCCATCAGGGATGCTCAGGTCGATTTTAGTGGAACTGCACCAAAGCATCCTATGATCCGAGGGTGCCAGCCGTCTTTCCTTCGACAGGTTCTACCTGGCCAAGAAATTAAATCATGTTTAGGGTTTAGGGTTTAAGTCGTAGTGACCCCTTCAGTAGTTTTTCTATCGTACACGCTCTCACAACTTTTTTCTTTAGTTGTGAAGTAAATATTGGCTATGATCTGTGAATCATTGAGATGCATCAGCATGTGTGTTAGTTTTCCTTTGTATTTGATGGAATGTTGTAACGGGGCAACCTTGGAATAGAAATGAAAATGGAGTGGAAAAGTTTCCGTTTTTCCGGAGAAAAAATGGAAACGGAGAGAAACCAACATTTCATTTCGTTTGATCGCGCCATCGAGCAAAACCAACATTTAAATGACGTCTGTCGTGTTCGTGTCTCACCCTCCTCCACGACTCGACCACACATGGTCGCTCGGCATGCCACTCACCGCAAACCGAGTAGTATACCATAACTTTCCCGCCTGCTTGTCGATGGATCGCGCCATGGAGTACTAGCACTACGGGAAGAGACTGACGAGTTGGGGGAGGACAGCTAGCTGTAGCACGGACTCCCAAGAACTTACAACTGGAAGAGATCGCGCATGTTGTAGCCGGCTATTGCGACCTTTGAATGCAGAGCAGCCGCGTGCACCCGGAAGCGGCGCGAGCGACGCTCTCTTGGCCGGCGCGCCGCAATCAATGCTGGCGCCAGTGAGAGGTCGCGTCCGCTCTGGCCGGGCATGAATGCGGCACTGACCGTTTTGGGTAAGAAGCACGCGCGGGTGATGAAGATGTTGGGGAACGTAGCAAAAATTCAAAATTTTCTACGCATCACCAAGATCAATCTATGGAGTAATCTAGCAACGAGGGGAAGGAGAGTGCATCTACATACCCTTGTAGATCGCTAAGCAGAAGCGTTCAAGTGAACGGGGTTGATGGAGTCGTACTCGTCGTGATCCAAATCACCGATGATCCTAGTGCCGAACGGACGGCACCTCCGTGTTCAACACACGTACAGCCCGGTGACGTCTCCTATGCCTTGATCCAGCAAGGGGAGAAGGAGAGGTTGGGGAAGACTCCATCCAGCAGCAGCACGACGGCGTGGTGGTGGTGGAGGAGCATGGTACTCCAGCAGGGCTTCGCCAAGCACCGCAAGAGACGAGGAGGGAGAGGGGTAGGGCTGCGCCAAGAAGGAGATTGAATCGTGTCTATGGCAGCCCAAAACCTCAAGTATATATAGGGGAAGGGGAGGGGCTGCGCCCCCACCTAGGTTTCCACCCCTAGGGGTGGCGGCCAGCCCTAGATCCCTTCTAGGGGGGCGGCCAAGGGGGGAGAGAGGGGGGCGCACCACTAGGTGGGCCTTAGGCCCATCTGAGCCTAGGGTTTGCCCCCTTCCACTTTCCCTTGCGCCTTGGGCCTTGGTGGGGGGCGCACCAGCACACCTGGGGCTGGTCCCCTCCCACACTTGACACATGCAGCCCTCCGGGGCTGGTGGCCCCACTTGGTGGACCACCGGGACCCTCCCGGTGGTCCCGGTACATTACCGATAAACCCGAAACTTTTCCGGCGACCAAAACAGGACTTCCCATATATAAATCTTTACCTCCGGACCATTCCAGAACTCCTCATGACGTCCGGGATCTCAGCCGGGACTCCGAACAACATTCGGTAACCACGTATATCTATTCCCTATAACCCTAGCGTCATCGAACCTTAAGTGTGTAGACCCTACGGGTTCGGGATTTATGCAGACATGGCCGAGACAACTCTCCGGCCAATAACCAACAGTGGGATATGGATACCCATGTTGGCTCCCACATGTTCCACGATGATCTCATGGGATGAACCACGATGTCGAGGATTCAATCAATCCCGTATACAATTCCCTTTGTCTATCGGTACGATACTTGCCCGAGATTCGATCGTCGGTATCCCGATACCTTGTTCAATCTCGTTATCGGCAAGTCTCTTTACTCGTCCCGTAACACATCATCCCGTGATCAACTCCTTGATCACATTGTGCACATTATGATGATGTCCTACCGAGTGGGCCCAGAGATACCTCTCCGTTTACACGGAGTGACAAATCCCAGTCTCGATTCGTGCCAACCCAACAGACACTTTCGGAGATACCTGTAGTGTACCTTTATAGCCACCCAGTTATGTTGTGACATTTGGCACACCCAAAGCACTCCTATGGTGTCCGGGAGTTGCAAAATCTCATGGTCTAAGGAAATGATACTTGACATTAGAAAAGCTTTAGCATACGAACTACATGATCATGTGCTAGGCTTAGGATTGGGTCTTGTCCATCACATCATTCTCCTAATGATGTGATCCCGTTATCAACGACATCCAATGTCCATGGTCAGGAAACCGTAACCATCTATTGATCAACGAGCTAGTTAACTAGAGGCTTACTAGGGACATGGTGTTGTCTATGTATCCACACATGTATCTGAGTTTCCTATCAATACAATTCTAGCATGGATAATAAACGATTATCATGAACAAGGAAATATAATAATAACCAATTTATTATTGCCTCTAGGGCATATTTCCAACAGTCTCTCACTTGCACTAGAGTGAATAATCCAGTTCACATCGATATGTGATTAACACTCAAGGTCACATCCCCATGTGACTAACACCCAAGAGTTCTGGGTTTGATCATGTTATGCTTGTGAGAGAGGTTTCAGTCAACGGGTCTGCAATATTCAGATCCGTATGTACTTCGCAAATTTCTATGTCATCTTGTAGATGCAACTACTATGCTACATTTGGAGCCATTTCAAATAACTGTTCTACTTGGAGCTTTTCTAAATTGTTGCTCCATTATACGTATCCGGTATCTCTACTCAGAGCTATCCGGATAGGTGTTAAGCTTGCATCGACGTAACTCTTTACGTTGAACTCTTTATCACCTCCATAACCGAGAAACATATCCTTATTCCTCTAAGGATAATTTAGACCGCTATCTGGTGATCTACTCCTAGATCACCTTTGTACCCTCTTGCCAAATATGTGGCAAGGCACACATCAGGTGTGGTACTCAGCATGGCATACCATATGGAGCCTATGACAAAAGCATAGGGGACGACCTTCGTCCTTCCTCTTTCTTCTGCCGTGGTCGAGCTTTATGTCTTAACTTCATACCTTACAACTCAGGCAAGAACTCCTTCTTTGACTGATCCATCTTGAACACCTTCAAGATCATGTCAAGGTATGTGCTCATTTGAAAGTACCATTAAGCGTTTTGATCTATCCTTATAGATCTTGATGTTCAATGTTCAAGTTGCTTAATCCAGGCTTTCCATTGAAAAACACTTTCCAAATAACCCTATATGCTTTCTAGAAATTCTACGTCATTTCTGATCAACAACATATACTCATCAGAAATTCTATAGTGCTCCCACTCACTTCTTTGGAAATACAAGTTTCTCATAAGCTTTGTATACACCCAAAAACTTTGATCATCTCATAAAAGCATACATTCCAACTCCGAGATGCTTACTCCAGTCCTTAGAAGGATTGCTGGAGCTTTGCATACTTGTTAGCATCTTTCAGGATTGACAAAACCTTCTGGTTGTATCACATACAACCTTTCCTCAAGAAAATCGTCGAGGAAACAATGTTTTGACATCCTATCTGCAAGATTTCATAAATAATGCAGTAATCGCTAATATAATTCCAACAGACTCTTAGCATCGCTACGAGTGAGAAAGTCTCATCATAGTCAACTCCTTGAACTTGTCGGAAAACATCTTAACGTCAAGTCGAGCTTTCTTAATGGTGATACTTACCATCATTGTCCGTCTTCCTTTTAAAATCCATATGTACCTAACAGGCTTACGACCATCAAGTAGTTCTTCCAAAGTCTACACTTTGTTTTCATATATGGATCCTCTCTCGGATTATATGGCCTCGAGCCATTTTGGAATCCAGGCCCACCATCGCTTCTCCATAGCTCGTAGGTTCATTGTTGTCTAGCAACATGACTTCCAAGACAGGATTACGTACCACTCTGAAGTAGTACGCATCCTTGTCATCCCACGAGGTTTGGTAGTGACTTGATCTGAAGTTTCATGATCACTATCATAAGCTTCCACTTCAATTGGTGTAGGTTCCATAGGAACAACTCCCTGTGCCCTGCCACACACTAGTTGAAGAGACGGTTCAATAACCTCATCAAGTCTCCACCATGCTCCCACTCAATTCTTTCGAGAGAAACTTTTCCTCGAGAAAGGACCCGATTCTAGAAACAATCCCTTATTGCTTTCGGATCTGAGACAGGAGGTATACCCAACTGTTTTGGGTGTCCTATGAAGATGCATTTATCCGCTTTGGGTTCGAGCTTATCAGCCTGAAACCTTTTTCACATAAGCGTTGCAGCCCCAAACTTTTAAGAAATGACAGCTTAGGTTTCTCTAAACCATAGTTCATACGTTGTCATCTCATCGGAATTACGTGGTGCCCTATTTAAAGTGAATGTGGTTGTCTCTAATGCCTAACCCATAAACTATCGTGGTAATTTGATAAGAGACATCATGGTATGCATCATATCCAATAGGGTGCAGTTATGATGTTCGGACACACCATCATACTATGGTGTTTCAGGCTGTATTAGTTGTGAAACAATTTCCACAATGTCTTAATTCTGTGCCAAACTCGTAATTCAGATATTCATCTCTATGATCATATCATAGACATTTTATCCTCTTCTCACGACGATCTCTCACCTTCACCCTGAAATTACTTGAACCTTTCAATAATTCAAACTCGTGATTCATCAAGTAAATATACTCAACATCTACTCAAATCATCTGTGAAGTAAGAACATAACGATATCCACTACACGCCTGAGCACTCATTGGACTGCACACATCAAAATGTATTACCTCCAACAAGTTGCTTTCTAGTTCCATTTTACTGAAAACGAGACTTTCAGTCATCTTGCCCATGTGGTATGATTTGCATGTCTCAAGTGATTCAAAATCAAGTGAGTCCAAACGGTCCATTTGCATGGAGTTTCTTCATGCATATACACCAATAGACATGGTTCGCATGTCTCAAACTTTTCAAAAACAAGTGAGCCCAAAGATCCATCAACATGGAGCTTCTTCATGCGTTTTATACCGATATGGCTTACGTTGTCGTGCCACAAGTAGGTGGTACTATCATTACTATCTTATATCTTTTGGCATGAACATGTGTATCACTATGATCGAGATTCAATAAACCATTCATTTTAGGTGCAAGACCATTGAAGGTATTATTCAAATAAAGAGAGTAACCATGATTCTCCTGAATAACCGTATTGCGATAGACATAATCCAATCATGTCTATGCTCAACGCAAACACCAATCTCGATGGTAGAGGGAGCGTGCGATGCTTGATCACATCAAGCTTGGGAAAAACTTCCAACACATATCGCCAGCTCACCTTTATCTAGTCTCCGTTTACTCCGCAGCCTTTTATTTCGGGTTTACTAACACTTAGCAACCGAACCGGTATCTAATACAATGGTGCTACTAGGAGTACTAGTAAAGTACACATTAACACAATGTATATCCAATATACTTCTATCGACCTTGCCAGCCTTCTCATCTACCAAGTATCTAGGGTAATTCTACTCCAGTGGCTGTTCCCCTTATTACAGAAGCACTTAGTCTCGGGTTTGGGTTCAACCTTGGGTTTCTTCACTAGAGCAGCAGCTGATTTGTCGTTTCATGAAGTATCCCTTCTTGCCCTTGCCCTTCTTGAAACTAGTGGTTTCACCAACCATCAACAATTGATGCTCCTTCTTGATTTCTACTTTTGTGGTGTCAAACATCGCGAATATCTCAAGGATCATCATATATGTCCCCGATATATTATAGTTCATCACGAAGCTCTAGCAGCTTGGTGGTAATGACTTCGGAGAAACCTCACTATCTCATCTAGAAGATCAACTCCCACTCGATTCAAATGATTGTTGTACTCAGACAATCTAAGCACAAGCTCAACAATTGAGCTTTTCTCCCTTAGTTTGCAGGCTAAGAAAATCGCCGGAGGTCTTATACCTCTTGACGTGGGCACGAGCCTGAAATCCCAATTTCACCCCTCGAAACATCTCATATGTTTCGCGACATTTCAAAACGTCTTCGGTGCCTCAACTCTAAACCGTTTAACTGAACTATCACGTAGTTATCAAAATGTGTATGTCAGATGTTCGCAACATCCACAGACGACGTTCGAGGTTCAGCACACTAAGCGGTGCATTAAGGACATAAGCCTTCTATGAAGCAATGAGGACAATCCTTAGTTTAAGGACCTAGTCCGCATAATTGCTACTATCAACTTTCAACTAAATTTTCTCTAGGAACATATCTAAACAGTAGAACTGAAGCGCGAGCTACGACATAATTTGCGAAGACCTTTTGACTATGTTCAGGATAATTAAGTTCATCTTATGAACTCCCTCTCAGATAGACATCCCTCTAGTCATATAAGTGATTACATGATCCGAGTCAACTAGGCCGTGTCCGATCATCACGTGAGACGGACTAGTCAACATCGGTGAACATCTTCATGTTGATCGTATCTTCTATACGACTCATGTTCGACCTTTCGGTCTTCTGTGTTCCGAGGCCATGTCTGTACATGCTAGGCTCGTCAAGTCAACCTAAGTGTTTGCATGTGTAAATCTGTCTTACACCCGTTGTATGTGAACATTGGAATCTATCACACCCGATCATCACGTGGTGCTTCGAAACAACAAACTGTCGCAACGGTGCACAGTTAGGGGGAACACTTTCTTGAAATTATTATGAGGGATCATCTTATTTACTATCGTTGTTCTAAGTAAACAAGATGCAAAAACATGATAAACATTACATGTAATCAAATAATAGTGACATGATATGGCCAATATCATATAGCACCTTTGATCTCCATCTTGGGGCTCCATGATCATCTTGTCACCGGCATGACACCATGATCTCCATCATCATGATCTCCATCATCGTGTATCCATGAAGTTGCTCGCCAACTATTACTGCTACTACTATGGCTAACACGTTTAGAAATAAAGTAAAGTAATTTACATGGAGTTTCTCAATGACACGCAGGTCATACAAAAAATAAAGACAACTCCTATGGCTCCTGCCGGTTGTCATACTCATCGGCATGAAAGTCGTGATTCGTATTACAAGAACATGATCTCATACATCACATATATATCATTCATCACATCCTTTGGCCATATCACATCACAAAACACTTGCTGCAAAAACAAGTTAGACGTCCTCTAATTGTTGTTGCAAGTTTTTACGTGGCTGCTATAGGTTGCTAGCAAGAACGTTTCTTACCTACGCCAAAACCACAACGTGAATTTCCAATTTCTATTTACCCTTCATAAGGACCCTGTTCATCGAATCCGATCCGACTAAAGTGGGAGAGACAGACACCCGCCAGCCACCTTATGCAACTAGTGCAAGTCAGTCAGTGGAACCGGTCTCACGTAAGCGTACGTGTAAGGTTGGTCCGGGCCGCTTCATCCCACGATGCCGCCGAATCAAGATAATACTAGTAACGGCAAGATAATTGACAATATCGACGCCCACAACTACTTTGTGTTCTACTCGTGCATAGTAACTACGCATAGACCTAGCTCTGATACCACTGTTGGGGAACGTAGCAGAAATTCAAAATTTTCTACGCATCACCAAGATCAATCTATGGAGTAATCTAGCAATGAGGGGAAGGAGAGTGCATCTACATACCCTTGTAGATCGCTAAGCGGAAGCGTTCAAGTGAACGGGGTTGATGGAGTCGTACTCGTCGTGATCCAAATCACCAATGATCCTAGTGCCGAACGGACGGCACCTCCGTGTTCAACACACGTACAGCCCGGTGACGTCTCCTACGCCTTGATCCAGCAAGGGGAGAAGGAGAGGTTGGGGAAGACTCCATCCAGCAGCAGAACAACGGCGTGGTGGTGGTGGAGGAGCGTGGTACTCCAGCAGGGCTTTGCCAAGCACCGCAAGAGACGAGGAGGGAGAGGGGTAGGGCTGCGCCAAGAAGGAGATTGAATCGTGTCTATGGCAGCCCAAAACCTCAAGTATATATAGGGGGAGGGGAGGGGCTGCGCCCCCACCTAGGTTTCCACCCCTAGGGGTGGAGGCCAGCCCTAGATCCCATCTAGGGGGGCGTCCAAGGGGGGAGAGAGGGGGGCGCACCATGTAACACCCCAGATATAACTTTCCATATTTGTATCCAACTCTTGCCGTCTCCGGCGCTAAGATATATTTATTTCTCGGGTTCGGGTCTTTGTCTCCGTGTGTGTTTTTCTTTTCCGTGCATCTCTTATCATGTCATCTCGTGCATTGCATTTGCATACATGTTCATCTCATGCATTCGAGCATTTTCCCCGTTGTCCGTTTTGCATTCCGGCGCTTCGTTCTCCTCCGGTGGCCATTTCTAGCTTTCTTTCGTGTGTGGGGATTAAACATTTCCGGATTGGACCGGGACTTGTCATGCGGCCTTGGTTTACTACCGGTAGACCGCCTGTCAAGTTTCGGGTCATTTGGACTTCGTTTGATACTCCAACGGTTAACCGAGGGACCGAAAAGGCCTCGTGTGTGTTGCAGCCCAACACCCCTCCAATTTGGCCCAAAACCCACCTAACTCTGCTCCATGTCCTAGAGCGTTCGATCACGATCGCGTGGCCGAAAACCGCACCTCATTTGGACTCTCCTAGCTCCACTTATGTCTATTTATACCCCCTCCATTTCGGATCCCGTCTTCCACCTCGAAACCCTAGCAAAAAAAAACAGATCCCGCCGCCGCCGGACGTGTCCGCGCCAGGCCGGACAGCGTCCGCCGACCTCCACCGCCAATCCGCAGCTGCCACGTGGCCGCGCCCGCCGCCGCCGCCGGCCCGGGAGAGCCCGGGAGAGCCCCGAGCCCATCCACCGGCTCCTCCGCCGCCTGCGCCCAACCTCCGTCTTCTTCATCGCCGGCGCCGACCGCCTCCGCCGCACCGCCCTTCGTCGCCGGCGTCGACCCCGCCGCCGTACTCCGGCCCGACGCCGCACGCCTCCGCCGCCGCACGCCTTGGCGCCGCCCGAGCCGCTCCGGGGAGCCACCGGCCGCCCGCGGTCACCTCGCCGCCCGGCGACTCCGGCCCGGCCACCGGACCCGGCCGCCGGCCACTGCCTCCTCCCGCCGGCCGCTGTTCTTCTTCTTCCCCGACGAGCTGCTACAGTGCGCGCCGGCGAAGCCTCGGGAACCGTGCAAATCTGGATCTGGAAATATCCCGGTTGACTTTTATCTCCTAACCCTAATCTTTTATGCCTACTTTGACCTGCCGTAACTTTTCATCCGTAGCTCCGATTTGGACATATGATATATCAAAATCTTCGTCTCGACATGTACATAATTTCAATCCATTGCATCATTTGCATTTGAGGTCATCTTGTTGCCCAAAATGCTGTTAGAAGGAGGCTTCGTGAGTTAAATTGCAGGTCCGTTAGTTCATCATGCACTTGTCATTTTTGCCATGTTTAATCCGTGCATGATATGCCTGTGCCCCTTTGGTATGAATTGTTAATCATTTTGTCTTCTTTCCAGAGGTGCCACCCATGCATTTTTAGGATGTGTGTGTTGTCTTGTGCAAGCTTGCGAAGAGAGGTACCTGAGATTGCTGATTTCAGGGACTTAGTGATTTTCACCAAGTCTGGGATATTTTAGTTCGTGATGCTATATGTCCAGCTTGTTTCCTAGTGATCCGTGCCTCTTTTGAGGATGATCAGTAAGGGAGTTTTGATATTTATGTTATTCTCTATCCATCCATGTCTTTGTTTGCATATGTGGATTGCTCTAGGTTGACTCAATCGAGCTCAACTTTAGCTTCGTTGTTAATCTGGGCAGATCGTCAACTTGTTTGCGATTTTGCGGATGCTACCGTTAGTGTTCCATGCATGCTATGCCTTTGTTCTTGCCATGTGTAGCTAGCATATTGTGTCTTCTTTCTGGATATATGCTTGCCTTGCCATGACTTGGACCGTAGTGAGTGCATCGAGCTCGTTTACATGCCTTCGTGAGCTATAATTTCAGCATGTCTCAGTTTTCACTAAGTCTGAAAACTGATTGTGTTCGAGCTATGTTCGTGAGCTCGGTAGAGTATTTTGTGAACCCTTTTGGCCCCAGGTCACTTTGGGTGTTTTGTTAAGCTTGTTGAGTAGCTCCATGTCATGTTTTTACTTGTCATGTTCAGGTTATTTATCATGTTGTTTTGCTGCTCCAAAGAGAGCATCGTGATCTGAAATTTCAGGCTAGTGTTAATTTCACTAAATCTGGAATCTGTTTTGCATATTCATTTTTGCCATGCTTGTTTGAAACTCTTAATGGATGAATTTGCCTATGTCTCAGTGCTAGTGTTTTGTTAACCATCTTGTGTACATCACTGCCATGTATTTTTTTTTCATGTTTGGTGGCTGTAGCATGTTCATTTCGTTGCGTTTAGATGCCTACTTGCTGTAAATCGCAGACCGGTGTCATATCTTAAAACGTTTGTCATTTCCAAACCATAACTCCGATTCCCATGATCTTTATATCGTTTTCAAGCGATTTCATCCCCTCTATCCAGTGGCACACTTGTTTTTCCAAGTTGAGGCCAGGTTCATGCATTTCCTGTCATATCTTGCATTTTGCATCCCGCATCGCATCCCGCATAGCATATCATCATTTCATCATATTGCTTGGTCTTGCACGTGGTTGATTGTATCCTTGTTGCTTGTTTTTATTGTTGGGTAGAGCCGGGAGACGAGTTCGCTACCGAGGAGCCCGTTGAGTTTGGTTGTGAGGATCCAGTCAACTTTGACAACTGTGCAGGCAAGATGATCATACCCTGGAAATCACTACTATCTTTGCTATGCTAGTTTGCTCGCTCTTGCTATGCCAATGCTACGATGCCTACATTTTGTTTGTCAGCCTCCCAATTGCCATGTTGAACCTCTAACCCACCATGTCCTAGCAAACCGTTGATTGGCTATGTTACCGCTTTGCTCAGCCCCTCTTATAGCGTTGCTAGTTGCAGGTGAAGATTGGAGGCCGTTCCTTGTTGCCACATTTATTTACTTGTTGGGATATCACCATATTACTATGTTATTTAAAAGCATCTATATACTTGGTAAAGGGTGGAAGGCTCGGCCTCTCGCCTAGTGTTTTGTTCCACTCTTGCCGCCCTAGTTTTCCGTCATATCGGTGTTATGTTCCCGGATTTTGCGTTCCTTACGCGGTTGGGTTATAATGGGAACCCCTTGATAGTTCGCCTTGATTAAAGCTTTTCCAGCAATGCCCAACCTTGGTTTTACCATTTGCCACCTAGCCTTTACTTTCCCTTGGGTTCTACAGACTCAAGGGTCATCTTATTTTAACCCCCCCCCCGGGCCAGTGCTCCTCTGAGTGTTGGTCCAACCGTCAGCCGCCGGTGGCTACCAGGGGCAACTCTGGGCTGGCCTACCGGAAGTTTGGACAATCTGAGTGTGCCCTGAGAAAGAGATATGTGCAGCTCCTATCGGGATTTGTCGGCACATTCGGGCGGTGTTGCTGGTCTTGTTTTAACCTGTCGAATTGTCTTGTTGTACCGGGTTACCGAGTCTGATCGGTGTGTCTTGGGTGGAGGTCTATTCCTTCGTTGACCGTGAGAGCTTGTCATGGGCTAAGTTGGGACTCCCCTGCAGGGATTGAACTTTCGAAAGCCGTGCCCGCGGTTATGGGCAGATGGGAATTTGTTAATGTCCGGTTGTAGATAACTTGAACCTTAATTAATTAAAATGAATCAACTGAGTGTGTTGCCGTGATGGCCTCTTCTCGGTGGAGTCCGGGAAGTGGACACGGTGTTGGAGTAATGCTTGCGCAGGTTGTTCCTCTAGATTCTCGCTCGCACCTTGCCTCCTCTTCTCGCTCTCTTTTGCGTATAAGTTAGCCACCACATATGCTAGTCGCTTGCTGCAGCTCCACATACTTGCCTTATCCTTCCTATAAGCTTAAATAGTCTTGATCGCGTGGGTGTGAGATTGCTGAGTCCCCGTGGCTCACAGATACTACAACTCTAGATGCAGGTCCAGGTGATTCCGCTCCAGGTGACGAGTACGAGCTCAAGTGGGAGTTCGACGAGGACTCTCAGCGTTATTATGTTTCCTTTCCCGACGATCAGTAGTGGTTCCTAGTTGGGGTTATCGATTCAGGGCCTTGTCGCATGTTGGGGGTCTTTTCTATTTTGGCGCCGTAGTCGGGCCATGAGTGATTTGTATGATGAATGTTATTTATGTACTCTGATGTGACGTGGCGAGTGTAAGCCAACTATGTTATCTTCCCCGTTTTATTATGTATTACATGGGATGTTGTAATGATTGCCTGACTTGCGACATTGCTTTCAATGAGGTTATGTCTCTAAGTCGTGCCTCGACACGTGGGAGCTATAGCCGCATCGAGGGCGTTACACACCACTAGGTGGGCCTTAGGCCCATCTGAGCCTAGGGTTTGCCCCCTTCCACTTTCCCTTGCACCTTGGGCCTTGGTGGGGGCGCACCAGCCCACCTGGGGCTGGTCCCCTCCCACACTTGGCCCATGCAGCCCTCCGGGGCTGGTGGCCCCACTTGGTGGACCACCGGGACCCTCCCGGTGGTCCCGGTACATTACCGATAAACCCGAAACTTTTCCGGCGACCAAAACAGGACTTCCCATATATAAATCTTTACCTCCGGACCATTCCGGAACTCCTCGTGACATTCGGGATCTCATCCGGGACTCCAAAAAACATTCGGTAACCACGTATATCTATTCCCTATAACCCTAGCATCATCGAACCTTAAGTGTGTAGACCCTACGGGTTCGGGAGTCATGCAGACATGGCCGAGACAACTCTCCGGCCAATAACCAACAGCAGGATCTGGATACCCATGTTGGCTCCCACATGTTCCACGATGATCTCATTGGATGAACCACGATGTCGAGGATTCAATCAATCCCTTATACAATTCCCTTTGTCTCTCGATACGATACTTGCCCGAGATTCGATCGTCGGTATCCCGATACCTTGTTCAATCTCGTTATCGGCAAGTGTCTTTACTCGTTCCGTAACACATCATCCCGTGATCAACTCCTTGATCACATTGTGCACATTATGATGATGTCCTACCGAGTGGGCCCAGAGATACCTCTCTGTTTACACGGAGTGACAAATCCCAGTCTCGATTCATGCCAACCCAACAGACACTTTCGGAGATACCTGTAGTGTACCTTTATAGCCACCCAGTTACGTTGTGACGTTTGGCACACCCAAAGCACTCCTACGGTGTCCGGGATTTGCACAATCTCATGGTCTATGGAAATGATAGTTGACATTAGAAAAGCTTTAGCATACGAACTACATGATCTTGTGCTAGGATTAGGATTGGGTCTTGTCCATCACATCATTCTCCTAATGATGTGATCCCGTTATCAACAACATCCAATGTCCATGGTCAGGAAACCGTAACCATCTATTGATCAACGAGCTAGTCAACTAGAGGCTTACTAGGGACATGGTGTTGTCTATGTATCCACACATATATCTGAGTTTCCTATCAATACAATTCTAGCATGGATAATAAACGATTATCATGAACAAGGAAATATAATAATAACCAATTTATTATTGCCTCTAGGGCATATTTCCAACAGAAGAGGGTCCGGGTTGGTCAAGACCGGCCGTGGCAGTGGTCCGGACGTGCGCAAACAAGAGATGTTGTACGTTAATATTGCTGCGTATATAATTAACAACGTAAATAATGTGCCAGTTGGACAAATATGATTGGAGATGGAGATGGAAATGGAACTTTACGTAAACACGGATATGCATGTCTATGTCTATGTGTCTGTGCGCGACGACTCTCGTGACCTGGAAGCGGGGGCGTGTTTTTGATCGAGTTTTCTTTCTTGGTACGTTAGAAAATCAGTTTCTCTAATTCACATCTAGATGTTATTTAAGGATATCACATCTAAGCTCCCAGAAGTATATAATGTAGCAACAAGAAACAAAAAAACTAGGAAAAGACCACAAACAGAGTGGACATCAACTTATATGTGACATAACTATGTCACATCTAGATGTGTCCTAGACAGACGCTTAAAAAATTGTCCGCCAGTTTTCGTTTCTTTTTTCCGGGAACGCGTGTATTCTATTTAAAACCACTACTATGGAGAGATTTCTTACTCCATTATAGCCTCTTGTTTGATAGAGTTTCTCGCGTCTCGCTCTCTCACCCTCTCCATATCAAAACAAGATGAAAGTGTCCACTCTATCTCTCTCCTCACCGGTGGTCACAGATCCGACCGAATCCCGTCCGCTGCAGGAGGTGAGGAGGTGCAACGTTGACGTTGTCGCCGTCGGCAACAGAGGAAGCCGATGTGCACCGTCCTCTCGGAGCTGGCGCTGGCACGGACGAAGATCCTCCGCGCCCTTCTTCGCTGCCGTCGTGTGGGCAGATCCCGCCCGCCCGCCTAAACGACATCTCGCCCACCTAAGGTATAACTTCTTGTACTGGTCCAGCTCCCCAGGTCGCTGCGTGCGGGATTTCTACTATGCGACTACTCCCCAGCTCCCCATGCAGAGTAGTTAGGGTTTGTCGGCTGGTCCAACATCACCTACTAGTACTATTATAGAGGAAATGCCACTCAAAAAGTTGTCCTGATTTATGCCTCGGTGGAGGTATACATGTTGTTTCGACAAAAAATTACATGGTGGTTGTGCGGTCATTGTCCATATGGTGGTAGTACTATCACTGGTTAAATGAAGAAATGCTTTTTTTCTCGGGTATCCTGGTTTAGTTCCCATCAAGATAATTATGATGCTTCTGTTTGTTGGTGTACTTTTCATTAATTCTTATTAACAATTGAGATGTCGTTGCTAACCCTTTTTTATATTTTTGGAAACAGCGATGCGTGTCTCCATACCCGGGCATGTCTTCCTCAATTTTAGTGGAACTGCACAAAATTGGATGGCCATTGTTGTTCCGCCTCACTGTCCTCTGCCATGTGGTTCTTCCTTCCTCGAGCTTGATTACTGAGAAGAAACAGACCACAGTGAGGATTTGTCAAACTTCTTAGGTGCCTCACCCAAACTTGATGCCAAATGGATGATGCATCACCATGATGACCTATCGATGATCATGGTTGCACCTCATGGTCGCGTCGGCTGGTGAAGCTGATCGATTTTTGACGAAAAACAAGCTATCTTCCATCTGTGCTCTTTGCTTGTTACACACAAAGATGATATCCTTCGTCAGTTCACCTCGGTTGCGTTGGAGACACAGTCGTCTTTCACGTTGGTGCAATTTTCGCTAGGGTTTTACGATAGGTGGGCCCAAAATGTGGCTGGCTCACCTGTCATACAGCCAAAAGCAGGTGCCATGAAGGCACCAGAGCTCAGTCCGTACTATAGTAGTATATATATAAGTGGGAGCCTCAGCGCTTGTTCGGTAGGGTTTGCACTCTCCACACGCTCGCCGCACTACATTATGTTACTCCCTCCGTTCTGAATTACTTGTCTTAGATTTGTCTAGATACGGAGGTATCTAGCACTAAAATGAGTCTAAATACATTTGCTAGGGTTTGCTATATTCACAGTCTCTCACCCTCTCTTCACCAGATCTAAACACGACTGTGTTGGCCTCTTGTCTCTCTCTCTCCCCCTCACAGCTGGTGAAGGAGGCGTCCGTATCTCGTCGCACCGGGAAGGGGAGGAGGTGCAACGTTCACTCTATCGCCTTCGGCGAGGGAGGCAATCCACTGTCGGCTGCGTTGTTCTCTTTCACCCAGCGCCTGTGCGGGAGGGCCACCGACCCCTTCTTCCTCGCTGTCGTACTTAGTGTGGGCAGATCCGGCCTCCCTCCGCACGCCTTGCCACATCCCGACGACCCTAAGGTATAAGTTTCTTTGAAACCGTCATTGCTCTAGCTGCATGTGGATCTTTTTCGATCTGTAGTCGAATCTAGGTCTTGGTTCAAAGAGGAATGAAGGGTGCGGTGGGCTGGAGCAAGAATCTAGGACGTGGTTCAATGAGGAAAGGAAGGGTGGAAAGTAGTATAGACTGGCTATCCAGCCGCTTTGTAGGTCGAAAAGGGAAAAAGGGGGTAACCCAGTACACACATCTGTAACGAACCAATCTCTTTGTTGAAAAAGGAAAGAAACTGGGGGTCAGGTAGTTTGTGCATGACTAGATTTACTGCCCTCACATAGGAAGAAGGTTCAAAGAGAACAAATATGGGACCAGCGCATATATGCTGCTTGGCTACATACTCTGCATCACCCATTTATACGTGTGGATGCACATGGTGCTGGCATGTCCCATGCAGCTATTTTTCTGTTGTTAATCTCAAGATTAACTACTGATCTGTTTTAAAAGAATTTCTCTGTTAATATGAATCAATGCAACCATTTTAGAAATGCCACTGTCCAATACTTTGTTTTCCATCAAGATAAGGTAGATGCTTCTTTTTGTGGCCGCATGTTTCATCCTCCTTTATTGGCCAGTAATTGTTTTCTTTTTTGCCTCTTAAAACAGGGATATCTATTCAACTTGTTGCTATAGAAAACTTAAATGTCACACCGGCAACTTTGCTTGATTTTAGTGCAACTGCACAAAACTTGATTGGATTTCCTATTCGTGTTGGTAGATTCATATTTTATGTTGGTCGTCTCATGAAAGGTCAGTACAGGCCTTCATCCACACGATTATGCAGTGTGCTTTGAGATGATGTGCTACTTGTATTGGTATTGTTTTAAATAGATGATGAATTGAAGCTATTGTATTGCTGTCTTTTCCCATTAAGTAGTGAACAAAAATGGGACCAACCCAGACATGATGCTTGTTGCTTTGTTACAACAAATTCAGCATCACCCCCTTTATAAGCAAGTAATTGATGCCACTCTCAGAATTAACTACTGAATCTTATTTCAAAACTGCAACACTTGTTAGGGATTGGCGGCATTACCATTTTTGTGGCCGCATGTTTCATACTCGTTTATTAGCCAGTAATTGATTCCTTTTTTGCCTCTATTTATACAGGGATATCTATTCAACTTGTTGCTATTGTGACATTTTGCTTCGCTACGTGAAACACTTTGCTTGATTTCAGTGCAACTGCACAAAACAAGATTGGATTTCCTATTCGTGTTGGCAGATTCGTACGTGATCTTGTGTGCGTCATGACAGGTTGGTACTTGCCTTCATCCACATGATCGTACAGTGTGTTTTGAGATGTTGTGCTACTTGTATTGGTACTGTTTTAAATAAATGATGAATTGAAGCTATTGTATTGCTGTCTTTTCCCATTAAGTAGTGAACAAAAATGGGACCAACCCAGACATGATGCTTGTTGCTTGGTTACAAAAAATTCAGCATCACCCCCTTTATAAGTTTTGTCGTTCTTTATACATGTTGAAACAAGGCATTGTTAAGGTAATGCATCAGTCAATATGAATGAATCACACTGATGGAGAATTGCTACTCTCCTGCTTTGTTTCCCATTAAGATAAACTAGATCAGTGGATGCTTTTCTTCTGGGAGTACAAGTCATCAACTGTTATTTCTTAGTAATTGTTTCCCTTATACCTAGTGTTGCTTACAGGGATATCAAAATTGAAGCTCGGTTTTACTCCGACTTCGATTTTAGTTGAACTGCACAAAAGGAGCCAATGTGTAAGGCAAACTGCTGCATTACTGGGTCTAGTTGGTCGTTCCACTTTGCAGAAAGAAGCAGTCACTGTTTGCGCTACATTACCGAAGGAATGACCGAGAGGTTTACAGAGTATTATTAGACACCGGTGACATGACTAGTATGCAGAGACCATTGGCAATTTAACAATACGTGGAGTGCCCTGGGCAAAAAGTGCCCAAACAAGTATAAAAGCTACGACAGGACTCCACGATCATAGGCATTACATATTTTGAATGGGAAAAGCTTGTCAAAGTTTAGTCATTGATGTTAGCAAGAAGACGTTAGTTTAATATATTGGAAGTGGAAAACCTTGTCAAAATTTGCTCATTCATGTTAGCCAGAAGACATGCATTTGATATTTTTGAGTGGGACGCCCTTGCTGTGAGCAGCATCGAGTGTTTTTTCCTATTCCTGTGTTCAGTTTAGAAGTAAATAGTTACTCTGCTGAGATATTCCTATGTTAAGAGTTTGTTCTGAATATTGTCTATATAATGCCAGGCCTTGTGTTTGATTGCAAAGTTGAGCTTGGAATTTTGTGGCATGTTGCATCACAAGCTGTTCACCGTGCCTCCTGAGAATAATGCTTCGTATTGTTTTGCATGTCGATCTAATGCCAATGATTTGCTTGTTAAGAAGATCATCCTCTTTTGTTGTTTCCGTGCTTAAGAAGTTCATCGTCTGATGTTTCATTCATAGCCTATATGACAAGTCGAGTAGGTTAGACGTGAAACCATATGATCTTCCGACCAACTCATGATATTAGAATGTGATTGGATCGTCACTTTCCAACCAAAACCGCTTGTAAAACTGACGCTTGTAAATTAAAGCAGATGGTCTCGGGCGAAGGCGCTTGGTTGGTCGATTTCGACTAGTAAAATATCGGAAGTACTTGACACACGATAAAAATGCTGAACGACACTCGGACGATTGCTAATCCAGCTGTTAGCTGCTGTTTCAGCCTTGCCCATGGATGGCATGATACGCACGTCGTACATGTATCGTCTGGTAATGTCATCTATATAGCAGTGCTCATAAAATATACACTAGTCTCTGAAATTACACGCGTAACCCGCCGGTTTTACTTACAGACCTCGGGCCCTCAGTTTCATTATGCCTGTATTTTACGCGTTGTTTTCGATGCCGAGTAAATTACATTTGTATGTTAATACAGGTTTGAAATAAACCAGAGCTCCCTAGCGCGGCCTTACCGTTTCATGCCGTCTCAGTTTCTCGAAGGTGCTCATAGGTGTCCGATGATCCTGGCTTCCTGAATGAGTAGCGGGCGCTGTATCAGACCATCCGTAGGGCCTGCGAGGCCCTCTCCATTGTCCTTCGAGTTGTTGCGCTCGCCGTGGCGCCGAGCATTGTTAACATCGTCAATGAACATGAGGATTCAGGAGATGACTTTATTTCGACTGGATGACACTAGGGACCCACTAGGGCCATAGCCGTATGTACGCAAGTGCCTCCTTATTTTGTACAACTATTTTTTTGCTTTCTCCTGGTTTTGTGACATCATGGTCCCACACCATTGTCAACCTATGTAGTCAATGTAAACGAGAGAATTGCACAAGGTGTGGCCGACAGCTGGGACCAAGCAGCTCGAGCAGTATTTGTGTTTTTCAGGTGTGAGCACTGCTGAGTTTTTCTGCTTGGCGATGATTTCGTTGTTGTTCACAGGAGAGTAGGGTATTAACTGGGCGGGCTGTGGCCCGTCTAGCCCAGGCCAGATATCCAGCCCAGATACTCATTTTTTTAAGATGAAAATGGCTAGCCCAGCTATACGTCTTTTTGAGGAATACCCAGGCAAGGTCAACTTGTTATTCTCCGCCCCCCTGGGCTGCAAATCTTTCCTAGGAGGGATGCATTAGGCTTAACAGGAAAATGGGCTTTAAAACATAATAAATGGGATGTAATTATAAAACTGGGCAGTAACTATAAAAAAATGCACCAAATACGAAATTAGTTTATAAAATATTATTTATGGATTTTTAAAATCTTAAATTTTCATTGTTGCACGCGCAATGTTTCGTTGGATTTTTACGTAATACAAATTTATATTTAATATGACTAGAAATTTCGGGATAAAAATATTTTGGAGCCCATCAAAATGTGGGAAATTTTATTGAATTCTGTCTTCAACGGTTGGTTGAAATTATTAATCATTGTCCTAGCTATAAAATGGGTTGTACTTTTACAAACTGTAAATGGGTTGTTGTAAATTCCATTAGAATTCCAAAATGGGATGTACATTCTTATAAAACGCAAATGGGCTATAAGTTCTCTGCCACACACTTGTGGGCCTACTAAGTGATGCATCCCCTAAAAAAATAAGTTGACGCGTATGCAAGGCTTTGCCAACTTATTATAGTCAACACACAGTTCTAGCAGCAGTGGCCGTTGGATGTCTATCCAAAGGATGTCATGCTTCTTCTTCAATCTCGGATATTCTTAGCTTCGGGCGCCCAAAAAATGATTCCTCCCCCTGAAATCTGGGGCGCACCGTTTCAGAGGCTGACCTGTGGGCCTACTAAGTTGGAGCGTACCAAGGGCTTTGTCAACTTAGTCAATAATAAATGTTTCTATCTTCAGTGACCGTACGATGTCCATCCAACGGCCGTAGTGCTTCTTCAATCTCTGGTCTTCTTGGTCCAGCCGCCCAAAGCAGCGCTGGTCGTGCCGCCTCCTCCTGCCTCCCGTGGCCGGCTGTGCTGCCGTGAAGGCCTCACCGCCCCCATACTACTCCCACCGCTGGCCAGGCCATCCCTCCACTCACCCACACCCCCTGTTATTCTGCAGCGACGGTAGCCTCACACCACAGCCGAACCAGTGAACTCTCGTACTCCTCTCCGCGCGGGCTTCCACTACTGCGTCTTTTCCGGCTCCGCGTCATCCCCTTCCTAGGCCTCACCGTCGTCCAGATCACCGCCCTGGTGCTCTCGGTGCGGCGTGGTCAACGTGGTCAACGTGGTCAACGACCGACTTCCATCAGAAGAGTATTGTACGTGGAGAGGCTGACAGCTGGGTCCAGGCGGCCGTAAGGAAGTGCCTCCTTATTACGTGCAAAATAATCATTCCTCCACCTTACAGCGGGGACCCACCGGATGGGCCACCTTATTTCGCGAAAACAACGTTTCCCCCCTGACTGCTCGGACCCACCGGACGGGCGAGCGTATTTCGTGAAAAAAACGTTCCCCCGCTGTCAGCTCGGACCCACTGGAAGTGCCTCCTTATTATGCACAAAAAAATGAATACTCCCCCTGCTAGCTGGGACCCACCATGGTGGGAGGATGACTTGTGGGCCTACTAAGTTGACTGGGACGGGGGCCTTTGTCAACTTTAGTCAATATGAACAATTCTAGCTCAAGTGACCGTACGATGTCCATCCAACGGTCGTAGTGCTTCTTCAACCCTGGTCTTCTTGCTCCAGCCGCCCAAAGCAGCGCCGGTCATGCTGCATGCTCCTGCCTCCCGTGGTCGGCTGTGCAGCCGCGGAGGCCTCACCGCCCCCTACTATTCCCACCGCTGGCCAGGCCCTACGGCGACGGCAGCCTCACACCGCAGCCGAACCGGTGAACCCTCGTACACCTCTCCGCGCGGGCTTCCACTGCCGCCTCTTCCCTGGCTCCCTGTCGTCCCCTTCCTAGGCCTCGTCGTCGTCCACCGCCCTGGTGCTCTCGGCGCAGCGTGGTCAACGTGGTCAAGGAACAACTTCCATCGGACGTGGACTGTACATTAAGAGGCTAACAACTGGGTCCACGGCCGCAGCAAGGAAGTGCCTCCTTATTACGTGCAAAATAATTATTCCTCCACCTGACAGCGGGGACCCACCAGACAGGCCACCGTATTTCGCAAAAAAAACATTCCCCCCTGACTGCTGGGACCCACCAGCTACATCTTCGCACGCAAGGAAGTGCCTGACGGTCGGGACCCACCTGGTCGAAGCGTACGTAGCGTTGTAATTCTGGTTGCGAACGTGTACGTACATATATACTAGTCGATGTAGAGGCGCGCACGTGTCGTAGTAGAGGCGCGCATGTAGCATGTACACGTACGTACAGTGGCCAGGGTGCAAGAAAGAAAATACAGCCACGTATGTGTACATACGGGCGGGGTCTTGAACGCCTACTCGCGCATACGTACGGCCTGGGCTCGTGTACATGGCTGGGTCGGAACGGAGAAATGGCGCCGTCATCGTGTTCATGGGGAGGCAACGGAATGCGTCTTGTTCATGGAGAGGCAACGGAATGCGTCGTGTTCATCGGGAGGGCTTGGACGGAACAGGCGATGGAAACGAGGCCTGGCGTACCGTAGAACAGAGGAAACGGCCTTGTGTTCGACCGGCCACGTTAGAAACGGGATCCTGGTCAGTGGGAGGGGTCTGACGTACCGCAAAACCGAGGAAACGGACCTCCTACGGTCAAAACGGGAGTCCTGTTGATCGGGAGGGGTGTGGCGTACCGCAAAACGGACGAAACGGACTTGTGTTGGAGCGCTATGGTCGAAACGGCGGTCCTGTTCATCAGGAGGGGTGTGACGTACCGCAAAATGGGACTCCACGGGATACTGTTCATCTCCACCGTCGACCCCCTCCAGCCTCCACGAGCTACTGTTCATCCACCGTCGACCTCCTCCAGCCTCCACCTGCGACTGTTGATCCATGGGCTCCTGTTCATCCAGCCTCCACCGCGTGCTACTCCACCGGCTACTGTTCAACCACCCCTCTCCACGGGCTACTGTTCATCCTTCCCTCCACCGTCTACTGTTCATCCTGCCCTCCATGGGGTGGTCCTGTTCATCCAGCCCTCCATGGGGTCCTGTTCATCCAGTCCCAACCGGCTCGATTGATCGGGGTCCTGTTCATCCAGAGGCAACACCACGGGGTCCTGTTCATCCACCCCCACCGGGAACTGTTCATCCAAACCCCCCCGCAACGCTCACTGTTCATCCAGAGGCAGCATCGATCGGCTTCAGTTAGCAGCAGCAGCGAAGGAATCGCTCGATCGGGTTCAGTTAACAGCCATCGATCGATCGCTCGGGCTCAGTATCGCGTAGCCTGCAGTGCAATCGCTCGGGTTCAGTTAGAGCCCAATGCCTCGCTCGGGTTCAGTTGGAGCCAACGCCTCGCACACACGCGCGTGCGTGTACGAGAGATACGCGCATTGCTCGGCCTCCCACCGTAACCGGGAACTCCCCGAAATTTTCCTCCCCCTCGCTTCTACCACGGTTTTTTCCGTCATGGACGGCCCAAAGAATGTCATGCAGCTGCGTCTCCGGCCAGCCCAGGAAGAGAGCCCATTTTCTGTCATAATTTTTTGTCATAGAAGTAGGATCCCACCACATCTATGATGATACCGGGTTTTGTCACAATTATCGTCATAGAAGTGTCATATGTATGACAGAAAAAAATTTCGTTCGGCCCAAAATGTCACGTATGTGTCTTTTTTTGTAGTGTCTCTCTCTTCTCTCCTCTCAGCCACGCCACAGCCCACCTAGTCCATCCACCTACCCCTCTTCGCATCTGGAGCCGTCCGATGCGATCGCACAGTCTGAAAACCCCTCTTTGCTCAGTGCACAAACCCCCTCTCGTGCGCGTCCGAAACTTCCCCGGACCCAACTCGGGCAGTCGTCACCGTTGGATCCGGATCATCCCCAAACATCTACAAAATGTTACCATTTTCTTTATTGGACTCCCTAACCTACTTTTCTTGTCCATTCGATTACGATCGAAGGGACAGATTAGTCCCTAGTCAAAAACCTATTTGCTTTATATAGTGGACAACCCTAGATCCTAGGGAGCTTGTCCCATCATTCCCGCCGCCAGCCGCGAGATCCACCTCGTTTTCCCTGTCGCTCCAATTAGGATGCTCCCCTGCCTTCCCGATCCACCCATCGATCCACCCCCCCACCGAACTCCTCTGCTCGAACCCCAGGCCCAGGCATCCAGCGTCGCCTCCAGCCACATGCCCACATCCAGCCGCTCACCCAGAGCAAGCAGCAGCCCCGCCGTTGTCAGGCGAGGACCTTCCCGTCTTTGGCGACCACCTGTAGCAGGACCCCTGCCCCTGCCTCTCCCTTCCTCTTCTTTCTCTCCTCCCTCTCTCACCTGCGCTGCTGGTCGTGCAACAGGGATCCCTAGAGGAGTTTGCGCCGGCCATCCTCGCCTCCCGCGCCCGGACAACGTCGTCCTTGAGCTCCTTGAACCGTTCCCGCCAAGACTCGTCGCCGCCCCGCCGCGCCATGTACTAGATGCCAGCGCCGCCGTGCTTCTGCCATCCGCATCGGCAAGTGCAGCGCCCCGCCGTGCTGACCTTCTGTAGCTCGCCCATGCGCCGGATCTGGAGCCCGCGACTCCCGCCGGACTTTGCCTCGCCGGAGAACGTCGTCCCGACCGGATCCCCGTCGCCTGGCGCCGCCAAGTCCCGCTCCTGCCTTTTTGTCGAGAGGAGGAGGTTGTAGTCATGCATCCGGTGTTGACCCTTCCCCTGCTTCGCTCGCTCGACCCCCCCTCCCCCCCTCCCCCCCCCGCGCGTTGACCAGAGAGGAGTGCGTCCGCTCGCGGGATCCTGCCGCGCCCGCTCCAAGGCCCGGCCTGCCTTGGCCTCCTCACTGACTGGGCTCGGCCCATGGTGAGGCCACCCCTGAGCCCCCTTTTGCCATTGTTGGGCCAACTAGATTCGGCCTGAGTGCATGTTTTTTTCCGCGACCAAATTTGCTATTTATCCTGAGAATTGCCAGTTTTGCAGGAACACCCTTGCACTTCATGCATATCTTAACTAATTAACCGTGCATTGGATTAAAACAAACTTTATATGTAAAATATCTAGAATTTTGTCTAGTTTAATAATATCCAATTTTGTCCTTATGCCATGTTAAAATGCCTTAATCCATAACTTAATAACCATAGCTCGAATTTTAATAAACTTTATATGTAAATGGAGTAGAAAAATGCCTAGATTAACATGGTGACCTTACTTTGCATGTTCAACAAGTCTAAATTTATGATTAGGACAGAACAGTACCAAATCTAATATATGCACATGAGGAGTTTCCGGACTTGTTGTTTTGTTGTTCTGTCCTCATTTAAACTTGCCTAGATAGGTAGTTTTCATTTGCTTCACTTCTTGCCATGTTAATCAACATTTAATATTGTTGGGTACATAAACAAGATCGAACTAAATAAATTGAATGTGGTGTTTCGTCAATATGCAACGGAGTTGCATGTTGAGTTCCACTTAATTTGTAGGGTTGTTTGTGCATTTTGCCATGCCATGCCTCATTAAACCGGACATGCATCATACTTGGTTGTGCATCATTACATGTTTATGTGGTGGTTGTTTACTATGTTGTTTGCTTCTTTCCGGGTTACTTCTCGCGTTAGCTTCGGTTTCGTTCCGGAGTTGTGAGGATCCGTTCCTCTATGTCCTTTTGTCTTCTTCATGGACTCGTTATTCTTCCTTTGCTTGCTAGTTGCTCGCTCAATTGCTATGCTGCGATACCTACCACTTGCTATATCATGCCTCCCATATTTCCATGTCAAGCCTCTAACCCACCTTTCCTAGCAAACTGTTGTTTGGCTATGTTACCGCTTTTTCTCAACCCCTCTTATAGCGTTGTTAGTTGCAGGTGAAGATTGGAGTTTGTTCCTTGTTGGAACTTTGAAATTTTGTTGGGATATCAAAATATATCTTATTTACTTAATGCACCAATATACTTGGTAAAGGGTGGAAGGCTCGGCCTTATGCCTGGTGTTTTGTTCCACTCTTTCCGCCCTAGTTTCCGTCATACCGGTGTTATGTTCCTTGATTTTGCATTCCTTACACGGTTGGCTGTTATGGGGACCCCATGACAGTTCACTTTGAATAAAACTCCACCAGCAAGGCCCAACCTTGGTTTTACCATTTGCCTCAACACCACCTACTTTTCCCTTGGGAGTCGCTCTCTCGAGGGTCATCTTTATTTTAAGACCCCCGGGCTAGTGCTTGTCGAAGTGTTGGTCTGAACTAGAGTCCTTTGCAGCGCCACCTCGGGGAAACTTGAGGGCTGGTTTTAGTTGTACGGAGCGCTCATTCAGTGTTGCCCAGAAAACGAGATATGTGCAGCTGCTATCAGGATGTCGGCACATCGGGCGGTCTTGTTGGTCTTGTTTTACCATTGTTGAAAAGTCTTGTAACTAGGATTCCGAGACTGATCGGGTCTTCTCGCTAGAAGGAATATCCTTCGTTGACCGTGAGAGCTTGTGATGGGCCAAGTTGGGACACCCCTGCAGGGTTTTGAAATTTTGAAAGCCGTGCCCGCGGTTATGGGCAGATGGGAATTTGTTAATGTCCGGTTGTAGAGAACTTGACACTTAACTTAGTTAAAATGTATCAACCGCGTGTGTAGCCGTGATGGTCACTTCTCGGTGGAGTCCGCGAAGTGAACACGGTTCTTGTGTTATGCTTGGACGTAAGTAGTTTCTAAATCACTTCTAGTTCAAGACCGTTGCTTTGCTTCTCTTCTCGCTCTTTTTTGCGTATGTTAGCCACCATATATGCTAGTGCTTGCTGCAGCTCCACCTCACTACCTTTTCCTACCCATAATCTTAAATAGTCTTGATCTCGCGGGTGTGAGATTGCTGAGTCCCCGTGGCTCACAGATTACTTCCAAAACCAGTTGCAGGTGCGATGATAACCAGTGCAGGTGACGCAACCCAGCTCAGTTGGGAGCTCGATGAAGATCGTGTTCTTGTGTTGTTTCGCTTTCTAGTTGATTAGTAGAGGAGCCCAGTCGGGGCGATCGGGGATCTATGCATTAGGGGTTGTCTTTCTTTATTTGGTTCCGTAGTCGGACCTTGTTTGTATTCTGAATGATGTAATGCTATATTTATGTATTCTGTGAAGTGGCGATTGTAAGCCAACTCTTTATCCCTTCTTATTCAGTACATGGGATGTGTAAAGCTTACCCCTCTTGCGACAAGCCTACTATGCGGTTATGCCTCTAAGTCGTGCTCCAACACATGGGAGATATAGCCGCATCCTGGGTGTTACAAATGACCCCTGAAATGTTCCAAATTTTCACATGACAGTTGTATTAGTGCATGTTAAACGTAGAAACAATTTTAAGGCCGTAAGGGGAAGCTATCTCCCGTTCGTCATCAAATATGCATTGTTCCCTCTCGGAACCACTAGCCTTCTAGTGAGTTGCTCCGGTTTGTGAGGGGTGTGTGTCCAAACTTTCATCAAACAGGCCAATTTTCTTACCACATCATCTTGGTGGCATGACATTACATCAAGCAAGGTTTCATGTTTTTCTGATAATTTTTTAATTTTTTGGAATTTAAATGCCATGGCACTCCATGCATGTACATGTGTCCATGCCGTGAGACCAATCTGTTTGAATATTCCTTCTAATTTACAGCACATGGAATTAACTCGCACACAAGTACGCAAATATGATTTTTCAAACCGTTATGTTTAGCCGTTGCATGTAGATGTAGTTTAAATTTGAATTACGGTCAATAAATGGCTAGAAAATCACTTAAATGTCTTTAAAAGGTCAAATGACCCCATAAATTTTTCTAATTTTCACATGACAGTTGTATTAGTGCACGTTAAACATAGGAAAAAAAATTTAAGGCCGTGAGGGGAAGCTATCTCCCATTCGTCATCAAACATGCATTGTTCCCTCTCGAAACCAGTAGCCTTCTAGTGAGTTGCTCCGGTTTGTGAGGGGTGCATGTCCAAACTTTCGTCAAACATGCCAATTTTTTTACCACATCATCTTGGTGGCATGACATTACATCAAGCAAGTTTCATGATTTTCTGATCATTTTTTAATTTTTTGGAATTAAAATGCCATGGCACTCCATGCATATATATGTGTCCATGTCGTGAGACCAATAGGTTTGAAAATTCCTTCTAATTTACTGCACATGGAGTTAAATCACACACAAGTATGCACATATGATTTTTCAAACCGTTATGGTTAGAGGTTGCATGTAGATGTAGTTCAAATTTGAATTACAGTCATTAAATCACTAGAAAATCACCTAAATGTCTTCAGAAGGTCAAATGACTCCTGAAATTTTCCAAATTTTCACATGATAGTTGTATTAGTGCATGTTATATGTAGAAAAAATTTGAAGGCCGTAAGCGGAAGCTATCTCCCGTTCGTCATCAAACATGCATTGTTCCCTCTCGGACCACGAGCCTTCTAGTGAGTTGCTCCGGTTTGTGAGGGGTGTGTGTCCAAACTTTCGTGAAACAGGCCAATTTTTTTACCACGTCATCTTGGTGGCATGACATTACGTCAACCAAGGTTTCATGTGTTTCTGATATTTTTTAATTTTTCTAGAATTTAAATGCCATGGCACTCCATGCTTAGTTGTGTCATAGCCGTTAGACCAATATGTTAAAATTCCTTCCAATTTACTGCACGTGGAATTAAATCACACACAAGTACACAAATATGATTTGTCCAATCGTTATGGTTAGCCGTTGCATGCACATCTAGTTCTAATTTTATTTACGATCATTAAATGGCTAGAAAATCACTTAAATGTCTTCAAAAGGTCAAATGACCCCTGAAATTTTCCAAAATCTGACATGACAATTGTATTAGTGCATGTTACATATAGAAAACATTTGAAGGCCATAAGAGGAAGCTATTTCCTGTTTGTCATCAAACATGCATTGTTCCCTCTCGGAACCACGATCCTTCTAGTAAGTTGCTCCGGTTTGTGAGGGGTGTGTGTCCAAACTTTTCTCAAACATGCCAAAAATTTCACCACATCATCTTGGTGGCATGACATTACAACAACCAAGGTTTCATGTGTTTCTGATCTTTTTCAATTTTTTTTGGAATTTAAATGCCATGGTACTCCATGCTTAATTGTGTCATAGCCGTTAGACCAATATGTTTAAAAATTCCTTCCAATTTACTACACGTGGAATTAAATCACACACAAGTACACAAATATGATTTGTCCAACCGTTATGGTTATCCGTTGCATGCACATCTAGTTCTAATTTCATTTACGATCATTAAATGGCTAGAAAATCACTTAAATGTCTTCAAAAGGTCAAATGACCCCTGAAATTTTCCAAAATCTGACATGAAAATTGTATTAGTGCATGTTACATATAGAAAACATTTGAAGGCCGTAAGAGGAAGCTATTTCCTGTTTGTCATCAAACATGCATTGTTTCCTCTCGGAACCACGAGCCTTCTAGTGAGTTGCTCCGGTTTGTGAGGGGTGTGTGTCCAAACTTTTCTCAAACATGCCAAAAATTTCACCACATCATCTTGGTGGCATGACATTACAACAACCAAGGTTTCATGTGTTTCTGATCTTTTTCAATTTTTTTGGAATTTAAATGCCATGGTACTCCATGCTTAATTGTGTCATAGCCGTTAGATCAATATGTTTGAAAATTCTTTCCAATTTACTACACATGGAATTACATCGCACACAAGTACACAAAAATGATTTTTCAAAGCGATATGGTTAGCCGTTGCATGTACATCTAGTTCTAATTTGAATTACGGTCATTAAATGGCTATAAAATCACTTAAATGTCTTCAAAAGGTCAAATGACCCCGGAAATTTTCCAAAATTTGACATGACAGTTGTATTAGTGCACATTACACATAGAAAAAAATCAAAAGGTCGTAAGAGGAAGTTATCTCTCGTCTGTCATCAAACATGCATTGTTCCCTCTCGGAAGCACGAGCCTTCTAGTGAGTTGCTACATTTTGTGAGGGGTGTGTGTCCAAACTTTCGTCAAACATGCCAAATTTTTTACCACATCATCTTGGTGGCATGGTATTATATCAACCAAGGTTTCATGTGTTTCTGATCTCTTTTTAATTTTTTGGAATTTAAATGCCATGGCACTCCATACTTAATTGTGTCATAGCCGTTAGATCAATATGTTTGAAAATTCCTTCCAATTTACTGCATATGGAATTAAATCGCACGCAATTACACGAATATGATTTTTCAAACTGTTATGGTTAGCCGTTGCATGTACATCTAGTTCCAATTTGAATTATGGTCATTAAATGGATAGAAAATCACTTAAATATCTTCAAAAGGTCAAATGACCCCTGAAATTTTCCAAAATTTTACATGATAGTTGTATTAGTGCACGTTAGACATAGTAGAAATTTGAATGTCGTAAGAGGAAGCCATCTCCCGTTCGTCATTAAACATGCATTGTTCTCTCTCGGAACCACGAGCCTTCTAGTGAGTTGCTCCGGTTTGTGAGGGGTGTGTGTCCAAACTTTCGTCAAACATGCCAAAATTTTTACCACATAATATTGGTTGAATGACATTACATCAACCAAGGTTTCATGTGTTTCTGATCTTTTTTTTAATTTTTGTAATTTAATTGCCATGGCACTCCATACTTAATTGTGTCATAGCCGTTAGATCAATATGTTTGAAAATTCCTTCCAATTTACTACACATGGAATTAAATCGCACACAAGTACACAAATATGATTTTCAAACCATTATGGTTAGCCGTTGCATGTACATCTTGGTCTAAGTTGAATTACGGTCATTAAATGGCTAGAAAATCAGTTAAAGGTCTTCTAAAGGTCAAATGACCCCTGAAATTTTCCAAAATTTGACATGACAGTTGTATTACTGCATGTTACACGTAGAAAAAAATCTTAAGGCCGTAAGAGGAAGCTATCTCCTGTTTATCATCAAATATGCATTGTTCCCTCTCGGAACCACGAGCCTTCTAGTGAGTTGCTACGGTTTGTGAGGGGTGTGTGTCCAAACTTTCGTCAAACATGCCAAATTATTTACCACATCATCTTGGTGGCATGACATTACATCAAGCAAGGTTTCATGTGTTTCTGGTCTTTTTTAATTTTTTGGAATTTAAATGCCATGACACTCTGTGTTTAATTGTGTCATAGCCGTTAGATCAATATTTTTGAAAATTCCTTCCAAATTACTGCACATGGAATTAAATTGCACACAAGTACACAAATATGATTTTCAAACATTATGGTTACTGTTGCATGTATGCTACCTCTTGAGCATGCATTGGTTTCCCCTTGAAGAGGAAAGGGTGATGCAACAAAGTAGCGTAAGTATTTCCCTCAGTTTTTGAGAACCAAGGTATCAATCCAATAGGAGACAACACACAAGTCACCTAGTACCTGAACAAACAATCAAGAAACCTCGCAACCAACGCGATAAAGGGGTTGTCAGTCCCTTCACGGTCACTCGCAAAAGTCAGATCTGATAAAGATAGTAAAGAAAATATTTTTGGTATTTTTGTTGTATAGATTGGAAAGTAAAGATTGAAAAATAGTAAACGAGATGTGATGTAAATAAGAGAGATGCAATATAATAAGAAAGAGACCCAGGGGCCATAGGTTTCACTAGAGGCTTCTCTCAAGATAGCGTGTATTATGATGGGTGAACAAATTACTGCCGAGCAATTGATAGAAAAGTGCATAGTTACGAGAATATCTAGGCAATGATCATGAATATAGGCATCACGTCTGTGTAAAGTAGATCAAAACGATTATGCATCTACTACTCTTACTCCACACATCGACCGCTATCCAGCATGCATCTAGAGTATTAAGTTCATAAGACCAGAGTAACGCATTAAGCAAGATGACATGATGTAGAGGGATAAACTCAAACAATATGATATAAACCCCATCTTATTATCCTCGATGGCAACAATACAATACGTGCCTTGCTGCCCCTACTGTCACTGGGAAAGGACATCGCAAGATTGAACCCAAAGCTAAGCACTTCTCCCATTGCAAGAAAGATCAATCTAGTAGGCAAAACTGAACCGATAATTCGAAGAGACTTACAAAGATATCAAATCATGCATATAAGAATTCAGAGAAGAACCAAATAATTTTCATAGATAATCTTGTTCATAAACCCACAATTCATCGGATCTCGGCAAACACACCGCAAAAGAGTATTACATTGAATAGATCTCCAAGAACATCGAGGAGAACTTTGTATTGAGAATCAAAGAGAGAGAAGAAGCCATCTAGCTAATAACTATGGACCCGAAGGTCTGTGGTAAACTACTCACGCTTCATCGAAGAGGCTATGGTGTTGACATAGAAGCCCTCTGTGATCGATTGCCCCTCTGGAAGATCACCGGAAAAGGCCCCATGATGGGATCTCACGGGTACAGAAGGTTGCGGTTGTGGAAAAGTGGTTTTGTGGCTCTCTACGATCGATCTAGGGTATAAGAGTATATATAGGTGAAAGAAGTACATCGGTGGAGATACGTGGGGTCCACGAGGGTGGGGGTGCGCCTACCCCCCTGGGCGCGCCCTCCTGCCTCGTGGCCACCTCGCAGAGTTCCAGACTTCTACTCCAAGTCTCCTGGTTTGCTTTTGGTCCAAGAAAGATCATCGCAAAGGTTTCATTCCATTCGGACTCCGTTTGGTATTTCTTTTTTGTGAAACACTAAAATAGGCAAAAAACAGAAACTGGCACTGGCACTGGGTCTCCGGTTAATAGGTTTGTCCCAAAAATAATATAAAAGAGCATATTAAAGCCCATTAAACATCCAAAACAGATAATATAATAGCATGGAACAATCAAAAATTATAGATACGTTGGAGACGTATCAAGCATCCCCAAGCTTAATTCCAGCTCGTCCTCAAGTAGGTAAATGATAAAAACAAAAAATTTGATGTGGAATGCTACCTAACATAATTATCAATGTAATTTTCTTTATTGTGGCATGAATGTTCTGATCCGAAAGATTCAAAACAAAAGTTTAATATTGACATAAAATAATAATACTCAAGCATACTAATAAAGCAATCATGTCTTCTCAAAATAACATGGCCAAAGAAAGCTATCCCTACAAAGTCATATAGTCTGGCTATGCTTTATCTTCATCACACAAAATATTTAAATCATGCACAAACCCGATGACAAGCCAAGCAATTGTTTCATACTTTTGATGTTCTCAAACTTTTTCAATCTTTATGCAATACATGAGCGTGAGCCATGGACATAGCATTATAGGTGGAATAGAATGGTGGTTGTGGAGAAGACAAAAAGGAGAAGATAGTCTCACATCAACTAGGTGTATCAATGGGCTATGAAGATGCCCATCAATAGATATCAATGTGAGTGAGTAGGGATTTCCATGCAACGGATGCACTAGAGCTATAAGTGTATGAAAGCTCAAAAATAAACAAAGTGGGTGTGCATCCAACTTGCTTTCTCACGAAGACCTAGGGAATTTTTAGGAAGCCCATCATTGGAATATATAAGCCAAGTTCTATAATGAAAAAATCCCACTAGTATATGAAAGTGACAAAATAGGAGACTCTCTATTATGAAGATCATTGTGCTACCTTGAAGCACAAGTGTGGTAAAAGGATAGTAGCATCGCCCCTTCTCTCTTTTTCTCTCATTTTGTCGGCATTTTCTCTTTTTTTATGGCCTCTATTTTTTCTCTTTTTTTATTTTCGTCCGGAGTCTCATCCCGACTTGTGGGGGAATCATAGTCTCCATCATCCTTTCCTCACTGGGACAATTCTCTAATAATGATGATCATCGCACTTTTATTTACTTACAACTCAAGAATTACAACTCGATACTTAGAACAAAATATGAATATATGTGAATGCCTCCAGCAGTGTACCGGGATGCGCAATGAATCAAGAGTGAGATGTATGAAAAAATATGAAGGTGGCTTTGCCACAAATATGATGCCAACTACATGATCATGAAAAACAATATGACAATGATGGAGCGTGTCATAATATTGGACCCCTGAGGAACGACAGAAGTGGTTTCACTCATTTGCTTGTAGTCGTCGACAAGTTCACTAAATAGATCGAAGCCAAGCCTATCAATAGTCTCGATTCAAGCACTGCCATCAGTTTCATCAGAGAGCTGACATTCAGATATGGAGTCCCTCACAGTATTATCACAGATAATGGCTCCAACTTTGATTCTGATGAGTTCAGAGCATTCTGCGCCTCCCAAGGAACTCGGGTCGACTACGCGTCTGTCGCGCATCCATAGTCGAATGGGCAGGCAGAGAGATTAAATGGTTTGATCCTCCAAGGGCTGAAACCCCGGATGATGAGTGACCTCAAGCATGCGGCAGGTGCTTGAGTAGACAAGTCTCCATTACTCCTTTGGGGGTTGAGAACAACGCCAAATTGGTTGACTGGCTGGAATCCCTTCTTCATGGTCTATGGGGCTGAAGCCATGCTGCCAAGTGATTTGCTTCACAATGCGCCCCAAGTGGAACTTTTCTTAGAAGTTGAAGCAGAGCAGGCTCGGCAAGATGCATATGACCTCCTGGAAGAAGAGAGAGAGAGATGGACTTGATCCAATCGACCATTAATCAGCAAGACCTCCGCCGATTCCATGCTAGAAACGTGAGAGGTCGAGCATTTGAGGAAGGAGATCTGGTGCTCTGAGTGGATCAACAAAGGCCTCACAATCTTGCTCCTGCTTGGGAAGGTCCCTTCATCATCACCAAGGTGCTCCACAACAGAGTGTATCACCTTTACAATGTAGAACACAAGAAAGACGAGCCACACACTTGGAACGCGGACCTTCTCCGCCATTTTACACTTAAGCACTCAGGTCGATGAGTTGTAATAAGAATCGTTCAGCTTGCTTATCAAAGACAAGATTTTTGTAGTACCTTAATAATTGTTGTCCTGTCAGGATGCATGCTCAAATCCCCCAGTGGGTGGATTAGCCGCGAACCTGATTCGCCTCAGTTTCAAAAACTACTCCGAGTGGTGAGCAATCCTCCCACTCAGGGGCTTAGCCGCGAACCTGATTCTCCTAAGTTTCTAAAATCCTACCAAGTGGAGAGCAATCCCCCCACTCAGGGGGCTTAGCTGTGAACCTGATTCGCCTAAATTTCAAAAACTACTCCGAGTGGTGAGAAATCCTCCAACTCGGGGGCTGCCGGTGTCAAAACCAGCAGATCTCGGGTAGGGGGTCCTGAACTATGTGTCTAAGGATTGATGGTAACAGGAGACAAGGGACACGATGTTTTACCCAGGTTTGGGCCCTCTCAATGGAGGTAATACCCTACGTCCTTCTTGATTGACTTTGATGATTATAGGGGGTACAAGAGTTGATCTACCACAAGATTGTAATGGCTAAACCCCAATTGTGTAGCTTGTATGATTATGATTGTCTCTACTGACTAAACCCTCCGGTTTATATACACACCAGAGGGGGCTAGGGTTGTAAAGAGTCTATTTACAGAGAAAGGAATATTCATATCCGCACACTAAGCTCACCTTCCACGCCAAGGAGAGTCCCATCCGGACACGGGAGGAAATCTTCTGTCTTGTATCTTCATGGCCCATTAGTCCAGCCCATGTCATATAGTCCGGACGCCCGAGGACCCCTTAACCAGGACTACCTCAGGGGCTTAGCCACAAACCTAACTCACCTAAGTTTCTAAAAATCCTACCGAGTGGAGAGCAATCCTCCCACTCGGGGGCTTAGCTGCAGTCACATACTCACCTAAGTTTCTAAAATCCTACCGAGTGGAGAGAAATCCTCCCACTCGGAGGCTTAGCTGTAGTCCCGTACTCGCCTAAGTTTCTAAAATCCTACCGAGTGCAGAGCAATCCTCCCACTCGGAGGCTTAGCTACAGTCCCGTACTCGCCTAAGTTTCTAAAATCCTACCAAGTGGAGGGCAATCCTCCCACTCGGAGGCTTAGCTGCAGTCCCGTACTCGCCTAAGTTTCTAAAATCTTACAGAGTGGGGAGCAATCCTCCCACTCGGAGGCTTAGCTGCAGTCCCGTACTCGCCTAAGTTTCTAAAATCCTACCGAGTGGAGAGCAATCCTCCCACTTGGAGGCTTAGCTGCAGTCCCGTACCAAGCTTCAATGACGAGGTGTCCGGCGTGCAGATTGTCTTTGGCATTGAAAGTCAGGTTCCTCCTCCGAATACTTCAAAGTAGTCTTTGAATAGAGAACGTGTCCGGCTTTGCGAAACAGACTCCACATACAACCACAACAGGATATAACAGTTTATAAGTCCCATCTACGGACGACTTTCGAGGCGAGACATGACGTCCCCTGGACGGTTATTATTTCGAACTGTCTTTCAATATCCCGTTCCATGTTAAAGCAAAGATAGTGCCCGTTTATCACGGGATCCCTATCAATATGGGTGTGGGCAATCCAACCATGCCGTTTGCACGATCCCGTGGGAATAGGCGAGCTTTAAGGCCTATGGGGAGGCGTTCGATATTCATCGTGTTTATAAAGAGTTACAAACCCAACTTTCTCCCCCACGCCTACCTCTTCCTCAGCCTTTCCAGCCCCGAGCTCCAGCACCCAGGTCTTGATTTCTTTCATTGCTACCAAGCCTTTCTAGTCATGTCCGAATCTAGCTCCCCAAGCAGGTGGACGGTCTCCTCGGTCACCGAGGAAGATATCACGAAGCTCCAGGAGGCGAGGTACCTGACTGTGGAAATCCCCCACAGGCTTCTTGCAAAGGAGCAGGTTATCCCCACACCAAGGCCTGGCGAGAGAGTTGTGTTCATCTCCCACTTCCTCCGTGGGCTAGGGTTCGCTGTGCACCCCTTTGTTCATGGCCTTACGTTCTATTACGTGCTAGATTTTCACGACCTAGCTCCGGACTCCTTTCTCCACATCTCGGTGTTCATCATTTTGTGTGAAGCCTTTCTCCGCATCCCCCCGCACTTCGGCCTATGGCTCAAGACCTTCAGTGTGAAGCTGAAGATAATCGACGGGGAGCAGGCGGAGTGCGACGGCGCTATGGTGAGCAAGCTTGCCAATACTGTCTAGCCAAAGGGCACCTTCTCGGAAACCTCTGACTTATGGCAGCGGGAGTGGTTTTACAACACCGAACCTCGTGATACCAAATGGGCAGCCACGCCTGCATTCTGATCTGGTCCTCCATTGCAACTCGCATCATGGATTAATAAGGGGCTTGACTGGGGATCTACAGATGAAGTGCAGACGATACAAAGTCGTATCTAGAGCATCCTTGAAAAGGACAATTGCCTTATTATCGTGATCCAGGTGATGCTAGTCCACCGGGTCCTCCTGTGTCAGCGATGACCTCTCCGTATGTGGGAGTTCAACCTAGAAGGACCGCGGACCCTTCAACAATTTTTTTAACACAACGCACAGAGGGATGTGGGAACTATTCTTCAAGGCTCGAAAGTAATGGCCGGACACATCCGAGGACATCGGCCTTTACTGCAATCATTCGGATACCCTGATTAGTACCCAACTCCCGAACACAGTTCGGTTAATTATCCCATAACGATGTATTGAGAAACCTATCTTCAAGCAGGGCTGGATAAAGAAGGCAGAGCAGATCAGGTGTCCGGCTCCACTTCCTGAAGACTTAGCAGATCATGTGTTAATGAGGATGCTGGCCCCAACGCCGTATCAAATGCCGGTGAGGGAGGACAAGAAGAAGAGCAAGAGGGCTGAAGATGTCCTCTGCTCTAAAGGTGTACTGGATGCTATATCCGGGGAGGCTGAAGCTCCTTTTTCTGAAGACAAAGGGGAAGAGGAAGAAAGGGATATCTTTTCCCCCATGGGAAGAAAAGGACTGCCTCCGAAGGCTTGGAGGTGGAAGCACCCAAGAGAGGGAAGATATCTCTATCAGATGGTTTGGGTTCGGAGGACGATGTTGACGCAGAGCTCCTTTTTAGGGACAAGCCCTTTCCCGAATCATAAGTGAACAAGGATGCTCTAGACATATCCCGTTCTTTTTTTGGTTTTGCAAGGGTAACATTTAAACCATATGTTCGCAGGTCGACCCATTATCTACCTCCACAGTCCTCCTCATTAGGGGACTTGCTTCCGGAGATGATGGAAAGTGAGACGCCTCCATAAGCTTCACCACCCCTAAGGGCGGACGACTTCGACGTGTCGTCCCAGAGGATCTCCCCTGATCATCCGGCGGCGCGGGGGACAGAGGAAACAATGCTCGAAGGTGATATCTCGTCCGTCAGGGGTCCAGAGGAGGCGGCCCCCGCGGGGACCAACAATAAGGGCCCCGAACTATCCGGCTTACAGCTGGAGAGCTCTAGGGTCGAGTAAGCGTATCCTTTTGGAGGGGGTTTGCACTCCCACAGCAGCCTCCGGGAATCCGGGGGTGCCGGATACACTGATGGGTACCTTGCAAAGTGCACTCATCGCAGAGGAACATCGTACCTTGATGGGTACGGTAGTTGAGAGGATTCTTTCCATGAGAAGCGGATTGAATGAAGCCTTCACGAGCCTGCTGAGAGGCTTTGAGGTACGCAATATAATAAGTGCTCTTTTCAAGCAAAAATGCGCCTGTGTATAGATAGTAGCCCCTAAGACTCTGGTCGGCTTCCACACGGAGGCGATCAGAGGATTGAAAAGGATTTGCTCAGGAAGTAACATGACTAATATGAAAACAGGTTGTGATGTCCAAGGCGACTGCCCAAGCCACAGAAATTGTAGATTTAAAGCAGAAACTTGAATTAGCTGATGAAGACATTACCCATATTAACAGGCGGCTCGATGAGGCACAAGGTATGTTTTGGGACCGCCCGATTACGCATGTATAATAATATGAGCACGAAGCTGAAAACGATAGAATGTGATATGTGTGACTGTAGATGGTGCTACTGCTACCTCTAGAGCATGCGTTGGTTTTCCCTTGAAGAGGAAAGGGTGATGCAGCAAAGTAGCGTAAGTATTTCCCTCAGTTTTGAGAACCAAGGTATCAATGCAGTAGGAGGTAACACGCAAGTCGCCTAGTACCTGCACAAACAAACAAGAACCTCACAACCAACGCGATAAAGGGTTTGTCAATCCCTTCACGGTCACTTATGAAAGTGAGATCTGATAGAGATAATAAGATAAATATTTTTGCTATTTTCGTTGTATAGATTCGAAAATAAAGATAGAAAAAGAAACTACGATAGAAATAGCAAATTGATAGGAAAATAATATGATGGAAGATAGACCCGGGGGCCATAGGTTTCACTAGTGGCTTCTCTCAAGATAGCAAATTCTATAGTGGGTGAACAAATTACTGTCGAGCAATTGATAGAAAAGAGAATATTTATAAGAATATCTAGGCATGATCATGTATATAGGCATCACGTCTGCGACAAGTAAACCAAAACGATTCTGCATCTACTACTATTACTCCACACATCGACCGCTATCCAGCATGCATCTAGAGTATTAAGTTCATAAGAACAAAGTAACGCATTAGGCAAGATGACATTATGTAGAGGGATAAACTCAAACAATATGATATAAACCCCATATTTTATCCTCGATGGCAACAATACAATACGTGCCTTGTTGCCCCTGCTGTCACTTGGAAAGGACACCGCAAGATTGAACCGAAAGCTACGCACTTCTCCCATTGTAAGAAAGATCAATCTAGTAGGCCAAACCAAACTGATAATTCGAAGAGACTTGCAAAGATATTTAAATCATGCATAAAAGAATTCAGAGAAGAATCAAATATTGTTCATAGATAATCTTGATCATAAACCCATAATTCAACGGATGTCGACAAACACACCGCAAAAAGAATTACATCGAATAGATCTCCAAGAGAATCGAGGAGAACTTTGAATTGAGATCCAAAGAGAGAGAAGAAGCAATCTAGCTAATAACTATGGACCCGAAGGTCTGTGGTAAACTACTCACACATCATCGGGGTTTTAGAGCAACAAGTAAACTACTCATACATCAACACCATAGCCTCTCCGATGATGTGTGAGTAGTTTACCACAGACCTTCGGGTCCATAGTTATTAGCTAGATTGCTTCTTCTCTCTCTTTGGATCTCAATTCAAAGTTCTCCTCGATTCTCTTGGAGATCTATTCGATGTAATTCTTTTTGCGGTGTGTTTGTCGAGATCCGTTGAATTATGGGTTTATGATCAAGATTATCTATGAACAATATTTGATTCTTCTCTGAATTCTTTTATGCATGATTTAAATATCTTTGCAAGTATCTTCGAATTATCAGTTTGGTTTGGCCTACTAGATTGATCTTTCTTACAATGGGAGAAGTGCTTAGCTTTGTGTTCAATCTTGCGGTGTCCTTTCCATGTGACAGCAGGGGCAACAAGGCACGTATTGTATTGTTGCCATCGAGGATAAAAGATGGGGTTTATATCATATTGTTTGAGTTTATCCCTCTACATCATGTCATCTTGCCTAATGCGTTACTTTGTTCTTATGAACTTAATACTCTAGATGCATGCTGGATAGCGGTTGATGTGTGGAGTAATAGTAGTAGATGCAGAATCATTTCGGTCTACTTGTCACGGACGTGATGCCTATATACATGATCATGCCTAGATATTCTCATAACTATGCGCTTTTCTATCAATTGCTCGACAGTAATTTGTTCACCTACCGTTGAATATGCTATCTTGAGAGAAGCCACTAGTGAAACCTATGGCCCCGGGGTCTATTCTCCATTATATTATTTTCCTATCGCCATTTATTTTGGAATCTTTAGTTTTCAATCTATACAACAAAAATACCAAAAATATTTATCTTATTACCTTTATCAGATCTCACTTTTGCAAGTGTCCGTGAAGGGATTGACAACCCCTTTATCGTGTTGGTTGCAAGGTTCCTGGTTGTTTGTGCAGGTATCAGGGACTTGCGTTTAGTCTCCTACTAATTGATACCTTGGTTCTCAAAAACTGAGGGAAATACTTACGCTATTTTGCTGCATCACCCTTTCCTCTTCAAGGGAAAACCAACGCATGCTCAAGAGGTAGCATTGTGCAGCTCGATAGGGCCACTTTGTACTGCGACCGTGATGGCCGCTATATGCTCCTTGGTGTGGGGGGAGCGCTCCCTATTTCCATTGATTGTAATGATGCCACGTGGACCGGGCATCTTGAGCTTGAAATAGGCGTAATGTGGGACCACGTTGAAGCGGGCAAAAGCAGTTCGTCCGAGCAGTGCGTGAAAGCTGCCGCGGAAGGCGTCGATGTTAAATATGAAGTCTTCACTTTGAAAGTTGTCTGGCGAGCCGAATACTACTCCCAGCGTGATTGAGCCCATACGGTGGGCCTCTATTCCATGTATTACTCCTTTGAAGGTAGTTCTAGTGGGTTTGATTCTTGATGGATCAATACTCATTTTGTAGACAGTGTCCTGATAAAGTAGATTGAGACTGCTGCTGCCATCCATGAGGACTCGCATAAGATGGAATCCGTTGATGATTGGATCGAGGACCAAGGATGCTAAACCTCCGTGATGGATACTGGTTGGGTGGTCCTTCCGATCGAAGGTGATCGGACAAGCCGACCATGGGTTAAATTTGAGGGTACCCGGCTCCTTGGCGTAGCCTTCCCGTAGTGTGCGTTTATGCTCCCTCCTGGGGATATGTGTGACATATATCGTATTCACTGTCTTTACTTTGGGGGGAAATTGCTTCTGTCCCCATGTGTTCGGCTGATGGAGTTCTTGGTCGTCATCATCGCTTGGCGACCCCTTTCCCTTGTGTTCGGCATTAAGCTTGCCGGCTTGTTTGAAGAGCCAACAATTTATGTTGGTGTGGTTGGTGGGTTTATTAGGGGTGCCATGAATCTGGCAAGGCCGATCAAGTATTCTATCTAGACTGGATGGGCCATCTCTGTTTGCCTTGAATGACTTTTTCCATTGAGCGGGTTTGGAGCCACTTAATCCGGCGTTAACCGCCGTGTTTTGCGTTCCATCATTATTGTTTCGACGCTTGTGATTGTCGCGTCGTGGCTTGCCATTGCCGTCCCTGGCTTTGGAGGTACCAGGGTCGCTAGTGTTATTGCTTCTGCGAGCGAGCCAGCTATCTTCTCCCACGCAGAAACGGCTCATAAGTGCGGTGAGGGATGCCATGGACTTCGGCTTTTCTTGGCCGAGGTGTCGGGTGGGCCACTCGTCTCGGATGCTATGTTTGAAAGCCGTGAGGGCTTCTGCGTCCGGACAGTCCACAATCTGGTTCTTTTTTATTAGGAACCTTGTCCCAAGCTGTCGGGCCAATTCATCGGGTTGCTGGATTATGTGGCTAAGGTCATCGGCGTCCGGGGGCCGAACTGTCACATCCCTAGTTCTGGTATGATCTAGGCTTGCTTTGTGCATCATGGTTAAGTTTCAAATGAAATTGAAATGGGGAATGTTTCAAACCCTAGCACCAAAGCAAATTCAAATAGATTCAGATTAAAAATGGAATTTCAATGAGCCCAAACTGCACTTAAAAACTGTTCATGGTCTTTGGAAAATGTTGGAAACAACAACCAGAGGTGATGCACATTTTTGCTAAACATTTTGGATTTTTGAATGAACCCATATGTATTTGAATTGGAGCTGTTTAAATAATATAAATATTTTAAAGGCTCCAAAAATGTTGGAAATTGGTGAGGGCCTCTGGTATATTATAACTAGTGGTCACAAGGAATCTCAACGTTTTTAGAATTGTGCTAGTATTTATTTTAAGTCAAAAACAAATGTCAGAAATAGAAAAGAAAACAAAAATATGGGAAAACTTACCTATGCTCACCTGAGGCCTGGCACTGTGCGGACCAGCTGACCGGCCCAGCCAGCTGGCCCTGTCAGTCGTCCCTCTCCTCTCGCCAGGAGGACAGGGGCGTGTGCTCGCTGCGCGAGCGCACGCGCTCGGCCAGCTCCTGCTTGCCGCTGCTGCTGGAGGCTGCTACGAGCGCCACATGACCCCCCAGGCCTCTCTCACTCTCTCTTGTTCTCCCTCCTCCCCTGGATCCCTCTCTCTTGACCCGCCCGAGCGGAGCTCGTCACCACCGCTCATTGCCCGCGCAGCCACAGCCTTCCCCTCGCCCTCTCTTCGTGTCCGGGTGCTCCGCCTCGTCGCCTACATCATCCTTGACAAGCCAAGCGACCAGGGACGCACTGCATCGCTGCCACCATCATCGTCTTCACCTCCGGCTGCCCGAGATTGCCTTCGCCGCACTGCCCGCTCCAGACCGTCCCCGAGCTCACCGTCCACTCCACAAAAATCGCCTTGAGCTGCTGACCCTCTCCCCATTCTCCGTTTGCCTTCCTGTGCACCGTGGCTACCGCACCTTGCTTGCCGGCACCTGCCGCCGCTTGAGCTCGTCGCCGACATAGCTCCGGTGACCATTTGGTCACGCGCTTGTGCCTAACGCACTCACCGCACCCGTAGCGCCTCGCTAGTGCATCGGCTCGCCCGCTAGCACGCCGCAGCAACAAAACCACCGACACCCGAGCTCCGGTCGCCGCCCGTCTCGTCGCCGGCGCCACTCCGGCCAACCCCCGTCCGCGCCACCACCACGGTTGGACCCGGACGAGCGTACGCATCCTGTAGCTGTGCTCCGCGCGCCAAACAAAGTTCTGTAGGCGAATCCCGCAGTGCACCATCGCGTCTGGACTCGCCGGCGGCTAAACACCGGTGACCGCTAACCCGTTGACCGGCGTGGGTTGACCCCACTGCCCGGTTTGACGTCCCCCTCTCTCTCTCACTGACTTGCGGGCCCCGCCCAACTAATTACTCTAGTTATCACTAATTAACTAGTTAGGTTAGTTACTTCAGTCACTGACTAGTGGGCCCTGCCTAGTTAGTTAGGGCTAACTAACTTAGTTAGTTGACTGGGTCACTGACAAGTGGGACCCACTGGTCAGGTTTGACCTAGTCAGCCCCGTTTGACTCGCTCACGTCATACCACTGTCATGCTGACGCAATTATTCATTTTTTGGTATTAAAATAAATTAGGAAAATCTAGAAAATGATATAAACTTCTAAAATTCATAGGAATTCAACCGTAGCTCAGAATGAAATAATTTATATATGAAAAATGATCAGAAAAATGCAAGGAATCCATTTATGCCAGTTCCATGCATGAAAAACAAACTTATACATTCTGTATAAGTGAAAACATAATATGGACATTTTAAAAGCTTCATTTTGAATTTGCATTTAAATCTTTGATTCAAATGGGCTTCAACCAACTTGGTAGCATCTGGCATTAGCCCAAACACTAGCATTTGCACATGTCATGTTCATGCATCATATTGTTGCATTAGTTTGTGTATTGATCGCCGGCACCGTTTCTTCTTGATAGGTTCCACTCCGGAAGGTGTTCCCGAGTACCTGTCAGAGGAGCAGTGCCCCTTCGTTGATCTATTAGGCAAGCAATCCCCCTTGAGCATTTCGATAAAATCCCACTCTCTCCTCCTGCTCCTTATACTGCATTAGGACAAAAACGATTCAACTACCACTTTCTGCTGTGGTAGTTGAACTCATTCCTCTGCATGACCTGTCATTGCCACCGTAAATAGTTGAAACCCACTAGCATGAGTAGGAGTTGCTTGAGCCTTTATGTGCCTACTCATCCATGCTTGTTTTCGTTATGCCAGCTATGCTTAGAGTTGTGTCAGGTCTGATTCATCGGGAATGAATCAGAGTGGTGAACATGTCCTACCGATAAAGGCTAAGTGTGTGAACACATTTTGGTAAAGGTAGCGTTGAGAGGCCATGTAGGAGTACATGGTGGGTGGTCTCATTGGAACCGTCCCTAAGCACTGAGTTCTGTGTATGTTATCCAAGTCCAGTTACTACCACACATTGGGTTCCGGTTATCCGTCCCCTCTCAGCTTATTAATCTACTTGATCTCTGTCCAGGAGTTGCAACTAGTTTCTGGCGTTTGTAGGTAGTGCTAGTTGTCTACCAGGTGGTGTCTGACGGGACGGGCTTGGGACAGACTAGGCACCGTGGCATGGTGTACCAAGTGGCACCCGGATGGTGGGCTTGGGAACCCTGCACAGATCGTTTGGGGCCGTACTAGAGACTTCAGCAGGAACTCCTTGCAGATGGAACTCGATGTAACGCCCCGAGACCGATGTGCCAGGTGTCCTCCGCTTATTTGATGTTGATGGCTTGTCATTTGCTTGCGTGTTGCATCTTATCATGTCATCATGTGCATTGCATCATCATGTTTTCAAAACTTGCATCCATCCCGGCCTCCTCGTTCTCTCCGTTGTCAGTTCTGAGCCCAGACACACTTGCACGCCCCCGCAGCTTGTCCGAAATATTATTTTATAAGTGTATGGAGAATGTTCTCAGAATGGGATGAAAGTTGGCATGCGGTGTTTTTATGTTCTAGGTAGGCCGCCTGTGAATTTTTGCCGCATTCGGAGTTCGTTTGAAGCCCCAACGGTTAACTATAGCGGCAATATAGTCGGTCTAACGTCGGACGTTTTCGGTCTCCGGAAACAGTCGTCGGGCCTCCCTCTCTTCTCTTCTCTCGGCTCGAGACCTTCTACACAGTCCTCTACCCACCACCAGGACCATCCTAACCTCTCTCGTCAGCCCGCGGCCCTCCTCGCGCGCGCGTCCGAAATCTGTCCCGGACCCGAACCGGGCTGTCGTCACCGTTGGATCCGGATCACCCCCAAACGTCTACAAAACATCACCATTTTCTTATTTGGACTCCTCTAACCCTTTAATCTGAGTCGTCCATTTATGATCGGAGGGTTAGCCCCTAACTTAACCCACCAGCGTATATAATGGGCAACCCTAGAAATTAGGGGTCCTGTCCCATCCTTCCATCCATCCAATCCATCCCCGCCGCCACTCTCCTTGTTTTCAGTGCCCAACCAACCACCAAGCCGATCCAATCCAACCCCGACCAACCTCACCGGCCTCTGCTCGATCCACCCCTACAACCGCAGGCACCCGAACTCGTCTTCTCGCGTCATGACCGCCGACCAAGCCCAGCAGCAGCTCCTCGCGCGTCCCTGCTCCTCGACATCCTCTTCTAGCAGCTGCCTCCCTTCCCGGCCCCCGTGCGGGTCCAGCACCAAAGGAGAGCAGCTCCTCGAGCCTTCGATCCAGCGGGCAGGTGCCGAGAGCCAACTCACCTCGTCCCCGTGCCGCTCATCGGAAGGTCCAGCAGGCCATGCTCAGCTGACCCTCGCCTTCGTCGCCTCCTTCCTCTCGATTTCTCCTCTCTCTCTCAGTCTAGTGCCTGTACAGGAAGAACACGAGCTCCCTTCGCCGCGCCGTGGCGCCGTTCCGCCGCTTCATCGCCACCATGGGAACCAAGCTCCAAGTTCCTGCTCGCCCGCGCCAAGTCCATCTACGAGAAGCAGTCGCCCGCATCCGGCCATGCTTCCGGCGAGGACCGGCCATCCCACGACCCAGATCCACAGCGCACCCAGTTCCGCGCCCTCCATCCTTTGCCGCCGCGCCGGAGTTCCCTGACGCCGCTGCTCTGCTTTGCTTCTTCTAGAGCAGAGGAGGTCAGCGCCCGCAAACCTCTGCCTGATCCGCTCGACCTCCGTGCGTTGACCTCCAGCGTAGACCGCATGAAGCCCATCTCCAAGCGCCTGTCTCCTGTGCACATGGGCCGCAGCCAGGCCAGCCGGCCCAGCCACTCACCAGCGCCTCCCCAAGGCCCAGCGTCCTGGCCTGCCTCCCCCTCTCCATAGTTCCGGGGCAAGGCCCATGGCGAGAAACCCCCCAGTCCTCCTGTGCACTATTGGCCCAGTCAGATGCGGCCCGTGTTATCTTTTTTCCTATGCTGCAATTTTAGCTATTATCCAGATTTTGCCAGTTTTACAGAAAAGCCCTCATACATCATGCATATCATATCTCACAAACCGTGCATCGGAGTTAAACAAACTTAACATGAAAGTTGCTTAGAATTGTGTGTAGTTTCATATTATGTCATTCTCATCTATGTTTAAAATGTTTAAAATGTTGTTTGGATAAATTTGCTCCTATGCCATGTTAAAATGATTTATTTCATAACTAAATAACCGTAACTCAGAATTTAATAAACTTTATATGTAAATGGGGTGGAAAAATGCCTAGTTTAACATGGTGGCTTCACTTTACATGTTTAACAACTGTAAAATTGTGTTTAGGGCAGATCAGTACCAAACCTAAAATATGCACATGAGGAGTTTCCGGACTTGTTGTTTTGTTGTTCCAGCCTCACTTAAACTTGCCTAGATAGGTAGTTTCATTATGCTTCACTTCTTGCCATGCTAACAACATTTAATCTTGTTGGGTATATAAACGGGAGAGAACTAAATAAGTCATGTGGTGTTTTCTTCAATATGCAACTCCGTTGCATATTGAGCTCCACTTAATTTGTAGTGTTATTTGTTGCAATTTTTGCCATGCCATGCCTATTTAAACTGGACATGCATCATACTTGATTGTGCATGATGCCATGATTATGTGATGGCTGTTTACTATGTTGTTTGCTTTCTTTCCGGTGTACTTCTTCTCGGTAATCCGGTAACGTCGTGTCGTGAGGATTCGTTCGACTACGTCCGTTTGTCTTCTTCATGGACTCGTTTTTCTTCCTTGCGGGATCTCAGGCAAGATGACCATACCCTCGAAATCACTTCTATCTTTGCTTGCTAGTTGCTCGCTCTTTTTCTATGCCTACGTTGCGATACCTACCACTTGCTTATCATGCCTCCCATATTGTTAAGACAAGCCTCTAACCCGCCTTGTCCTAGCAAACCGTTGTTTGGCTATGTTACCGCTTTGCTCAGCCCCTCTTATAGTGTTGTTAGTTGCAGGTGAAGATTGGAGTTGTTCCTTGTTGGAACATGGATATTTTGTTGGGATATCACAATATCTCTTATTTAATTAATGCATCTATATACTTGGTAAAGGGTGGAAGGCTCGGCCTTATGCCTGGTGTTTTGTTCCACTCTTGCTACCCTAGTTTCCATCATATCGGTGCTATGTTCGCGGATTTTGCGTTCCTTAAGCGGTTGGGTTATAATGGGAACCCTTGACAGTTCGCCTTGAATAAAACTCCTCCAGCAATGCCCAACCTTGGTTTTACCATTTGCCACCTAGCCTTTTCTTTCCCTTGGGTTCTTCAAACTCAAGGGTCATCTTTGTTTTAACCCCCCGGGCTAGTGCTCCTCTGAGTGTTGGTCCAACCAGTCAACCGCCAGTGGCCACCAGGGGCAACTTTGGGCTGGCCTACCGAAAGTTTGGACAATCTGAGTGTGCCCTGAGAACGAGATATGTGCAGCTCCTATCGGGATTTGTCGGCAAATTCGGGCGGTGTTGCTGGACTTGTTTTACCATTGTCGAGGATGTCTTGTAACCTGGATGCCAAGCCTGATCGGATTTTCTTCGGAGAAGGAATATCCTTCGTTGATCGTGAGAGCTTGTGATGGGCTAAGTTGGGACACCCTTGCAGGGTTTTGAACTTTCAAAAGCCGTGCCCGCGGTTATGGGCAGATGGGAATTTGTTAATGTCCGGTTGTAGAAAACCTGAAGTTGACCTTAATTAAAATACATCTACCGCTGTGTTACCGTGATGGTCTCTTCTCGGCGGATTCCGGGAAGTGAACACGGTGTTGGAGTAATGCTTGACGTAGGTTGTTCTAGGATCACTTCTTGATCATAGTTTCTCGAACGTGCTTTACCTTCTCTTCTCGCTCTCATTTGCGTATGTTAGCCACCATATATGCTAGTCGCTTGCTGCAGCTCCACCTCATACCTTGTACCCTTCCTATAAGCATAAATAGTCTTGATGGCGAGGGTGTGAGATTCCTGAGTCCCTGTGACTCACAGATACTTCCAAAATCAGCTTGCAGGTGCCGTTGAACCGTGCAGGTGACGCAACCAAGCTCAAGGAGGAGCTCGATGAAGATTGTGTTCGCTAGGTTGTTCCTTTTCTAGTTGATCAGTAGTGGAGCCCAGTTGGGACGATCGGGGATCTGTGTAGCTTTTGGGGTAGTCTTCTTTTATTTTGGTTCCGTAGTCGGACCTTGATTGTATCTAGATGATATAATGTTTTATTCATGTATTGTGTGAAGTGGTGATTGTAAGCCAACTATGTATCTCTTTTCCTTGTGTATTACATGGGTTGTGTGAAGATTACCTCACTTGCGACATTGCTTTCAATGCAGTTATGCCTCTAAGTCGTGCTTCGACACGTGGGAGATATAGCCGCATCGAGGGCGTTACAAGTTGGTAATCAGAGCCTTCCCCGACTTAGGAGCCCCCTGCTTGATCGAATCGCTGGCGTTTTTGAGTCTGGAAAAATGTTTTGAGTCATTTAGGATTATATATATCAGAGAGTAGGATTCTTTTAACTCCTCAGTCCCTTCGTCGCTCTGGTGAGGCATCTTTACGTAGAGTTTTGACTCTTCTCTTCTCAAATTTCACTAAACTTCTTTTAGGATCACGCGGGTATCTTGGAATCGTTCCGATGGTTTTGTGATGAGAACATTGTTCTCGGTGCCTCCTGACATTTAGGGGTTGTGGCAGTGTCCTGGGGAGTTGAGCTCCGAGGTGTTGTCGTCACAATTTTATCGCTGCAGTTCTGGAATAACTGAGTTAATATCGCCGACGTCGAAAATCTCTTTTATGCAGTTGTTGGTGAGATAACCTCGATGTCGGTGTACAAAAAGAGGGGTACACTTTTTGTACCCCTATAACTGTGCAAGGGCAGTCTGAGCCACGGGCACCACCACACTGAGCAAGGCAAGGGAGGTGAGCCAAGGTAAGGCCGAAGCCCAGGGGAAGCAAAACGACGCCAAGACCAAGACCACAAAGAGCAAAGGGGACGAAGTGGACCCCTCCCCCGGCAAGATCCTTGCCGGGAGATGGTTTTAGCAAACCCGGCAAGACCCTTGCCATGGCAGCTCGCCCCACACCTACGGAGTCAGTCACCCTTGAGTCCACTGCCCCCATGAGGCAAGGATTCGGGAGACATCCCCGTGGTGGCATGCATATCTTTGTGAAGACATTCAAGATCAGATACACCCTTCAGAAGATGATGATCCTTGGTGGGGTCCCAGCTAAGGAGGACCACAAGGCCCTCGGCAAGAGCCTCACCGGGGATGACAGCATGCGCCACGGCAAGACCCTTGCCAGGGCCCCGTCAAGGCCCTTGCTAAGAACACCCGTTGGGCCACCTTCAGGCCCACACCAGTCAAACCTCCACCGCCGTTCGCATACAGCTGCCGACCCAACCAGCTGGGAAGGCACCTGCGTGGCGGCATGCAGATCTTCGTGGAGACCCACCACTGCGCCACCTCAGCTGCCTGCCTGCCTACATCGCACTGCAGGCACCGCTGGCCAGGGCGCGTGTCGACGCGAGAGGGAGCAGCGACGGATGAGACAGGGCTCTCCCCCTGTCCCCAATAAAGCAAGGACACCTGGGCAAGACGCATTAAATGCGCCTTGTCATGTAATGCGAGGGATAACCTCACATCACTGCTCCCTTTCCACCTCCTCGTGCTACTGTGGCCACCCCTTTCCTATAAAAGGAGGCCTGAGGCGACCAGGAGGAGGATTCGGCTTTTTGGAGCTCCTCACGCCCCATAGCTAGCTCAAGAACACTGATATACAATCCACCAAAGCAGGAGTAGGGTTTTACACATCCCCGCGGCCCGAACCTGGATAAACAAACCGTGTGCTATCTGTTTGATCCGCTCTTCTCACGACCCCGCGCCCCACAACCGTAGTAGGGATTCTTGTGATCCCTAGGTGTCGTTCATCCCCGATATCTTTGGCATGCCAGGTAGGAGGCGCAATTGTGAGAATCGGCTTTAGCAGTTAGTTCGACGCTTCTTCGTCGTCATGGCGCCCAAGAAGAAGATGGCGATGGCGGTTGGCCCGTCGGAAGCCGGACATCCCGTCTCCTGACGCGAGCGAGCAGCGGACCGGTCGCAGAAAGGACCCGGGGCGCCGTTCGCGAACACCAACACCGTCCCAGCAGCTGGAGTTTGGGAGGCGGCGATGTTCGTGTGCCTGGTAGCGGGCCGCACGCCGCCAAATCCAAAGACGGAGCCAGGCCCTCCGTGGGTGGCGCGGGGCCTTCCAAGATCGCTACCGCCCCGCCCGAAGGCGATGCGAGGTCCTCCAAGACTCCCACGCCGGCACCGACGGCACGCTCCTCTCAAGCGGCGTGCGACGAACGGCAGAACAACGCCGAAGACAACGGGCGTCACCGCGGGAAGAGCCCCGAGCGCCACTCCGGGGAGGTAGAAGACCTGCCTGCTCACCGAGGCGCTGGTGAAGATGGCATGTGACCGCGGGGTCGTGATAGAGCTCCGTCTGACATGGTCAGAAGTCGAAGCGCGTCGCGATCCGTGGAGGTTTCGCTACCACCGACGCCAGTAGAAGCCCTGGCGCGCGCAGTTGCTCCTCGATTTTCCTCCCACTACGGGGAAACTCGACGAATGGAGAGCCACTATCCGAAGCCTTGTTGCGGTGGCCAACAAAGACGAACCGAGTCCGGTGGAGCCCCCGGGTCGATGCTCCGACGGAGTCCCACACACCAGTGGCAGGAAAGCCGGCGGCGCCGCGACCACGGTGCACTCGCCTCCTCCTCGCCCGGTACCGCGGACGCCAGCCCGTCGCGACGTCGCGGCCGACGAAATCTCCATAGCGTCGTCCGACCCGCGGACCCACTGTGACCAGCGCCATGTCCTTCGGGAACGAGAACATGAAGACGCTCGAACCACTATCGAGTGCCGGTGCGGAGCGCGCCACCAGTCAGACAGGCGAGCAGGGCCTGCTGTGAACCACCCGGGACCGGAGAGCCCTGGAGGCCTACCTTACGAGGTAGGCTGCCGGCTTTTACCCGTGAGCTACGGCAGTTCCAGTGGCCCACTCACCGCGCCTTCAAACCTGACGTGGGCGAAAAGTACAGCGGCAAGTGAGGGAGTCATGGATTAGGGGGTGTTCGGGTAGCCGGACTATACCTTCAGCCGGACTCCTGGACTATGAAGATACAAGATTGAAGACTTCCTCCCGTGTCCGGATGGGACTTTCCATGGCGTGGAAGGCAAGCTTGGCGATGCGGATATTCAAGATCTCCTACCATTGTAACCGACTCTATGTAACCCTAACCCTATCCGGTGTCTATATAAACCGGAGGGTTGTAGTCCGTAGGCACTCAACTCCATACACAACAATCATACCATAGGCTAGCTTCTAGGGTTTAGCCTCCTTGATCTCATGGTAGATCTACTTTTGTACTACCCATATCATCAATATTAATCAAGCAGGAGTAGGGTATTACCTCCATCGAGAGGGCCCGAACCTGGGTAAAAAACATCTTGTCCCTTGTCTCCTGTTACCATCCGGCCTTGACACACAGTTCGGGACCCCCTACCCGAGATCCGCCGGTTTTGACACCGACATTGGTGCTTTCATTGAGAGTTCCTCTGTGTCATCGCCTTTAGGCCCGATGGCTCCTTTGATCATCAACGACGATACGGTCCAGGGTGAAACTTTTCTCCCCGGACAGATCTTCGTCTTCGCCGGCTTCGCTCTGCGGGCCAATTCACCCGGCCACCTGGAGCAGATCGAAAGCTACGCCCCTGGCCATCAGGTCAGGTTTGGAAGCCTAAACTACACGGCTGACATCCACGGGGACTTGATCTTCGACGGATTCGAGCCACAACCAAGCGCGCCGCACTGTCTCAATGGGCATGATATAGCTCTGCCGCCGAACAGCGCCTTGGAGGCTGCATACGCATCGGTTTCGACCATTGATTCGGAGCATACTGCGCCGATCGAGGATCAACGGTTAGACGCTGCCTCAGGGGCTGTGATCTCAGAGGCGATCGAGCCGAACTCCAGCCCCGCACTCCGCATGGCCCGTGACTCCGAGGATCCGGACTCCTCCCCGGACTTCGACCCCCCCGCGCCCCTGCCAATCGAAACCGATTGGGCGCCGATAATGGAGTTCACCGCCGCAGACATCTTTCAGCATTCGCCTTTTGGCGACATCCTGAACTCTCTTAAGTCTCTCTCTTTATCAGGAGAGCCCTGGCCGGACTACGGTCAGCGAGGGTGGGATACGGACGATAAGGAAATTCAAAGCCCACCCACCACCCACTTTGTAGCCACTGTCGACGATCTAACCCGACATGCTTGACTTCAGCTCCGAAGATATCGACGACATGGACGACGATGTACAAGACGAACAGGAACCAGCACCTGTAGGGCACTGGAAGTCCACCTCGTCATATGACATATATATGGTGGATACTCCAAAAGATGGAGATGGCGATGGAACAGTGGGGGATGACGCCCCCAAGAAACAGCCAAAGCACCGGCGTCAACGGCGCTGCTCTAAATCCCGCCAAAGCAAAAACGGTGATTCCGGCACAGGAGATAATACTACCCCGGATAACGCCGAAAAACACCCACCTCAACAAGATTCGGCACAGGAAGATGGAGAAGCCAGCCCTCATGAGAGAGCGGCAGACCGAGAGGTCGAGGATGAAAACTATACGCCTCCCTGCGAAGACGAGGCAAGCCTCGATGACGATGAATTTGTCATACCAGCAGACCTCACCGAACAAGAGCGTTTTAAACACAGGCTTTTTGCCACGGGAAGCAGCCTCAAGAAAAAGCAGCAACAGCTTAAAGTTGCCCAAGATTTGCTAGCTGACAGATGGACTGAAGTCCTTACGGCCGAAGAGTATGAACTCGAACGCCCCTCCAAGAGTTACCCGAAGCGCAGGTCGCTACCCCGATCAGAGGAGGAAGCACATACATCACCAGCGCATGACATGGCAGACCGGCCACCTCGCGGCCGCAATAGAGAGGCCCCTCGGCCCTCCACCCAAGCCATGCCCCGATGCCGCTCAACTAAGGCACGGGAAAATGCGCCCGACCTGCGAGACATACTGCAGGATAAGGCAAGACAAACAAGATCGATCTACGGATCGCGCAGGCGCCCTACGGCATGTGACAATGATCTTCACTCCGGATACAACAAATCCGGCCGGGCCGAACACAACAGACATAGCGCTTCCGAGCTACGTCGTGATATAGCCCAGTACAGAGGCGCCGCACACCCACTATGCTTCACGAATGAAGTAATGGATCATAAAATCCCAGAGGGTTTCAAACCCGTAAACATCGAATCATACGATGGCACAACAGACCCGGCGGTATGGATCGAGGATTATCTCCTTCACATCCACATGGCACGCGGCGATGATCTACACGCCATCAAATACCTCCCGCTCAAACCTAAAGGACCGGCCCGGCATTGGCTTAACAGCTTGCCAGCAGACTCAATCGGTTCTTGGGAGAACCTGGAAGCCGCATTCCTCGACAACTTCCAGGGCACTTACGTGCGACCGCCGGATGCCGACGACTTAAGCCACATAATTCAGCAGCCAGAGGAATCGGCCAGACAATTCTAGACACGGTTCCTAACAAAGAAAAACCAAATAGTCGACTGTCTGGACGTAGAGGCCCTAGCAGCCTTCATGCATAACATCTGCGACGAGTGGCTTGCCCGGCACCTGGGACAGCAAAAGCTGAAATCCATGGCAGCCCTCACGACACTCATGACCCGCTTTTGCACGAAAGAAGACAGCTGGCTAGCTCGCAGTAACAACTTATCAAAGAACCCTAGTTGGTACCCACATGACTGCCGGACTTGATGAAATAAAAGCCATATTGGCAACAAACCCAGTCCTGGCCGCGCCGAACACCGGCGAACCAATGTTATTGTACATTGCAGCAACACATCAAGTTGTCAGCGCAGTACTCGTTGTCGAGCGGGAAACGGATGGACACAAATTCCCCCTTCAAAGGCCGGTCTACTACGTATCCACCGTCCTCACTCCATGCAAATCATGGTACCCGCATTATTAAAAGATTGCATACGCGGTATTCATGGCATCCCGGAAGCTACGACACTACTTTCAAGAGTGTTCCATAACAGTAGCCTGGGAAGTACCACTCAACGATATTATCAACAACCGCGACACAACGGGCCGCATTGCAAAATGGGCCATCGAGCTTCTCCCGTTTGATATAACCTATAAGCCACCGCGAGCTATTAAATCGCAAGTTTTGGCCGACTTTGTCGCAGAATGGATGGAGGCCGAGCTCCCTAAAGAGTACGTCACATATTCAAACTGGATTATGCATTTCGACGGCTCCAAAATGTTGGCCGGGCTGGGGGCTGGCGTTGTCCTGACGTCCCCCACAGGAGACACAGTCCAATATGTGCTCCAGATCATGTACATGGATTCCAACAATGCAGCCAAATATGAGGCCCTCCTACATGGCCTCCGGATAGCAGTATCCATTGGTATCCAGTGCCTAGAGGTACGCGGGGATTCAAACCTCGCGATATCCCAAATAAATGGAGACTTCGACGCCAAGGACCCAAAAATGGCAGCTTACCGCAATGCCGTCCTAAAAATGTCAGCTCGGTTCGAAGGGCTGGAGTTTCACCATATAGCCCGACAAAACAATCAAGCAGCGGACGTCCTGGCACGCATCGGAGCAAGACGCGATGCAGTCCCCCCCAACATCTTTTTGGAAAGATTGTTCAAGCCATCCGTAGCATGGGAGGGGGAACCCGCAAATAATAGCCCGGACCCAGCCACACCACTCGACGCCAAACAATCTGACACAATTAGAGGCTCTGCCAATGAAATTACACCTTCAGCCCACGTAATAATGGCGGTCATCGCCCCGTGGACAGAACCATTCCTAGCCTACCTTACTAGGCAGGAACTCCCGGAGGACCAAAACGAGGCCCGCTGCATAGTGCGGCGATCTAAAGCCTACAGAGTCCATGAGGGAGAGCTTTATAAGAAAAGCGCTACCGGAGTCTTTCAAAGGTGCATCTCCGAAGAGGAAGGGCGGAACCTTCTGGCTGAAATTCATGCCGGACTCGGTGGTCACCACGCCGCTGCTCGGTCCATTGTTAGCAAGGCTTTCCGTACAGGCTTTTATTGGCCGACGGCCCGGGCAGACGCTCAGGACCTAGTCCAACGATGCGCTGGTTGCCAACTTTTTGCCAACCAAAGCCATATGCCACCCACCGCACTCCAAACTATACCCATCACCTGGCCTTTTGCGGTCTGGGGGCTTGACATGGTCAGACCCCTTAAAGGTGGGACCGATAGGAAAAAATACTTACTGGTCATGGTGGATAAATTCACCAAATGGATAGAAGCCAAGCCTGTTAAAACGGCCGAATCCGGATCTGTGATAGACTTCATATCCGGGGTTGTACACCGTTATGGCGTCCCCCACAGCATCACAACCGATAACGGTACAAACTTTTCTGCCGACGAGGTAAAACTCTGCTGCAAAAACATGGGCATCAAGCTCGATTATGCTTCCGTCTATCACCCACAAACCAACGGCCAGGTCAAACGTGCAAATGGTCTTATCATGAGCGGCATTAAACCCAGACTGGTGCGGTCCGTCAAGGAATCTAACACGCACTGGGTAGAGGAGCTCGACTCCATGCTATGGGGGCTGCGGACCACGCCAAATCGCACCACCGGATACACACCATTTTTTATGGTGTACGGCGCAGAGGCAGTTCTGCCTTGCGACATAATTCATGACTCACCTAGAGTGCGCATGTACGAAGAAAGAGAAGCCGAGCTCGATCGGCAGGACAACTTGGACGCCCTGGAGGAGGAGCGTGACATGGCAAAAGCCCATTCCGCATTTTATCAACAGCAGGCCCGAAGATATCAAAGCAGAGAAGTACGGGCCAAAAATTACAATGTTGGCGAACTAGTTCTACGCCTGCCGGATAAGAAAAAGGACAAACTCAAGCCCAAGTGGGAAGGTCCATTCATAATCGACCAAGTCCTGACTGACGGGGCGTACCGCCTGCGAGATGCGTCGGATAACCGACTCGAGCCGAACCCGTGGAACGCCACCCGTCTCCGAAGATTCTATGCCTAGCGCCGGACTGTGTGTTCGTCTCCTTCCTCTGTCCATTTTTTGCATTTTTCTGTCTTACATTTCTCTCCTTCCCCTCTTTTCTTTTATAGCCCTTAAAGGCTCATCTAGTGACGCGCCACTCGCGCTCATTAAACCTGGGGGCTTCTTTAACAGAAGCTTATTTATACGGCCTTCACGCCCAACACATGCGTCAAACTTCCGCATGTACCCTTTTTTCTCACCATTATATGCATCAATATGACTTAAGTTTTGGCCAAGCTGGGTTGCTTGGCTCCTGTGCTTACCCCTACGTTCCCGATTGTTCCGCTAGGCGGTAAAGGGAGCACCTCTGCGATTGTTACTGCCGGGTCAGCCGGATGTGTACCTCAGACTGGGTGAAGCCGAAAGCTAGCGTTCTTAAGGGAATATTCGGTCGGTGAGATAAAAGATGATCTTTTTACTCATTCTATGCGCCCCCAGATGCTTCTTTCTGCGTCTTTTTATGCAGTCCGGACATGCACTTTAGGGCATGCCTCCCAGCGAAAGGAACCCCTAACGGAACTATTCTCTCTGGAAGATGTTTCTTACTAACCATGTAATATAACATAACTAGTTGGGCACTTGTCTGATAAAGCACTAATGACCCCTACGCCTGGTCTCCACGCATACCATGGTTCTTATATAACCGCTATGGTATTCGGACACACTCCGGACCATCAGGTCCCGAGGTTGAAGCGAAAAGGTCAGCAACGACAAACGATCTACAATTCGGCTAGAAGGCATTACACATGTCAATTCAAAATTACATGGTCATTCTGACTGATTATATTCCTCTTCTATACCATCTAACAGGCTGTCTAATTTACAGTCCTGCTGGGAATACTTCGCGGCCAACTCTACTTGGCCGTATACTAAGCTCACAGGGATCTCCTTCCCGTCAGGCCCCACCGGTCCGACCTCGGCCATGTGGTTTGGGTCAGACTTCGTAAAACGGGTCTTCACCATGGCCCAGGCTTCCCTAGCGCCTTGTCAACAGGCTGATATCTTCCACAACCGGAAGCACCGTAGAGCTACCTTCAGCTTCTCCGCAAGCTCTCCAAGGCCCTCGGGCATGGAGTGGGCAGGCCATAAGGCTTGGGCAACACCTCGCATCGCCTGCCGAATTCGCTCGTGCAGTTGCATGAGTTCGGGAAGAAGGTCACCCATAGAACCGGGCATCTCCTCTGCAGGACGACCTGTGAGCATACTTACAGACATTACTCTGTTAGTCGACTTCCTCGCCAAACTCTTTTTTCAAAGTTCGTTCTAGCACTTACTAAATATGACGCGTCGAAGCCGCTGATTCTCCTTCTTGGAGTCTGATAGCTCGCCACGAACATCTTCAAGTTCGACGTCCAGCCTGGTGTTGGCACCCTGAAGATCATTCTTCTCTTGCCTCACCTTTGTCAACGTACTCTCACATGCCTTTAGCCGGAGTAAGAGTTGTTGCTTTTCCGGATCGAGTCCGGCGCCATCTGCAACATGATTTGTCAGATTTGCACCAACACCGCACAATACTAATCTTTCGAAGTGTATCTTACCTGAGGGGGTCTCTTTGGACTCCCCTGCTGCGGCTAGTGCGGCCTCTAGTTGGGCCTTGCACTTTTCCAGCTCCTGGGACAGTACAGTATTCTTCTCTGTAAGAACCTGAATATTAAATGATACTTAAATTAGTTGCTCGAACTGTTTCAAGTCTCGGGGGCTACGGGTATATATATATTTGACCAAAATTTTCTTACCCGTATGTCTTTTACATACTGCTCCGTGGCTCTGGCTAAACCATTTTGAGCAGCACGAAGGTACGCATCTCCCGAATTAAAGGCATCTAAAGCCTCTTGGGAGAAACAAGCGGCGCGTAGAACTGTCCGGCGACGCCTGTGGTTCATGGCACTCTCCACTTCAGAATTTGTGGCAGACAGCCTGTCCGCATCCTCTGTCGGAGGAGCGTTCGGTGCGCGCCTTGTGCTCACCTCCGCTTCCTGGCCAGACGTTGGAGCCTTGCTAGGGGAGGCGCGATTGGCAACCTCTCCGGATATAGTCCGGCGAGGTCTCTTCGTTCTAAAGATAGCACGAACGTTAATATGCCCGGACAGAATAACACCAGGGAAGCAGAGGGTGCGCTATACCTTTGCGCTGGCATCTCAGTCCGGACTACATTCCTTTTTGCCCCACGGGGCCCTACGGCCCGTCGTTGGCTAGCGGCCGCAGGTTCGGCCTCCTCCCTCGGAAATCTCCCCTGCAAAACACGGTTGTCGTCAGAAACAACGGAATACGTGAGAGTGGAATCTCTCTCAAGGGAATGAGACTCCGGTTTCTGTCACCTGGGAGGCCGGGATTAACTCTGGGTAATCAGCCGTGATGGCTACCAAGGTATTGTCCTTGCTTAGCTGATGGAACACCCCGTCGATAAGCTCCAACGATATGTCCGGATCCTCTTTGGAGTCCGGATCGAGGGACCGTTCTGGGTCCTCGGGTTGTGGAGCGCGGCTGTTTATATCCTTTACCACCTGTCGCAGTTCCTGCATTGAAGTCGTTAGACTACACATCTAACTGTGGGAGTACAAAACAAACGGGCAAGCGCAGTTGCTCACTTACCCAACTTGGAGGATCGTACATAGTAAATCCGGCCTGCGGGTTGACGCGGAGGAATTC